>NC_085141.1:353459478-353762556 GCF_024139115.2 Armigeres subalbatus | reverse complement strand
GAAGTGGTGCCCTTGAAAACGCGAGTTGGAACAACATTGGATTCCGAAAAGTTCGTCCTTAAAGAACTAGCAATGTGGTGGCGATTCATAAGCTTAACTCAAAATCAACAAAAACGGCAAATGTTACAAATCGATTTTCTAAATGTTAATATACTAACATGCTAACATCATATACATGCTTGTCTGAAGTTCGCGGAGATTGCTTCATACGGGGGACAGTAATGCATATAACGGCAGTCAACAAGAAAGGCAAAAATAATACAAACCAGATGGCCACTTGACCTTTTCTCTACACTTGTCGAACGATCTGGACCTATTATCTGCAGAATCCAGAGCAAAACATCGACCTAACGACATGCCCAAAAATCGCGACCGTTTTGGGTAAATCGAACAATATGGGACCATCACGCTCATCACGCTCAGCAAATAACCACTTTACCGGTCACCGCGCGCATTAGGAGCAGAAACATTTCGCACAGTTTGTTGTTTTTCTGGCCTTGGTGAAAAGTATCTTACAAACGAACGACTGACTGACGGTTTTGCACGCCCGAATGACGACGTCGTCGTTTCGAAACTATTTTGGCGTCGGCAAACATCTCCTTTTCCGAAGCAAGGCAGGATCCCGCCTCATCCTACCTGTGAATGCGATAAAAGAATCCTCTGAGAATCTGGGTTTTATTGAAACACCATTCGGAAGTCAAGGATAAGTTTTTTGGTGGTTCATCTTTTATATTGAATTCATTCGATACTCGTTTTATCCCATAGAATGTCTTTGAAGTTTTTGTAAATTGCGCTGAAACTTGGACTTAGACAAAGATATACGAAATACTTCGCCACCAACAAAAAAATTGTCTCTGTTGTCGCTGTTGTCCGATTTTTTCTATGTTTAGATTTGTGTTTAATGAAATCGTACAATTTGTTATGAAGGCCACTAGTAAATACCAGTATGCCGGTAACACCAGCACTATCTGCAACCATCATGTTTTATCCGAATTGTGCTTAATAGATTAACACTTCCTTCTTACAGTATCACAAGAAAGGTCCAGTCCCCACTAGATGGATTAACAATTTTATATATTCTGATCCTTTCACCATCGAATTTCAACACATTTGTCAGGCGAAGAAGATCGGAGGACCTTGCTGCGAGAGTAACCGATAGTAGGTTCTTTTGTCTTTTTTTTGGATATAAAGCATTGCCATAGTCTTCGATGTTGTACATCCCAAGCGAGGTCAAGGTTAACATCCGAAGCAATGAACAACGACGAAAAAATCATATGCTGCTGCTGCTTTCCATCATTTGCCATCACCGTTGTCGTCCTCATCATTGCGCTGAAGAGATGTTTTGCTTCGCCGCATATATCAGAAGATAGTGATAGACCGATATAAGGAAAGAAGATAGTACGGAATAGGGTGTTTCAACAAAAATTCAGTATTGGCGCTGTGGTGCTGTGTGCTCTTCCAAAGTTTCTTACTGGTTACCGCCAGCGTTTTGTGGTTGAAAACATTTTCCCATAAACGTTTGATATAGACTGTACTTGTACTGTACTTGTATGTACTATGTACTTGACTTAAATTTAGAAAATTTTGTCCAGTTAAATTCTGAAGATTTTTCATCGAATTTAATTCCTTGATATATCAATTTGAAGTAAATTTGAAATTTAAGGGTATGGTTTTTTTCATTCGAAAATTTGTATCGTGAAAACCCTTGCATGTAATAGCACGACAGGAATTCCAACATTAAACATTTCAGGACACCCTTGTGCGGTGCATAAATGTACATAACACAGTGAAATCTCCGAGATTGTACGCAAAAACAAAAGGCGGAAAAAGTTGCAAAAGCAGTGACCAAGGGCGGGTCAGAGAAAAACGCCAGAGATAATCTCGGTATACGGTTTCGCTCGACATGAGTGAGAATGTCATACGATTATCATCATAATAACTAATTTTATCTTTGCTTTTACTTTATATGGGAGTTTCGTGGCGCTCGGGCCGCCATAAGGAGATGCCCTCGGATACATAATACGGTACGGAACCGGAGAAGGTGGCGTGCAGAATTTTTGTTTCGTGGAAAAATGCGGATACAACGCTATCATTTTGCCGGGTTTATGAGGAAATGTTGAACTCGTAGTGATAAACGTGACACGAAATTGATTAACGTATATTTTCGGCTGATTATAACGTATGAGGCTTGGGAAGCAGAGGGCAACAATTATACAGAACTCGTTGGAACCGACCTTATATGAGTGGAATATGAGACGTTTATCACTCATTATCTGCGGATATCATCTTCGACAAGATGCAGATTTTTGTTCGTATTATTCATAATTTGTGTCACCTAGAGTATAAGATGTCACTTTTTTCATACTTTGCAAACAGCTAGAGAAAAGGCTCTAATCAAATTTCACGATTGTTTATCTCTAGAACACGATGCACTTTATTATTACAGTTTTATGCACCTCTGATTTTATTCCATTAAAACTTAGGCAAGGTCATTAGGCGATTTTTTGAGAAAGTGGCCTTGCCTTGAAGTTATTTTTATTAATGTGAATTTTTAAATTTTGGAAAATTATGCTTTTCTGTAATTCTCACGTTTTCAAAGTATTTTAGTGTTATTTTATTTTTATTTCTGCGTTATCAACAATAACCTATCTCCGGTACATACCCGAGCAAAGCTTGAGAGCAAATCGATAACTAATTTTGTTGTTGTGAAATCGCCTAATTTTGATAACTCAGGTTGATATCCTTTTGGTCGTTTTAACGGTTAAAAGATCAAAATCTACACAGAAAAATCTTACTGTGACATCAAATCGAAAACTATTCCTGCTGTCGATGAGAATCGAAAACTAATTTTGATATTGGTTCGGATAACAAAATAAGTACACAGTTTTATGTCAGATCACATTTAGAAATCAACAGCAAAATGAGATCAAAATATGTAATCAGTCGGATGATTCATATTTGAAAACAAATTATGATTTCGATTTGATATCAATATCAAAATATGTTTTCTATATGCTCTCATTACGCTTTCAGACTTTGCTCGGGTATCCAGTTCTCTGATAAATATTGTTTTTGCAATTCTATCTTCTGACATTTGTACTAGATGACATGCTCACTGAAGTGGAATTTATAAGATTCATTTACAAAATTCATAATATATTATTCTTTGAAGACTTTGCCAGTAAATCATGCATATATAGTGTATTGTACGCAGCACCTTCCACTCGAAAAGTCCAAAAAAATTCCTAACCTGCCTCTTCACGTTTCATGTCCATAATAACCATAATTGTCCAATTTTTTTTGTAAATACAATATTCAACAGAGAGCAATATAGAAGGCTGTAAATAGATAACAATTGCTGAAAAAGATTATAAATACACTCAACCCTTTTGCTAAAATTGCTAGTATTTCACTTAATTTATTGATCGTGAGAATACTTTCAAATACATTCACTTGCGTCTTACATTAGGTATGTAAGATCTCTCAAATCAGGAGATGTTATAAAATCTCCAAATTGGAGTTTAAATCAAATGATCTACCGAATCTTGAGCTTTCATGATGTCCTCAGCCACGATACCATCCCAATCATGCCCTCCGAGTATTTGTCTTTCACTTGCGTCTCAAGTCCAAGTATAAGGTGTTTTAATGGTCTCCAAATCGTCCTGGAGCTTGAATCCAATGGTCGAATCAACCAAGGCTTCCACGATGTCCAGACGCGTGTTACAATTTGTCTTCTGAGTATTGGTCTTTACCAACGTCTCAAATGCAGGTATATGAGAAGTTGTAGGATCTCAAATTGTCTTGGAGTTTAAATCAGATGGTCTATGGAATAAAAAAAGCGTTAATGATGTCCTAAGCCGTGCTTTCAACTCAATTATGTTCTCTGAGTACTTGTCTTTCACTTGCGTCTCAAAACAAGACATATGAGGTGTTTTAAGATCTCCAAATTGCCCTGGTTTGAATCAAATAGTCCAATGAATCAACCAAGGCTTCCATGGTGCTCCCAGCCGCAGTATCAACCCATTATGTCCTCCGAATTTGTCTTTTCTCCTGTTAAATCAGGGCATATGAGATGTTTTAAGATCTTTAAATTGTTCTGGAGTTAGAATCAAATGGTCTACCGAATCTACTGACTTGCACGATGTCCTCAGCTGCAGTATCATCCTCATGCCCTCCATGTATTAGTCTTTCACTTCCGTCTATAATCGATGTATATGAGATGTTTTAATATCTGAAATTGTCCTGGAGTTTGAATCAGATGGTCTACAAGTCAAACAAGGCTTCCACGATTCCTCAGCCTCAGTGTCAACCCAATTTTGTCTTCTGAGTATTGGACTTTTACTAAGTCTCAAGCATATTCGATATTGTGATCTCCAAATTGTCCTGGAGTTTAAATCAAATGGTCTATCGAATCAACCAAAGCCTTCATGATGTCCATGCCGTACTCAATTATGTTCTCTAAGTTTGTCTTTACTTGCTCTCAAAACCAGACATATGAGGTGTTGTAAGATCTCAAATTGTCCTGGAGTTTGAATCAAATGGTCTAATAGACCAACCAAGGCTTCCATGGTTCCCCAACCGCGTGTCAACCCAATTTTGTCTTCAGAGTATTAGTCTTTCATTTGAGTCTCAAATTTTAGCATGTAAAATGTTGTAAGATCTTAAATTGTCCTGGAGTTAGAATCAAATAGTCTCCAATCAACTAAGGCTTCCATGATTTCTTCACTCGCAGTATCAACTCAATTATATTCCCGAGTGTTTTCTTTCACTCGTCTCAAATCAAGGCATATGAGGTGTTGTAAGATCTCAAAGTTGTCCTGGAATTTGGATAGTTTGCAAGCGTTTGAAATTCTGACATGTAACATGTTGCAAGATCTCCCAATTGTTCAGAGATTGAATCAAATGGTCTACGAAGCTTCCATTATGTCCCCAGCCATGAAGTCTAGACTTCAGATATTTCTCGATGACCTGGAATGGAATAATTGTTGAACGCGTATCTAATAGAATCTATGGATCAAAATGGGAGATCATTTAAAATAATAATCCTGTAGACAGACCAGTACTCCATGACTTTCTTAAATTACATGGAATGGAACAACAGTTGAAGAGGTATCCAATTTCTCCTATGGATCAAGACGGTATGAGCAATTTTTTTAAAGAGATAACAGCCTTTTGGTTCCGTGTGTTGACCGTAAACTTATATTTCAGGGATGGATGATCTGCAATGGAACGATAGTTGAAGCCGTATTCCTTTGGTTCTATGGATCAAAGGTATGGCCCATATGAATTGACCAATTTAAGCACAATCAAATTGCACGACCATCCCTACAAACTTTTAAGTTTTGCCGTTATAGAACTAAAAATGTTCCTTGGGATTTTGTCTGACTTGTGCTGCTCAGGTTTTTACCAATGCTGGGGACATCATGAAGGCCTTGGTTGATTCGGCGACCATTTGTTCAAACTTGAGACAATTTGGAGTTTTAAAACAACTTATCCTGGAATTGAAAAGCAAGTGAAAGACAAATACCCTGAAACATAATTGAGCTGATACCACGGCATGGGACATCATGTCGCTTGGATGATCACCATTTGATTCAAACTCCTGTTGAAGATACAACATCTCATATCTCTGAATTTGAGACGCAAGTGAAAGAAAATACTCAGAGGACATAATTGGGTTGATACTGCAGACATAATGGAAGCCTGTTGATTCTGTGGATTTGATTCAAACTCAGAACAACTTGGAGAATTTAGAAAACCTCATATGCCTCCATTTGGGACAAGCGAAAACATACTCGGAGCAGATAAGTGGGTTATTACTACGGCTAGGGACATCATTGAAGCCATTGTTGATTCGGTAACACGAGGACGATTTGGATATCTTACTTCATCTCATATGTCGGGATTTGAGACGCAAGTGAAAGAAAAATACTTGGAGGACATAATTGGATGGTTACAGTGACTGGAAACATCTTGGAAGACTGTATTGATTCAATGGACCATTTGATTCAAACTACAGGACAATTTGGAGATCTTAGAACAACTCATATGTCTACATTTGAGACGCAAGTGAAGACAAACACTCGAAGGACATAATTGGATTGATACCGCGGCTGGGGACATCATAAAGTCTTGGTTGATTCGGCACAACATTTGATTTGAACACCAGGATAATTTGGAGATCTTTAAACAATTCAAATGCCTACATTTGAGACGCAAGTGAAAGTCAAATACTCGGAGGACATATTTGGGAATGATCCGGCTGAGGAGTCTAGGGAATTCTTGGATGACCAGGAAAGGAACGGCTCCTAAGGCATATTGAGTTTGGTTTAATAGATCATGAACCATTTTAAAAAGAGATAACATCCCTACGGTTACGCGGTAGACCTCATGACCTATATTCCGGGAATTCTTGTATGACCTGGAACGGTATTTACTTAATATATTAAATAGGGCATACACCATTTTTACAAGAGATAACAGCTCTTTCACGCTTTAGACCTTTGGTCCTTGGTTACGCGTGTGCTCCATGAAATTCTTGGATGACCTGGAACAGAACAATTGTTGAAGACAAATGATAAATATACACAGCATCTACTTTGTTCTTTGGGTTTCTAAGATGCCTTCTTATAGGCTTACTTTTGGATATCAATAATGTTTCAAATTCTTTTTACGTCATGTGCCGTAAAAGGAGCGTACAAAGTGACTTATAAAAACTGCCATAAAAGAGGGTTAAGTGTAACGTCAAAATAATAGAAATAACAAAAACATGCTTTGATTTAACCGAACTATAACAAAAACGTCAATTTTTAAATTTTAGATCTGTTTTAAGATAGGTTTTCTATCAAAAAAACTTCAAATGTGCACACTCTCAATTTTGAGTGTTGTTATGCATTGCTGAGCTACCAACTGAATTTTCATACGCTATAATTGACCCGATTTTGTCACTCCCAGATTTTTCAACCCTGATTTTTGAAACCAAAAAATTTTGAAAGTTTTAGTCGTTCTTTTTATTTTTGTAAATAATACCGCAAACAACAATTTTCAATAAAATATCTTTCACCGCCTGTTGTTTATTATTTATTATTTCTGGGTACATGCCAACAGTTTTGAAGCCCTTTTCGACAATAAATTATGGGTTCCGGTATTTTTGAAATAAATTAAAAAATTGAAAATTAAAACTTTTCGATTTTGTCACATTACCTATTTATCATCTTAAAATTCACCAGACGAGTGATAAAATCGGGATATTAGTGTATTGGAGAAGAAAACAATAAAATCATGTTGATAAGAAAATTATTCTGAGCTTTTTAGTGGAATGTCTTCACTTGTCATAAGACAGTTTATACAATCCATTGAATTCCACCATAATTGTATCTTGACAGATACGTATTTCGACCTCAACAGTAAGGCCGTCTTCAGTGTCTTGTAGCACTCGACTTAAGCTAGTACAGCACTAAAACATTTACTGATCTGTCAAGCAAAGTAATTAAATTAATAATATCGTCTTTAAATGAATAAATCTTTTGCCTTTCTCGTACAACAAAATTGTACAGAAAGGCTATGAATCACTCAAAGCGATTTTTATAGTAGCCCGAGACCCATAGTGTTATATACAAATCGACTCAGCTAGACAGAAAGTGATGTCTGTACGTGTATATATGTGTGTATGTGTCATTTTGTAACACACCTTTAGGAACTAACATTGTTCTCGCAACAGGATCCGTCCCATTGTTTGCTTGGCCGATCGGACTATGGATGTGATTATGGACAAATACTATTTTTTGCCCAAAACACGCTAAAAATACTCATTTATATTTTATTTATTTTTTTAAGTTTTTATAATAAGTTTTTTAATTGTCATTGAAATTCCAGCCCGTACATCATTTATACTGACCCTGCCAACCTTTATATGAAAACCCAGATTAATCCACCTAGTGGTGATGATGCCTTTCCCGTTTATTATAAGATGTATCGAGAAAATTTTATTCGGGAGATCAAAACAGCACAAATGAAAAGCAATATATGACTCAGCGCTGAAAAATGTAGGAAAGGGCCGTTTGGCCGAAAACCATTCGGTCGAATACCAGCCGAAGGTTACTAGCCGATGGGCATTAGGCCGAAAGTTGTTGGGCCGAATATACTATTTTGCCGAACAGACCATCAGGCCGAAATATAGCTGAATAGGTAATTTGGTCGAATAGCGTAAAGTCCCCAATAGTGGACTCCTAACCACTAGTGAACCCTCCAGCCATTTTGCATTATTACAGCACAATGTAAACTTTTTGCTAAGAAATTCCATTGGGAGAACCTACGTTACAGTCCTATGATTTGATTACATGCATTGGAAATGCTATGAGAATTAAAATTAGATGTTTTTTTCAAATCTATGAAAATAAACACGGATTCCATTATAGGAATATTTTGGGGGTCCATTAGGGAAGAAGAACGTCAAGAACAGGACGAAAAATCAAATGAAGTGTCGACTATAAGGAAACGATTACTAGAGGGTTCAGGCAAACTTTAAAATGTTAATTTCAACGTATGCCTTCGTGTTTGAGTTTTGTATGTATCGTGAAGAGAGATGCAGAACTTGTTATTAGATATTATTGAATCGATTGTTGAAAATTTCTTCTCTTATAACAGGAAGAGGAAAATTCCGCTACAAGGGGTCCACTATTGGGCATTTTACCTAGGTATTTCGGCTGAATAAGTCATTTGACCGAATATGTCATTTAACATTGGTCATTTGACGTCTCAATTCTCACGTCTCACCATCATTTCTCATTTCTCACAGCAAAAACTGAGAAAGGATTGATGAGTGAAAGGTGATAAATAAGAATTAAAGTAGAAGTGAGACATCTCTACTCACTTTTCACAGCGCAAGTGAGAAATGGGGAGTGAGATGTTAGAAATAAGACATATCTATTGAAAAGTTAGAAATGATGAGTTTGAAGAGGGCAACTCTCTTCTCCTAATCTTCTCACTTTTCACAGTGAGAAGTGATAACAAACAAATAAGGAGGTGAAGTAGAGACATCTCATTCCTTACTTCTCACTCGTTTCTACTTCTCAATGTGAAAAGTGAGTAAAGTAGAAAGTTAAAGGTCTCACTACTCAAATCGCTTTCTCACTTTTGACGTAGGACTTATCTCTCTTTACTATACCGGGTGTCATTTCAAAATATTCAAATCGACCGCGTTAGCTGTGTTGAAAGATTTTAAACGTTAATAGCGTTCGTCTCAGTGGACGAATTTCTGCGGTAAGCCCTCAATCGACAGATTTAAGTATGCCTTTCATGTCCATGCTTGATAAGACCGAAAACTTGTTTCAATAGGCATGAAACTGTTTTCAATGAAAACATTGAGATCAAGGAACCTATAAATATGGGTACCGCATAATTCTTGCATCATTCCATTACCGTTCTGATTGTTGCAGACACCAGCGAATGAGCAGCCGCTGGGTCTGCCGAGAAGCTCATAAAATAGCGCATCGCGATTTTTCCTTTCATTCTGACCGGGACAAGCGAAGCAACCGCATCATCGATTGAACAGCACTCACACCTTTCAGGAGGAATGAAGTCATCGAAGCCACCATCATCAGCCGAAACCTCCAGTACGGCAGCAGTCCACCTTCAGACCCGACAAAGCAGCAATGCTGAGCAGATACCGCAGCAGCAGCAGAGTCGAGCCGAGACCGGCCGGCATCGGTGATGAGCCGAGACAGGTGAAGAAAAGCCACATGATGCAGCTAGATGCCCAAAAACAAACGGTTCTTCAGAGAGCCAATAATAGAGATCAATATCAAAGCTTTCAATTCCTGCGGGATAGAAATTGCAGGGTTGACGGAGATCCTGAAATATTTTCCGCGCCAAATCCATGCTAAAATCAAATCACGCCATTTCCGCGCGACATAAAATCGATTCTGCACCAAATCCACGCGAAAAACTAAATTCTAAGCAAATACACGTTAAATATCAATGCATTGATCAATCAATATTGGTATTGATAAAAAAATATGTAGAAAACATTGTTTGATCTGACCGCACACAAAGCGAACTTGAATGATCGTCCCATGTTATGAATTATAAATCTTATCCGAAATCCCATGTCCGGTGTTTCCTCCCTTCTACTACTAACAATGTTGTCTCAGAAAAGAACACCCTCTTCCCTGAACTGCAATTCTAAGCTCGCTTGCCCGGCATATTGGCCTGTATCAAGCGAAAAGTCCGTTAAGAAATAGACGCCAGCAGCAGGCAACAAGCGTAAAAGAAGAAGCCCTTCTCGAATGGCGTGATGATGATGACGCTTTGGCGACAAAGAAGCGGGATACAAGACACTAGCTGATTGGCCCACCAATTGGGAGCAGAGAAGATTCAAAATTAAGCAGTAATTAAAGAAAAGTGCATTCCATGAGCATTCAGTCTTTTATACCATCACTAGAAATTCGCGGTTATTTGAAAAGATCGTTTTCTTACTTTTTACTTAGCCGAAGCAAAAGTCTTTTTCAAGGCTCTGAGAGTTAAAAATAATGTTCTTCAGTCGCTATCGCACGGATTAGAAGGCCCTTCAGTGGAAGAGCTGAGATACAGTCTACATCCCCTGCTGAGCCAACTTGTGGTTTATTTCAGGCAGTCCTTCAGGGGAAGGTTGCCACTGTCGCTAATATTTCTAACCGGACAGATCCTGAATTTTTTTGATGATTTTTGTTCGCAGTAGATTTGATTTCTGTGTCGGTTTGATGAGAAGATTTTGCCAAGGAATGGTATGCAATGCTTATTTATCCAAAATAGTTGACGTGAGAAATTTGGACATATTATGTATCTTCAAGGCATGGTCAAGTCAAGTCCTACTCCACTTAGCGGTTATGTCACAGACATTACCCACTGTTCGTTTTTACAATGAAGTGAGACCCCGAGCAGCACAAGTCATACAAAAATGGTTAGCAACGGTTGTGATTAAATCTGGACACATAAGAGTTGCAGTAACCTATTTCTAGGGACGTCTCACTTCTCGCTCATTCTACAAAGAATAAGTATGTCTCTTTCTAACTCATCGCTTCTCACTTCTCAATGTAAAAGTGAATAGTGCAAAGTGGGAAGTTAGAAGTCTCACTACTCACTTCACACTTCTCTTATTTTACAGGGTGTTCAAAGTAAGATACACTTACACACATTCAAAAATGTTTAAAATTGAAATTAAATTATTTCTTTTCCGGTTGCATTCTGAAAGTATTGTTATAAAGGAACATTTGTAACATTTCTTTTGGAATGACCTCTATTTTACTTCTTCACGAGCTTCAAACGTTTCTAAGACCCATCGCAAGCGGCACGCACGGTCTGCATGGGCATTTCGTTCCAGTTTTGAGCATTACGTCTTGAACTGGTCCAAGTTACTGACCTTGTATTCGTACAGCCTTAACATAATAAAGGACCACACAGAAAAGTTAAGGGGTTCAAATCTGGGAAACTGTGAGGTCCAAAGTTAATCCCAAAAGTCGATAAATTGTCCCCATATTAGGCTAAAATATCAATTTCCGTGTATAAAGGGTTATCGTCCTATTGGAACACGTAGGGCTCATCTCCGTCTAAGCACCGGGCCGAGGGCATCAATCGTCCCCAAAACCTCAGTTTTGTAGCGCCGCAATGATTTTGAAATTCAAAAGCTATTTATGATGCCCAATTCATTTTCAGCGCACGTAATAAACAAACAACAAGTGACAGAAGGTCAACATCACACATCCTATAGCGTATATATACCAACTCACCAATACTAATACAGAATATGTACATTGGGCTTACAAACACAATGATCAAACATTTGTATTCGAACTTATTGAACACCCTGTACAGTGAGAAGTGAGAAATGAGGAGTATAATATGAGGCGTCTCACTTCTCAATGCTCAATTCTCACTTCTCACTGCAAAAACAGAGTACAGGTCGGACTCGATTATCCGGGGTTCGATTATCCGGAATTTTAGACTCGATTATCGGAATATTTTTTCCTACGTTTTTTATTTTAATTTATTAATCTCAATATTATAATATACAATACGATTATTTGAACAACATGGGCCGTATCTGGGATTAGGAGGGGTTGAAAAGGATTGTTTTGCAAATGAATATTTTACTATTATATACACAGTTAGATTATTTGAAGAAACATGGACGTAGCTGGAATGGCAGGGACTGAAGTAAGGGTGTTCTATATATTTAATCTTAATTCATGAATTAATTGTTTTATCTAGAACATGTCCAAAAACTTCTTACTTCAAAGAATTTCCTATGTGTCCGTTTCCTTTCTTTATCTTCTTGCAATTCTTGATCGTTTGCCAATTAAGCTGTTGACAATTCTACGAGATAAAACAGACAGTGGGTAATGTCTGTGACTAACCGCTAAGTGGACGTAGGACTTGACTTGACCATCCTTGAAGATACATAATATGTCCAAATTTCTCACATCAACTATTTTGGATAAATAATCGGCGTTGCATACCAGACGAGCTCGTGGTCTGGTGGCTACCGCTCCTTATAAAGGGAGGTCGTGGGTTCAATTCCAGGCTCGTCCCTTTCCTTTCCAAAAAACCTCCGAGGCACCTATGAGAGGTCGTAGAGTTCTCTGCATCTTTAAGTAGGTGTCCGACAACCATCCTTCCTTCATTCGCAAGGACGTGGCAGGACAGATCTAGACTATTGGAGAGAGTGCATTGCTTCCATCTAAGAGATAGTGATTAGTCCCTCAATATCTGTGGTAACGGATGAAAGTGATGCTACTCTCACCAATAGTCAGGCTTTACCACCTACGAATTTGTGCGAATTGCTCAATGCTAATCTAATGCTAATAATCGGCGTTGCATACCACTCCTTGGCAAAATCTTCTCTCAAACCGACAGAAATCAAATCTACCTCGAATAAGAATCATCAAAAAAATTCAGGAAGTATCTGTCCGGTCACGGAATATTAGCCTCGACAGTGGCACCTTCCCACTGAAGGACTGCCTGAAATAACCACAAGTTTATCAGGGGATGTAGACTGTATCTCAGCCCCTCCACTGAAGCCTCCTAATGCGTGCGATAGCGACGAAGAACATTATTTTTAACTCTTACAGCTTTGAAAAAGGCTGTCTTCACTAAGTGCAAAAGTAAAAGATCTTTTCAAATAACCGCGAATTTCTAGCACTTTTCGTTTATACCTACTTAATTTTGAATCTTCTCTGCTTCCTAATTGGTGGCCAATCAGGTGTATCCCTTCTTTGTCAGCCAAAGCGTCATCATCATCAACGCGTTCGAGAAGGGCTTCTTCTTTTTACGCTTGTTGCTCGCTGCTGGCGTCTATTTCCTAACGGACTTTTCGCATGTACAGGCCTGAGACGAGACCTGCAAAGACGGCTTTCTTTTCCTTGTTTTGACACTTGTTCTTCTTTTCATCACAGTTGATCATCAATTCTCAACTGTTTCCTTGAGTTTTTACCTAAATCCCGGGTAGAATCTTCTGAGCACAATAAACGTGTTTGCAATTTACGAATTTGTAAACTTATTTTATAAAGATTTTCCTATCGGAAATAAAACACGTATTTATAACTGTTCAATAATAATCTGTCCGGCTAGTAGAATCTTTTCAAGTCAAAAGTACTCGTAAATAAAATCATTCGGAATACTTTTCGAGGGATACCAATACTTTCACAAAAGGTGCTGCTTGCATCTGACAATTCGTGACAGCGCTTGCTGGTTGCAGATGAAGTTACATTTTTCCTCTTTAAGTCCGTCCCAGATACAGGCCAATAAGCCGGGCAACGAGCTTAGAATTGCAGTTCAGGTGGGAAGTACGTGTTTTTCTGAGACAACAATGTTAGTAGTAGAAGGAAGGAAACACCCGCACATGGGATTTTGGGTGATAATTGGTAACATGGGACGATCATTCAGTCACTTCGCTTTTGTGCGTCAGTATCAAACAATGTTTATCTACATATTTTTATCAATGCCAAAAAATTCAACATCTGATGAAAAATCGATTGATAGTTTATTAATGTTTGAGCTGTTATCGGTGCTTTTTATCCAAATAAGATTATGTGAGAGATTTGGACATCTTATGAATCTTTAAAGGCATGGTCAACGTCCTTCGTCCACTTCGCGATTAAATCAGAAAATTATCCACTGTTAGTTTTGACGCTATTATGAAAATCACGCATAAAATTTTATCTCTAGAATATTGGATTTGGCACCTAAGTACAATTTCTATCCCGAAGAGGTAAGCTTGATGATATTGATCTCTATTATTGGCTCTCGAAGAACCGTTTGTTTTGGACATGTGCTGCATCATGTGGCTTTTCTTCCCTGTCTCGCTCAGCACCGATGCCGGCCGTCTCGGCTCGACTCTGCTGCTGCGTATCTGCTCAGCATTGCTGCTTTGTCGGGTCTGTAGGGTGGACTGCTGATGTACTGGCTAGGTTTCGGCTGATGATGGTCGCTTCGATGGTGTCGAGCCGAAAAAGCGGTCGTGCAGACTTCATTCCCTGCTGAGTGCTGTTCAATCGATGATGCGTTGCTTCGCTTGTCCCGTCAGAATGAAAGAAAAGAAATCGCGTTGCGCTATTTTATGGCTTCTCGGCAGACCCAGCGGCTGCTCATTCGCTGGTGTCTGCCAATCAGAACGTGGTAATGGAATGATGCAAGAATTATCGGTACCCATATTTATAGGTTCCCTTGATCTCAATGCTTTTCATTGAAAACAGTTTCATGCCTATTGAAACAAGTTTTTCGGTCTTATCAAGCATGGACATGGAAGGCATACTTGAAATCTGTCGATTGAGGGCTTACGCAGAAATTCGTCCACTGAGACGAACTGAGATTAACGTTTAAAATCTTTCACACAGCGTAACGCGATCGATTTGAATATTTTGAAATGACACCCGGTATAGTAAAGAGAGACGTAAGTCCTAAGTCACAATTCTAGCTATTTCCTATTCACATCAACAAATAAATCAAATTTTAAATTGAAATATTTAGACTCAAAACAGTGACAATTTTGGAATTCTAATGGAGAAATTTCAAAATTTTTTGAAATCTTGGAATAAGAAACGCATTTTCTTTTGTCGTGAGCAGGAAGACAGAATTTTATAACAATTCATCGCCAGGAACGCGAATTAATAAAATTGTCACGCAAACGCTCTCTAATTAGTTGATTGTACTACATTTCAAAATGATTCTATTGCGAAAACTCTTCCTAAGTATATTAGTGGTTCTGAAAGATCCATTCACAATGTTAGATGTAAATTTCCTCTTGAGCGGTTCAACTGTCGAGTCAAGTACGAGACACTGAAGGGCCTTATTTTGAGGTCGAAATACGTATCTGTCAAGATACAATTAAGTGGTGGAATTCAATGGATTTATAAACTCGTCTTATGACAGGTGGGGTTTATGATTTTCATTATTATGAATCGTCTGCAGGAATCCAAACGCTAGCAATACGTAACTTCTTTCGGTATGTTACAGTTTTGTAAATATTTAGTATAATTGAATATGAACTTGATTTAAATATAGAAAGTAGTTTTATTAATAGTTTTTATTATTATTATTATTTGTCTTTATTTCAGACGTTTAAACTCTTAGAGTCGTTCACGTCACGTCATGAGCTTGAACTGTTACATTTAGATATATCTTATCTTATATATATTAATACAAATTCATATTTTTTTTAAACAAACCAGATTCTTTTAAAAACAGAAGTAGTTTTTCTTCTGACGATGAATCATTCTCAAGAATTTTTCCTATTGGTAATTCTAGCTGGTGTTTCCGACGTAGATCGTAATAAATTGGACAGTTAACAATAGTATGTTCTACAGTAGGCGCTCCACGACCGCATTCACAATTCTCATCTCTACTCCCATTACACACATGTGGATGAGAGAATCTGCAATGTCCCACACGTAATCTCGAGAGCACTATCTGTTGTTTCCGATTCGGTTGATCCGACCACTTCTCCGTCGTGTATTTTATTTTTCTGAGGAACGCATTTCGCTCTACATTCCATCTTGTAGCAAACGTGGCATTTATTGATGATTTTATGTATTGTCTGATGTCATCCCCTGGTGTTTTGATACGCAAGCGTCTTGCAGTGCAGCCCCGACCAGCTAACATGTCCGCTTTCACGTTTCCAGATATACCGCTATGCCCTGGTACCCAACAAAATACAATGTTGCCTTTATTAAATTCCTCAAGTGATTGTACACAAGGATGCGTTGATCGTTTGTTTTGTAATGCCATCAGCACACTCGCTGAATCCGTGAAAATGACTGAATTCCCACCAAGCTCTGATGCCATTTTAGCAGCTAGATTGAGCGCAACTGCTTCTGCGGAAAAAAACAGACATTTGATCTGGAAGGCGGAAACTTTTTTCATCAGTCGAGCTGTATATACCAATTCCAACTCTGCTATCTCTGCGAGAACCGTCGGTGTATATTTGACGGTATAGCTGATACTTCTCGTATACCACATTTTGAAAAACAGCTTTTGCCTTGGCTGGTGCATCACGTGCTCGGATTGTTTTTTTTTGATTGTCCAATCAATCGGCGGAGAAGGTACATCCCATCTTCTGTCTCCGACTCTACAAAGCTGGGACACTGGTGGAAATGTAGCATCCGTTATACGGTGGAACAAATTTTGGGCATTTGTTAAAAGTTCTTTGTATTGAACAAAGCCAGCCTTCTCCGCAAGACGAACTGCTCTTGTTGCGATAGCTATCACTACCGTGAGGTCGAAGGGAAGATGTCCGGCTTCAACACAGGTGGACATTGTAGGGGAGCTTGGTAGTAGACCGGATGTTGTTCGAATCGAGGAGTTGTATACCGGGCTAAGGATTTGGATCATGTTTTCAAAGCTAGCGCAAGTGATCTCAATTCCATACAATAATTTGCTGCAGATAAGCGCATTAGCTACACGTTGTAGAACTTGTCGATTACTGCATGTGTGCCTACTGCTAATTGTTTTCACTAGTTGCATACGACTCTTCACTTCTTGTTTCACTCTTTGGAAGTGTTGAACGAAATTTAAATTTCGGTCAAGAGATACTCAATAATTTTAGGTGCTTTCCGAAACGGAATAGCGATGTCATTCACTCTCACAGGTCTCAGCATCGGATTGTGTCGAATAGTGCAGCAATGGGTTATTTCACATTTTTCTGCGGATATTTGGAAGTAACTTTGGATGCCCACTCAAAACCCTCTTCATGGCGCTTTGGATTTTTATTCGCACCCTAGTAGCATTAGGTCCGATGACGACGATGACAACGTCATCGGCATACACAAATATATGAACGTCTTTTGGTAGGTTTTGGAACACGGTGTTCATTGTAATAAGAAAGAGAAACGGCAAGCACGGATCCTTGCGGTACGCCATTCTCTTCAATGAATGAAGAAGATAGTGATCCTCCAATGGCTACCTGAAAGCTTCGATTTTCCAAAAATCCTTCGATGAAATTAAGGATGTTCCTGAGTATCCCCCATATTTTGAGTTGGTCCACAATTCCCTCACGCCATACACGATTATACGCTTTAGATATGTCCAAACAAGCGACGTCTGCATGAAGATTGTTGGCTTTTGCGTAAGAAAGCACATCTCCCAAAGATGCTAGATAGGCGCCGGCACCCTTTCCTCTGCGAAAGGCAAATTGACGATGGTCGAGAAGTCTAGATTTTTCGAGAGACTCCATAAGTCTCCTGTTGACCATTCTTTCCATTAATTTTGCCATACAACTTGTTAAGCTAATTGGTCGAAAATCTCGTAGTTGGCAGCTTCTTGGTCCAGCTTTGGGTATTGGTACTACTATGCTTGAACGCCATTCATCTGGAAATGTACCATTCTTCCACATTATGTTGTAACTGTCCAATAGTTTGCGTTTAACAGTATATGGAAAATGTTTTATCATGGGATAGCCAATTTCATCGGGTCCGCAAGATTTACTTTTGCACGTGTCTAGAGCAAAAAGAAGTTCATCAAAGAAGAAAGGATGGTTGCAAGCTTCCAGAAGATCTTGTTTGACTGCACCTGAACAGTATGGAAAGGGCTTACTGCGTTCTCGATCCTTCAAAAATTTCTCCAAGTAAGTATCGGTAGCGGACAATTTGGCAAAATATTTTGCCAGTTCTTCGCTAAATTCTCGTGGATCATCTGATGAAGTGTCATCGGTTAATAAAGAGAACCCTCGTATTCTTCTTTTTCCACTCAGAGAGTTGATTCGACGCCAGATTTCTGTGACGGAGCTAGATGCATTTATTCCATCGAGGAAGTTTTCCCATGCTCTTCTTTTAGATTCAGCTATGATTCTTCGACAGTTGCGACGTGCATCGCGGAATCTTTCTATGTACATTTCTTTGTCGGGGTGATCAGGTTTAATTCTTTTCATTTTACGCAGCGCTTTCCTCCGCTGCTTAACAGCTTCGTCTACTTCCGTGTTCCACCAGTAGGTAGCTTTGGTTCCTACCTTAGATGATGATAATGGTATACTCGAATTTCCGGCTTTTCTTATCAGTTCTCCGATTTCCTGCACCGAATATTGCGTGTCACGATCAAACAGCTCTATAATATTTTTTTCATAGCTTTCCCAGTCAGCCGAATCAAATAGCCATCTCCTACGACGGGTGGTTTCTGGAACAGCGTCGCTCCCAAGGATAAAGATCGGATAATGATCGCTGCCACATGTATCATTGGCTCTGCGCCAATTGATATTTCTCGCTATTCTGCTGGAGCATATCGACAAATCTGTGGCAGATTCAGCTGCGCCACGTGAAAAAGTATTACAGCCGTCGTTAAGTATAATGAGGTCCATGTTTTCTGCTACCTGTGCGACGATACTTCCCCTTTTGTCGTTTTGTGGTGATCCCCATGCTATATGATGTGCATTGAAATCGCCTAGTAAGAGATATGGAGATGCAAGCTCGTTCAACAAATCCTGGATCTTCTTTTCAAAACTATCGCAGCTCCTCGGAGGGATGTAGATTGGAACTATCGTTAGATTGTTATTTGCATATAATTGAATTGCCAACGCCAGCAAATCGGTCTTCAGGGGAACAACGCGATGGGGTGTTGTAGCGGCTACTGCCAGGGCGATGGAATGATGTGAAACTATTCCGCTTTTAAGGTACCACTTATAGGCACCACCCAACCAAGAGTCGATGCGGCGCGTTTGCTTAACATGGGTTTCCTGAAGCGCGAGAACGGTAGGCTGCATTTGTTTCGTTAGGATGACCAAATCGTTGAGATTTTTAGGAAGACTACTTATGTTCCACTGGAGAGCGATGATTTTCTTAAAACCGCTCATGGTATAAGATGCTGAAGATGAACTGGAGTTCAAAGAAGTTGATCTTTGCTTCTTCGGTAGGTGACCTTGACGATTAATTGCGGGAGTATTCTGAAAAATATTTTCCTGGAGATGGTGACTGTTGTCGAGTACATTATCAGTTTGACTTGCCTGATTTGTTAGGCAACCCATGTCAACTGCCGCCCGAGGCTCATCAGAAACATCTGGAACATCCCGGGTCAGGGTTGACATGGGAGGCCTTGCTCTACTAGAGCCATCGGAAGTCGATCGTTGCTTCTTCGGTGGGTGCTTTTGTTGATTTACTACGAAGGTATTCTGAAAAATATTGTCCTGAGGATGGTGTCTGTTCTTAATTACTTTATTGTTTTTACTTGCCTGAGGTGTTAGGCAACCCATGTCAACTGCCGCCCGAGGCTCATCAGAAATATCTGGAACATCTCGAGTCAGGGTTGACATGGGAGGCCTTGCTCTATTAGAGCCATGTTTTAGATAGACGATGTTGTAGTTTTGTGTTGATTTGCTGGTGGTTGGTTGGTTGTATACAGTACATTTCATCATATTCCTCAGCAGTTAACGTTTTGAAACTAATTGATTTGATTGTGCAATCGATTTCATTGTTGTGATGAACTTGATGGGCGTTGGATATGTTGTCTGCTGGTTGCTGTGGACAGACGGTCACTGTGGTAGGTTGAAGGTCTACGGGTTGGGGTATTGCGTCCCGGACTATCTTCCCAGCCAACAGTGCTTCTCTTCCAGGAAGTGAGGAGGGTACATTACTTTCCCCACCCTCAAACCTCTTTGATTGTAAGATGTTATTGTTGCTATGTGGTTTATTGCAGGTTGTTTGATTTGTTGATGATGGTTTATTAGACATAATTGAGTTATTGTTTAAGAAATTCCAAGTTGTCGAATTCACCGCAAGGACTAGAAGCAACAGTATCATTCAGACATTCAATCATCCACGATGCATCGTCGTCGTTTCTTATAGGCTCTACCTCTAATACCACTTGTTTGGCTGGTGTGGCCTTGGGGGAGGACAGTGGTGAAATATTTATCCTTTTGTAAGTTGCTCGCTGGCTCTGATCAGTGCGTTTTCGGTTTCTATTCGGTGGTGTAGTCATACCATCATGAATCAAGACAGATTGAGTAAGGGCAGGATTTGTGCAAGGCGCTTGGTTGTTCTGCGAATGATCCGTTTCAGCTTGTTGACTAGTGTCCTCAGTGATGCTACATGGAGACAGATGGTTGTCGTCCGTTCGAAGGGGAATTTGGTTCACCATCAACTTGGTTTTGATGAATTCTTTCAATTTTTCCATTTGTTGGGTCAAAGCCTGAATTTGAGCATCCTTCGTAGAAATTACCTTTTTCATTTCATTCACGATTTGATTATCATTCATTCGGCCGTGTGCTGTGATTTTGGCATAACTACTCGAACTCGAACCTTCGTTTACTCTTCTCCTGGCTTCCGGATAAGAGATATTATGATCAATCTTAGTCTTAATTATTTCAACTTGTTTCTGATAGATGGGACACTTTCTAAAGCTAGGTTGATGATCTCCTTTGCAGTGCATGCAGTATGCATCTTTCTTGCAATCTTCCTGGGGATCAGTATCAGAACATGTCTTACATCTCGCTGGGCCAGGGCATCGTAATTTCGTATGATCATACTAAAAACAGCAGTAACAAAGCATTGGGCTTGGATAATATGGGCGGGTCCTGACATTCAATGGACCGACTTTGATGGCCCCTGGAAACGTAGTACTACATAGTGTGAGAATAAGAGTAGGCGTTTTGATCTTCTCGTTGTTTACATTACGGTAGATTCTTCTGACTTCAGTAACCTTCTGTGCCGATAATTCCGTCAATATATCTTCTTCAGCCATTTTCAACAGTTCCGGGCATATTATGACGCACTTACATTTATTCAGAATAGGGTGAAGCGTAACTGAAACACTCGTACCATCGGTTAAGGTTTTCATCGCTAGAAGATTTTTTACTTGAGTAGGATTTCTCACTCTGAGAATGTACTTTTCGCCATCGTTTACTGATCTGGTATTTTCGATTTCACCGGCCACTTTTTCTATCGATAATCCTACGACAAACGGATTGGGCAGATCCCTCTTGCCCTCCTTTTGGAGTAGCAGAACCGTCAGCGCTCCGAAACGATCATGTGGGTCCAGGAACTCAGGAACAGTCCTTCCAGGTGGTCTTGTACCACCATAGCTACCACCTGTGGCCATGGGCCACTCTTCTATTTAGCCGACCAGTAGATAAATTAGGTAACTCACTATCATGCGATATGGAAATGATCAAATATTATTACACCACACTGTCACTCAAACCCCTTAAATACCAGCCGTTATGATAGCCGTCACCGACTACCTACCCCTAGGTATGAGGTTTTACAGAAGCAGACGGTGGTTGTTCACTGTGTGTGTGATACTATCCGCAGCTCGGGTATTTTCTGAAGCGAAAACACAACAACAACTCGTGCGACGACGACGATAACAATGGAATATCACGAGGCCACTGTTTGATTGATTATGGAGCGAAACATAAAGCTGTACAATAATTCACAATTTACGCACTGTTTCACTACACTTTCATGAAATATCAGTAGACTGATAACTATTCTTCACGTGTAGGCACTGTCGAAACTAAGAATATGACTCTAGCTCAGATTTCTCGACATTTAATGATGAGTAAGCGAACTATCATCATAAGACACGGTTATATCCCGACTCGTATGATTAATAGTTTTTGTAAATAGTACCAAATTTGAAATTTCCTAGCATTCCGTTGTACCGCGTTTCCATAAAAACAAAAAGCTCTTCTATCGCAAAATTATCTCGCGCTCGCGAAGCAAAGAACGATCTAAATCAACAAAAGATATTTTAGTTACCAGATAAAGATTGTCGCTGTCGTCGCTGTCCGGAACATCTTTTGCTGGCGAGCTAAATGTCAAAGAAGGAAAATCCATACGATTTGACAGCTTGGTACCCAACATGTTCCGGACAGCAGAACAAAGGGAACCGAGGCGACAATCTTCATATAGTAACTAAAATATCTTTCAAACCAACAGATCAACGTGCAAACCATGTGTTGGCAAATGCGAGCATCCGTCTGGGGAAAATCCCAACGAAGCCTCTTTAATCATTTTCGGAAAAGATCGGCAGGCAAAGTAGGCTGCAATCCGAGTGGTGCTTCCTGTACTTAGAGATGTCGTAAAATCTCGATGATTCGATTAGTAACTAATTGATTACTCTCGATTCATGACGATTATTGAATCGATTTATCGTTGAGTAGTAATCGATTATCAAAACGATGAATCGATTAATCGAAGTAATCGACAACTAAGCGCTGTCGTAAAATCCCGATTAATCGATTAGTAGGGGAAATGTTCCGATCTCCATCTCACTGTACAGTAGACCTCTTCATGTTTTCAAAAAGTATCAAAAACTCAACCACTCAGCCCAGAATCACAATTCTTATGCTAAAATAAGTCTCCCGTCAAATTTTCAGCTAATTCGGATAAAATTTCAAGGTGGCTCAAGTCGATTTTGTGTTTTTGTTAATTTATTATATTATTATTCCTCTTTTTTCCCTGAAAATTTGAGTAATATAATTGCCCATGTGAGATTTACCGTTAAATTCTTAAAAATCAGAAGCTGAACATGTGTCATAAATTTGCACGCTGAGATTTCTTCAATGACCGGTTGAATTTTTGATACTTTTTGAAAATATGAAGAGGTCTACTGTAGAGTAGAGTGGGGCAAGAGTGCGCGTGGGGTAAGAGTACGTTTTCGATTTTGTTAAGTAATAAAAAAAGATAAACTAGCAGCACTGCATTAGTTTGACAGGTATTCTGGCCAACTATTATCATGTGTAATTGTAATCGATTTGAATAAACAACGAGGGAGATATGGAGTTAGATAATTTTTTGGTCATTTTGCTAAAAATAATTGGATTTCCGCAACTAGTATTTCATTACCATATATACGTTCAATCAGGTGAACATTATACCATTTCGATAACCTATTGTATAGAGTACTTTATAGTACAGATTACCAATCTGGTTGGTTTTCCAAGAAGTCAAAACCATTAGAGTAGAGTGGGGCAAGAGTGCGCGTGGGGTAAGAGTACGTTTTTGATTTTTTGAAGTAATAAAAAAAGATAAACTAGCAGCACTGCATCAGTTTGACAGGTATTCTGGCCAACTATTATCATGTGAAATTGTAAACGATTTGAATAAACAACAAGGGAGATATGGAGTTAGATAACTTTTTGGTCATTTTGTTAAAAATAATTTGATTTCCGCAACTAGTATTTCATTATTATATATACGTTCAATCAGGTGAACATTATACCATTTCAATAACCTATTGTATAGAGTACTTTATGGTGCAGAATACCAATCCGGTTGGTTTTCCAAGAAGTCAAAACCATTACTTGAATAAATTTTGTGACTGTGGGGTAAAAGTACGCAGGGACCGGCGGGGCAAGAGTACGCATATGAATCTTCAAGTTATGATGTCAAATTCGTATCTCCGGCCGAAATAAGACTTCTTCCAAAGCATAAAGATCCACAACTAAGAAAAAAGGGACAGAATTTGAAATTATCACAAGTTTTTAGGATAAGTTGAAGTAATTCGGTGTTAGAAAGGACTTAGCGAACAAAGCACTGAAGCGAAATATTGAAATTGTATTAGGACTTGTTGTACACCTAAACATAAGACGAAAACACAATTTCATTTAAATGATAATTTTATTTAATCAAAAGAAACATTCATAAATAACGCATCGCTTAGCTGGAAGGGGTTGCGAGATGTGTGACGATCCATATAATTTTTAGAGGATTCATACAAATAGTGTAAGATAGGAAGGGAGGGGTGATGATGTAGCAAAATTTTACGTTACGTGATTGGTGGACTTTCTTTAAGGGAAATGCCTTTGTATACGCCACGCGAAACCTGATATATATTTTTACCTCCGTAGTTTTTTGTATATATAAAAAAAACAATGGTTTTTCCTATGAAAGTGCACATTTTTAGGACCCCCTCCCCCTTTAAGAGTTACGTAATCTTTAAACATTCTGTAATATATCTAGACAAAATTTTCAAAACGACTTATCTGCTTTTGTAAACAAAGATTCAAACGACGATTTGACGAATCTGATAGCTCTCCCACGCAAACCAACACCACCAATAGGTAGGTGAAGGTTTCCGCTACCTGTTGATGGTGTTGGTTTGCGTGGGAGAGCTATCAGATTCGTCAAATCGTCGTTTGAATCTTTGTTTACAAAAGCAGATAAGTCGTTTTGAAAATTTTGTCTTGATATGCTCATTAAACATCAATTAAATGTTATTAACTCTTATTTGTGTTAATATATACTTAAAGCACATGAATCGATAAATGCGTACTCTTACCCCACCCGATGCGCACTTTTACCCCACCGGTGGGGTAAGAGTGCGTTTTTCACTTGTCTTACAATAAGGATTCTACTAAAACGAATCTCAATAATTTCAATATTTTTTCCACTGGGTAACATAAAGGAAGAGTATATGAATCATCGACACTGATTTGATATGCAGAAGCTTGCTTCATTAGGGCCACATGATCGATTGAAAACTAAGTGCGTACTCTTGCCCCACTCTACTCTACTTGAATAATTTTTGTGACTGTGGGGTAAAAGTACGCAGGAACCGGTGGGGCAAGAGTACGCATATGAATCTTCAAGTTATGATGTCAAACCCGTATCTCCGGCCGAAATAAGACTTCTTCCAAAGCGTAAAGATCCACAACTAAGAAAAAAGGGACAGAATTTGAAATTATCACAAGTTTTTAGGATAAGTTAAAGTAATTCGGTGTTAGAAAGGATTTAGCGAACAAAGCACTGAAGCGAAATAATGAAATTGTATTAGGACTTGTTGTACACCTAAACATAGTACGAAAACACAATTTCACCTAAATGATAATTTCATTTAATCAAAAGAAACATTCATAAATTACGCAACGTTTAGCTGGGAGGGGTTGCGAGATGTGTGACGATTCATATATTTTTTAGAGGATTCATACAAATAGTGTAAGATAGGGGGGAGGGGTGATGAAATAGCCAAATTTTACGTTACGTGATTGGTGGATTTTCTTCAAGGAAAATGCCTTTGTATACGCCACGCGAAACCTGATATATATTTTTACCTCTGTAGTTTTTTGTATATATATAAAAAAACAATGGTTTTTCGTATGAAAGTGCACATTTTTAGGACCCCCTTCCCCCTTTAAGAGTTACGTAATCTTGAAACATTCCCTATTATATGCTCATTAAACATCAATTAAATGTTATTAACTCTTATTTGTGTTAATATATACTTAAAGTACATGATTGGATAAATGCGTACTCTTACCCCACCCGATGCGCACTCTTACCCCACCGGTGGGGTAAGAGTGCGTTTTTAACTTGTCTTGCAATAATGGTTCTACTAAAACGAATCTCAATAATTTATATATTTTTTCTACTGGGTAACATAAAGGAAGAGTATATGAATCGTCGACACGGCTTCGACACGACACGACACGACCATTTCACCCGCGTACTTTAAAATCGTGATTTTTCATCCTAATTTTCATTGTCATAAAAATCACAACATATGATTGTTTTCCACCTCAAGTAATCGTAGTGATTCACTTCACGTAAATCGTTCAGATCCCCAAAATTACAACGTTATCTATGTGAAAATGACGCGATTCCTTAGGGTGTCCATATAACCCCTAGGCTCCCCTACGCATGTTAAAGCCTTTTTTTTAAGTAACTTGACAGGAAACAGAACGACAAACATTTCGATTCAAAACTTATCTTGTACCCGAGTTTTGGTATGCTTTTCCAAATTCTAATACGCAATATTCGCTTGGACCGTGTGAGGTTTGAGCAAGTTACCCTCACCGTGTGATTATACCATTAACACCTCAGCGTGTCAATCGGTGAGTAGCTAGCCATGACTGACCCTCTTCTTGCCAGATCGCCGTGGCTCGCACACGTCGGTGCGGAGAGCTGCTGTCATTGCATTTCGTACCAGCCATTTGGAGTCAAACATTTTGGCAATCATGCCTGGTTATTTTTTGGATCCAGACGCTGATTTCAAAAGGTGAGTATAATTCAAGTGGTTAATGTGCTAATGTGTTCAAATATTGGATGGATTAAAAAAATCGCCAGAAAATTGGTTATGGTTTGTATAATCACGAGGCGCGTATAATAGTTAAGTGGTTTGTGATTTGGAATACTACAAGTCTGGGAGACTACCGAGAAAAGACTTGACGATCTAGAAAATTCCATGGTGAGTCTTGGAAGCATTGATTTTGGTTAAAATAAATTTTGTTTGAAATTTATACACTTGGCAGCTTCAGTGTACATGAGACTACCAGATAAGCAAATTATAACGAAATCTTGGATATATGGAAAACTCTAATGCTACAAAGATTGAACTGAACCTGAGTTGCGTGCTCTTGCCTACGCAATGCGGTCGGGTCTGAGCTTGACGACCGACTGGCAAATAGCTTACACAACGTCATTTGATCAGTACAGTTGCTGATGAAGAATGTGTATAGCCGCCAGACATTCTAAATACTCACGCTCCTCTAATGTAGAAGTGTTGAGAAATGGATTGCGAGTGATATGACTATGCGTTCGATTTAGGAATCTCGAGCTCGTTTAGTGGCCGCTAGGTTGCGAGGTCCGACGAAGGTCCTTCGTAGCTTAGTTGGTTAAAGCACCAGTCTAGCGTACTGTAGGGTCATGGGTTCGAGTCCCATCGAAAGGAAAGTGGGTTACCTCCAATACATTTTCCAAATCAATATCTTCCACATAATGTACATATGAGTTTTCACAACATTGTAAATTAATGTCCATGTCGGGTGGTTTAATCCCCGGAAATAGGCAATTAACTTTGATTGAGCTACAAAGTTGTTTGGAAGGCAAAATATATTATCTTGAAGCTTATTTTGTAGTAGCCATAGCAGAATTACCCGTTGGACTAGAAATCCGAAATTCACGAAGTTAAAAAACGTTGTCAGCATTTACAAAGCTATGGTACTTTTCCACCTTAAGTCAACTTCTAGGGCTGTTTTGCCTTTCTCGTACAACTAAGTTGTACCGAAAGGCTATCATTTCACTCCGAAACGAACTTTTTATAGAAGCCTTTGAGACCCATAGTATTATATACCAATCGACTCAGCTCGACGCGCTGAGCACATGTCTGTCTGTCCGTGTGTATGTATGTGTGTATGTGTGTGTATGTGTGTGCACAAAAGCTATAAAAAACATTAGACAACTTTTCGTATAGTAATCCTTAACCGATTTTCTCGCAACAAGTTTCATTCGACAGGGGACAAAGCCTTGTTGATCACTATTGAATTCGTTTAAAAGTTATGAAGAAAATGGTACATCGGACCATATAAACTATATGGGGCTTATGTTTATGTTTATGAGGTTGGTGTCTTAACTAAAGGCGAGAAAGGCACTACCAACGCTAGGTGGATTAATCTGTTTTTTTTTTTAAATATTGAGTATCCAGTAAGGGAGGTGTGGACTTACGGAGGGAACGTAGGCTAGATTCATCTATCCACGGGACTTTGAATATCATCTAGTAAGGGTTCAATGGGCACATAACATATTCAAAACAGGCCTGTAGATCATTGGTTACGCGTGTAGATTTGAGGCCTTCACTTCACGAATTTCTCTGATAACTGTAAACATCTACCATACACATACTTTATCCTTTTTTCCTCAATGGACTCATAA
This sequence comes from Armigeres subalbatus, assembly GCF_024139115.2. NCBI lineage: Eukaryota > Metazoa > Arthropoda > Insecta > Diptera > Culicidae > Armigeres > Armigeres subalbatus. The sequence goes on along the minus strand of NC_085141.1, from coordinate 353,734,450 downwards.
CTTATTCAAAACATGTCAACTCTATCAATTTAGATCATATTAATTTTACGCAGTGCATAAAAAACTAATTTGGTGTACTTTTTGAAATCGCACACCATGGTATTCGTATAGATTTATTAGACAACAATCCATCGAATATTGGAATGGACGAATAAAAGTTATTACGGACGTAAACAGATTTTCGTAGGCCAAACTTAACAAAATGGAAGAGTACTTATGATTCTTCTTCTTCAATGGTTCTAAATTCTAACTGGAACTTGGCTCTTCAACTTGGTATTTTATTAGCATTTCCTCAGTTATTAATTGAAAGATTTTTCTATGCCCGCCATTGTATGAGTATGTATCTTGTGTGACAATACACTATGCCCAGGGTGTCGAGAATGTTTCCAACCCGAAAACATCCCATTCCGGTGCGAGAATCGAACTCGTCATCTCCCGATTGGCAATCCTACGCCTTTGCTCGCAAGGCTACTGGGGACCCCAATTTTGAATACCGATTCCTAATAAACCAGCGGTTCTCAACCTGGAAGAGGAGGATAGGAGGCTTCCGAGCCTCTTGAAAGGAGGCTTTCGAGCCTCTTGAAAGGAGGCTTTCGAGCCTCTTGAAAGGAGGCTTTCGAGCCTCTTGAAAGGAGGCTTCCGAGCCTCTTGAAAGGAGGCTTCCGAGCCTCTTGAAAGGAGGCTTCCGAGCCTCTTGAAAGGAGGCTTCCGAGCCTCTTGAAAGGAGGCTTCCGAGCCTCTTGAAAGGAGGCTTCCGAGCCTCTTGAAAGGAGTCTTCCGAGCCTTTCAATAGGCTTGGCAGGGCCTCCTTCCCTGAGGTTCGGAAGCCCTCTTTCCTACCTCGCTTACATTCAAAGTTAATTGGCTATATTCCGGGTATTAAGCCACCTGGAGTGGAGATTAATTACTATGTCTGAAACTCGATTATGCATATGCACAACATGTGATAGATTTAGTTCGAAAAAGGTTTTGGAGGGTAACCGCTTCCTTCGGTGGGGTTTGATCCCACAAAACCAGTATGCTAGACAGGTGCTTTCTAAGGTGCGTCTAGCGTACTGGTTTCGTGGGATCAAACCCCACCGAAGGGAGCAGTTACCCTCCAAAACCTTTTCCGAACTAAATCATATGCATAATCGAGTTTCAGACATAGTAATTGATTGACTGTACATCGTACATCGTTGTTGCTAGTCGTGATTGGCCGAGCAAATGCTTCGGAGTTCATTTAGTTCAAGACCAATAATGATGCCGGCCACGTCCTCACAGTCAAATTTTATTATTTATTTATTCAGACTAAGGCCGAAGTGGCCTGTGCGGTATATAAGAGTCTTCTCCATTCGGCTCGGTCCATGGCTACACGTCGCCAACCACGCAGTCTACGGAGGGTCCGCAAGTCATCTTCCACCTGATCGATCCACCTTGCCCGCTGCGCACCTCGCCTTCTTGTGCCCGTCGGATCGTTGTAGAGAACCATTTTCACCGGGTTACTGTCCGACATTCTGGCTACGTGCCCGGCTCACCGCAGTCGTCCGATTTTTGCGGTGTGAACGATGGATGGTTCTCCCAACAGCTGATGCAACTCGTGGTTCATTCGCCTCCTCCACGTACCGTCCGCCATCTGCACCCCACCATAGATGGAACGCAGCACTTTCCTTTCGAAAACTCCAAGTGCGCACTTGGAAGAAATATTATGTTAGTTGAGAAGGAAGTCTATTGGAATTAGCCTTGGTAAGCGACTAATTATTTCTTTTGAACGACGCCATATTCATGATGATACAAAGACGAAAACGCGTGTGTATCTAACGTATTTCAATGATTCGATATCCAAAACCATTTCACGACGACTAAGACACGCAATATACTTACTTACTCGAGAGCTACCAAAAAGCAGGAATTCTGAAATACATGCTACAAACAACTTAGTTAGAGTCAGTAGTCCCTAGTCCGTTAAAATTAGATTTGAAACCCAAGCAGTACCAACGACGACGGGAATTAGATAAGCGGAAAGGGTTTAACGCGGTGCTCGATCGGATCACGTTTATGTGGGAGAAACCTGACCTCGTGACAATCAATGGTTCAGAAGTACCACAGTTGATGAGAAATTTGCAAAAAATGAGTCCTGAGGAAGGTCCCAAACGGATTGAAAAGTTGGTTAAAATTAAATAACAGTGCTTCTTCTCTTGGAATCGTCAGTACGATGTTCGGGAAGATTTTCGACTTAGATCACAATAACTTCATCGCCACAGCTGAACCAGGTTATGTGGCGTCATTAAGTCCCTGCAGCTCAAATGCAATGGGCTTAGTGGTCACAACTTATTATTATATACCGTTTTGACTCAAATACCGAACATTTAAAAGGTCATTTTGTCTTTATTCGTGTAATTCTCTCCATAAGATCTTGAATTCATTTGTAATGTTGATCATCAGAACTGAAAGCAGATGGAATTTTTAGTTTTATGGTGCCAAAACACCAGCGTTCGGAATATGAGTCATGTTCTGGATTTGATCCAAAACGGTATTTGTGTTGACAGGGAGGCTGCACTTTAGTTTCGACCAAACGTCCCTTCGACTAAACGTCGTTCCGACGAGATGCCATTCGACTAAATGCCAATCAACGAAATGTCCCAAAGCCGACTACGATGAAATATTGGCAAAATAACATTAATATCATTGTTTTTGGAGCTTATGGTAAAAAATTTAATGAAGGGTATTCCACAATCAGCACCTAATATTTTGGTATTTCTGTAGGATTTCAATTTTTCTATAGTCCACCAGAATCCTCATTAGCTTCCGTATTCATTTCTTCCGCTACAGATTGAGCTTCCTCGCGTCCAATTCGCTTTCAACGACTAAATTTCCTAAATGTCTAAATGCCCATTCGACTTAATGTCCTTTTGACTAAATGTCCGTTCGACTAAATGTCCTTTAAAATAAATGTCCGTTTGACTAAATGTCCTTTCAACTAAATGTCCATCAGTGGTGGAAATACTCGCTTCACGAGTATTACGGAGAAAAAGAAAAATTTGGATAGCTCCGCAGAAATAACGCGCAGAGGGCAATCCCCGCATAGAACAAATCATGCATAGTGTGCGTTGATTTGAGCTCAAATTATTAAAACAAATCAACTGTGATGGATGCAATAGATTCAGGCGGGGGAAAAACGCAGTTTGATATTTCCGATGACGATTCGGTAGATTCGCCATCGTTTGAATATTTGGTCGAGTCTCTCTTCGCCTCACCAGCAGAGGCAAATCAAAACAAACAAACAGCTTCACATTCGCCAAAAGTGAAGCAAATCGATAATCCGACCACATCGACATCAACTGGCACTCCTATTAGCACATTCCCTGAACTCATGGATACCAGTACTACTCTAGTGGCAAATGAAAACAACTCCATTAGTTCCCCTTCTACCATTGGAAACACTTCCACATCGACCCCCCGCCTGAAAGCGTACCCACCCGGATCGAAAGGACCCTTTCTGGTTTTCTTTCGGCCCAAAGGCAAACCGCTGAACAAATTGCAAATCGAAAAAGACCTGGCAAAGTCGTTTCGGGGTATTGAAGAAGTGAATGCACCGAGTCGTAACAAATTGCGAGTAACGGTTACTGATCGGGAACAGGCAAATAAGATTGCTGCCTACGAGCTCTTTTTGAGGGAATATCACGTATATATACCGAGTCGAGAAGTTGAAATTGCTGGAGTGGTCACCGAGCCGTATCTGTCTTGCGCTGACATTAGAACACTTGGCGCTGGTGGGTTCAAAAATAGGGCCGTCCCAGCTGTCCAGGTGATCGATGTTAGGCAAATGAACCACGTGTCATCTGATGGCACGAAAAAACCTTCAGACTCGTTTCGGGTGACCTTCTCTGGATCGGCTTTGCCGGACTATCTCGTGATCGGGAAGCTTCGTTTACCTGTTCGACTCTATGTGCCGAGTGTAATGCATTGCACCAAATGCCAGCAGATCGGGCACACTGAGACTTACTGCTGCAACAAACCGCGCTGCAGTAAGCGCGGTGAGCAACACTTGGAGGGTCTCTGCAGCACAGAACAGAAATGCCCCTGCTGTGGAGAAGCTCCACACGATTTGTCCACATGCCCTCGGTACATAGAGCGGGGGAAACATCAGCTGCGATCCATTCAACAACGATCACGGCGAACTTATGCAGAAATGCTCAAAAAGTCGCCGCGCCTGCTATACCATCGACCCAACCCATTGTTAACAACAATTTCTACTCGTCCCTACCCCTCGATGACCAAGGCTCTGACTCTGGGGACGGTGAGGAATACGCTGTAATTGAAACAGGTACAAAGAGGAAGCGAATGAGAACTAAACCTCAAGCCTATAAAGCTACTCTAAAAGTCCCTGTCATTCGACAGGGTATCCGACCTTCCCCTGGAAAATTAGTAAGTGTTGGAAAACCCCCAAAAATTTCCTCATTGGGGTTCAAGTTCGTGGCTGGCGAATTTCCTTCACTTTCAGGAACATCTAAAACCCCAGTTGTTCCGGTTTTTCGCCCAGAACAACAACAACAAAATAGTCAGCGAGCACCTCAACACAATCAAGTTGAGGTCTCAGATAAAATGACTCTTTCTGGGATTGTGGATTTCATCTTCAATACTTTAGAAATCTCACCCGCAGTAAGAAATATTATCAATATGATTATTTCTCTGGTGAAGCCCTTATTGAAGCAACTGATTTCTAAATGGCCTGTTCTTGATTCGATCTTATCCCTCGATGGCTAATTTAACCAATGAGTTCGGGGATAAGATCGTAGTCCTGCAGTGGAACTGTAGGAGCAACATAAAAAAACCTAGCCGCGTTTGAATATTTAGTTCACACTTCGTGTTGTGATGCATTTGCTCTTAGTGAAACATGGCTAACTTCTGATAAAAATCCCTCTTTTCACGATTTCAATATTATTCGCCGAGATCGAGGTGATGGATATGGAGGGGTGCTCTTGGGGATCAACAAGCTCCACTCCTTTTACAGAATAGATCTTCCCTCGATGATAGGCATTGAAGTAGTCGCTTGTCATGTCACCATACGGGGCAAAAGCTTCAGTATAGCCTCTGTGTACATACCGCCGAATGCGAAGGTACGGCACAGAGATCTTTCGGCTATTTGTTCTGCTATGCCTGAGCCACAATTGATTATAGGAGATTTTAACTCACACGGTACTGCCTGGGGGGAACTGACCGATGACAACCGTCCTTCTTTGATTTATGACATGTGCGACTATTTCAATATGACATATTTGAATAGCGGAGAAGCAACACGTGTGGCACCTTCAGGGCTCGAAAGTAGAATTGACCTCTCTATATGTTCGATTTCACTAGCATTGGATTGTATGTGGAAAGTAATCCAGGATCCCCATGGTAGTGATCACCTGCCTATCAAAATCTCAATTGCCAATGGATCGCGTCAGACTCATCTAGGGTGGTCTAACCGGTAGTACTGGTATTACCGGCCAATTTTGGGTACCGAAAATACCGGTATTAGAGACGGAAAATACCGGTATTTTCGGTATTGAAAGTTTTGCTGTCAGTATAAAAAATCAGACTTTTCTTCAATGAACATTGTTGATGTCGTCCAGAATTTTCTCGTAATGTATGAAATTTTGAAAACGGTACGAGATGTAGTAGTTCTTTTCCGTAGATTACCTATGAAAAACGTCCTGAATTCGGAAAAGGATTTTAATTAGTGGCTGATGCCAAGACACGCTGAAATACTTCAAGCCCTCGAACATGTTCAAGCTGTTGTGGAACTACTGCTCTGTGAGTTTTGCACTCTATATGAAGCCGACGTGGCGTTCCAATTTACGTTGGAACTATTATCAAATCAAGTCACAGATATTTCCGCCACTATTTCTATGCTTTTCTAGAATGAATCCAAAAGAGATGATCCAAATACGTCGATCTTTTTGCTTTTTTGAATAATTCTGCCGTGAAGCAATTAATCAGAAACGATTTTTGCATTTTCTTCAAGGCATCCTGAGCTACTGCATGCGTATGGGATCTTGAAGCGTCTAATCATTCCTGATGCGATCGATGAAACTGAGACAACGATCATACCTGACGATCGGTACGAAGAAGATGCTTCTATGTTTATTTTTCTGGTTTTATAACAAACTTGTGAAGAACACTTGCGTTTCTGGTGGCAAATACGCCGGGATCCTTGCATACAATCCGTAAGGAATTCGCCTATTATGAATCGGAAGGGATTACGGGCAAGTATTTAACACTGATTTTCGAAGGTCTCAGTAGTTGGCAACATTGCTAACAAAATCCAATGCGGATTGGGAGATGAGTCGCTCAGTATGTAATGTCTACTTAAGTTTCGCTTTGCCCAGCTCAACAAGCAATGATTTTAGCATTTGAAGTGTGTCTACAAATATTGTTTTTCATCCAGAAGTCCAAATCAAAAGTTTTTCTTTTACTACCTGAAATTTTCAACAAAACCGGTATTCTACCGGTATTACCGGTATTGACTCCATCAAATACCGAAAACCGGTATTTGACAAAAATGGCCAATACCCTAGACTCATCCGATTGACAATGCATACGATCTCACAAAACACATTGACTGGGTAAAATATGCTGAAGCGATCATCGATGGCGTACAATTAGCCGAGATACTTCCTCCGTTGGAAGAATACCGATTTCTCGCCGGTTTGATTCATAACAGCGCACTACTTGCACAGCGTAAACCAGAACCGGAGTTTCAAGCGCGTCGACGTCCTCCATCTCCTCTTTGGTGGGATGACGAGTGTACTAAAGTATATCGTGAAAAATCCGACGCGTTCAAGGATTATCGGAAGCGGGGTTCGCGGGTTAATTATGATCGGTATATCTCTCTTGAGCGCAAATTCAAGAGCCTCGTGACTGCCAAGAAACGAGGGTACTGGCGCCATTTCGTTGATGGCCTATCGCGAGAAACGTCGATGACAACTCTCTGGACCGTCGGGAGAAGCATGAGAAACGCGTCGTCGGCTAACGAAGATAGAGAAAGCTCCTCTCGGTGGATCATTGCATTCGCCAAAAAGGTGTGCCCAGATTCCGTTCCAATACAAGGGTTCATGCGAGACGTAACACGCGGTCGAAGCGATATAGATAGTCCCTTTTTGATGGTCGAGTTCTCTCCTGCCCTCCTTTCTTGTAACAATTCTGCCCCAGGAATAGATGGTATAAGATTCAACCTGCTTAAAAACCTCCCAGACGTCGCGAAGAGACGCTTGTTGAACTTATACAATCAACTCCTGGAATGCAACATAGTTCCAGATGAATGGAGACAGGTAAGAGTGATCGCCGTTAAAAAACCGGAAAAACCTGTTTCGGATCATAATTTGTACCGACCAATCGCGATGTTGTCGTGTATGCGAAAGCTGTTTGAGAAGATGGTTCTTAATCGGCTTGATAAATGGGTTGAATCAAACGGCTTTCTATCAGATACTCAATTTGGATTCCACAGACGCAATGGAACGAACGACTGTCTTGCGCTGCTTACTACAGAAATCCAACTGGTCTATTCTCAAAAAGAACAAATGGGTTCAGTTTTCTTGGACATTAAAGGGGCTTTTGATTCAGTTTGCATTGACGTCCTTTCAGACAAACTCCACGAGTGTGGGCTTTCCCCAATACTAAACAACTATTTGAACAATTTGTTGTCTGAGAAACATATGAGCTTTTCTCATGTAAACTCAACAACTTCAAGAATTAGCTACATGGGTCTCCCCCAGGGCTCATGTTTAAGCCCTCTTCTGTATAATTTTTACGTTAGAGATATCGATGCGTGTCTCATGGATAATTGCTCGCTAAGACAGCTTGCGGATGACGCTGTTGTATCCTTTACGGGTACAGGGGCGGGCGATCTGCAAGGACCATTGCAAGATACCTTAGACAATCTGTCTACTTGGGCTATACAGCTAGGTATCGAATTCTCTCCGGAGAAAACCGAGCTGATTGTCTTTTCTAGGAAGCATAAGCCACCCGAACTAGAGCTTCATCTCAAGGGTAAGAAAATCGCTCAAGGCCTTTCACACAAATATTTAGGGGTCTGGTTCGACTCAAAAGGCACCTGGGGAATGCATATTAGACATCTGTTTCAGAAATGCCAACAACGAATCAACTTCATGCGTACTATTACCGGAACATGGTGGGGAGCCCACCCGGAAGATCTGATAAAGCTTTATCGGACAACGATTCTGTCGGTCATCGAATACGGTAGTTTTTGTTGCCAATCCGCCGCGTAAACGCACATATTGAAACTCCAGCGTATACAATATCGTTGTCTTCGTATCGCGTTAGGCTCTATGAACTCGACTCATACAATGAGCTTGGAGGTACTTCCTTTATCAGATCGCCTCGCGGAATTATCGTCCAGGTTCCTTATCCGGTGCGAGGTTCTAAACCCATTGGTTATTGAAAATTTTGATAAGCTAATCGAACGAAACTTCCAATCAAAGTTTATGACACTGTACTACTGGTACATGAGCCTGGAGGTTGGCCCTTCTTCGAATGTTTCTAATCGTGCTTGCTTCTTAGACTCCTCCAGTTCAACTGTAGTTTTTGATCTGACCATGCGACAAGAGATCCGTGGAATACCAGATTCGCACCGATCGGAGTGCATACCACCAATTTTTGCAAGCAAGTACAGCCATGTCAGTTGCGACAAAAGTTTTTTCACCAACGGGTCAAAAACAAATGGATCCACTGGACTTGGTGTCTTTAGTGAATTGCATAGCGCCGCTCATAAGCTTCAAAATCCTTGCTCCGTATATGTTGCAGAGTTAGCGGCTATACACTATGCATTAGAGGGAATTGCCTCTCTTCCCTCTGACCAATACTTCATTTTCACGGATAGTCTCAGCTCCCTTGAGGCTATTCGTTCAATGAGGCCGGTACAGCACTCACCGTATTTCCTGAGGGAAATACGCACCATATTGAGTGCTCTATCGAATCGCTTTTACACTATCACCTTGGTATGGGTCCCTTCACATTACTCGATTCCGGGTAATGAAAGAGCGGACTCACTTGCCAAGGTGGGCGCTATGGAAGGCGATATTTATGAGCGCACAATCGCCTTTAACGAATTTTTCTCAATTGCTCGTCAACATGCCATGGCCAGCTGGCAACGAAAATGGGATGAAGGAGATTTTGGTAGATGGTTACATTCCATTCTCCCACAGGTATCGAAGCAGCCTTGGTTCAAGGGATTGCATATTAGCAGATACTTTATTAAAGTATTGTGTCGGCTAATGTCCAATCACTACTCATTAAACGTGCATTCCTTTAGAATAGGGCAAGCAGACAGCAATCGATGCGGCTGCGGTGCAGGCTATCAAGACATTAACCACACTGTGTGGGACTGTCCCGAATACGGTGTTGCCAGGTCCGATTTATGTGTATCCCTCCGGGCCCGAGGAAAATCAGAAAAGGAAGATATTCGAGATGTGCTGGGTAAGCTTGACCTAGACTACATGGTCCTTATATACAAATTCTTGAAAAGGTCCAATATTTGCGTTTAATCCTCTGTCTGTTGTAAGGTCATATCCTCCTGTCTAAGCACCCCACCCCCCTTCGCTCGGAAAACAGTTTGCTTGTATCATTACAGTTATGTCCTGAATAATCTACGTCAAACAACAAAAGCACCTCTACATCGCTGCTCAGGACAATGAAACAACCCTTGGCCCTATCCCACCCCTTTTTTTCGTTTTTTGTAAACCCTAACCTCGACTAAGCCGCGAGTTATTCGGCTCCCCAAAATTAACATTAAAACCTAAGACGCGCATTATTGATTGTAAACAAAATCAAAAGTATAACGGCTTCGTTATGCCTGCTGGCGATTGAGCCTTTAAATAAACGCAAATTTAAGAAAAAATCAAGTTCTCTGAGACTTTCATGCATCATGGAATATCTGGCTTTTATAGAGACTTTTGGAATAAGTTAAAATAGGTTCAAGAAATTTAAATATATGGGTCATCAATTTTCAGTATAAGTATTCTAATTTACTTCTGCCTGTTTCTGGATATGCTATTGCTGGCAATGTATCTCATTGGCGCAGAGTTTTTATGAAAAGTTACATTCATCTCAACTCAAAGATTACTTAAAGAATGTCCTCCATCTATCCCACATATTTTATTTGCCGAAACCGTCAGTATTCCTGTAGCACTGGCCCCGTATAAATGGATGTCATACAATCGGAAACAAAACTTGAATAATTTTGGACTGTGGGGTAAAAGTACGCAGGAACCGATGGGACAGAGTACGCATATGAATCTTCAAGTTATGATGTCAAACCCATTCTCCGGCCAAATAAGACTTCTTCAAGCGTAAAGATCACAACTAAGAAAAAGGGACAGAATTTGAATATCACAAGTTTTGAGATGTTAAAGTATTCGGTGTTAGAAAGGTTGAAACAAAGCACTGAAGCGAAATTGAAATTGTATTAGACTTGTTGCACCTAAACATAGTAGAAAACACAATTTCACCTAAATGATAATTTCATTTAATCAAAAGAAACATTCATAAATTACGCAACGTTTAGCTGGGAGGGTTGCGAGATGTGTGGATCCTTATATTTTTAGGATTCATACAAATAGTGTAAGATAGGGGAGGGTGATGAATAGCCAAATTTTACGTTACGTGATTGGTGGATTTTCTTAAGGAAAATGCCTTTGTATACGCATACGCGAAACCTGATATATATTTTTACCTCTGTAGTTTTTGTATATATAAAAACAATGGTTTTCGTATGAAAGTGCACATTTTAGGACCCCCTCCTTTAAGAGTTACGTAATCTTTAACATTCCCTATATATCATTAAACATCAATTAAATGTTATATCTCTTATTTGTGTTAATATATACTTAAAGACATGATTGGATAAATGCGTACTCTTACCCACCGATGCACTTTACTACCGGTGGGGTAAGAGTGCGTTCATGTCTTGCAATAAGGTTCTACTAAAAATCTCAATAATTTCAATATTTTTTCACTGGGTAACATAGGAAGAGTATATGAATCGTCGACACTTTGACGACACGACAGCGACCATTTCACTTACGTACTTTAAAATCGTGATTTTTCATCCTAATTTTCATTGTCATAAAATCACAACATATGATTGTTTTCCACTCAAGTAATCGTAGTGATTCACTTCACGTAAATCGTTCAGATCCCCAAAATTACAACGTTATCTATGTGAAATGACGCGATTCCTTAGGGTGTCCATATAACCCCTAGGCTCCCCTACGTATTTAAAGTCCTTTTTTAAGTAACTTGACAGGAAACAGAACGAAACACAATTCAAACTTATCTTGTACCCGAGTTTTGGTATGCTTTTCCAAATTCTAATACTGTTCGCTTGGACCGTGAGGTTGAGCAAGTTACCCTCACCTTTGATTATACCATTAACACCTCAGCGTGTCAATCCAGTGGAGTATTAATGACTGGACCCTCTTCTTGCCAGATCGCCGTGGCTCGCACACGTCGGTGCGGAGACTGCTGTCATTGCATTTCGTACCAATATTAGTCAAACATTTGGCAATCATGCCTGGTTATTTTTTGGATCCAGACCTGATTTCAAAAGGTGAGTATAATTCAAGTGGTTAATGTGCTAATGTGTTCAAATATTGGATGGATTAAAAATCAGAAAATTGGTTATGGTTTGTATAATCACGAGGCGCGTATAATAGTTAAGTGGTTTTGATTTGGAATACACAAGTCTGGGAGACTACGAGAAGACTTGACGATCTAGAAAATACCATGGTGAGTCTTGGATGCATTGCTTTTGGTTAACATAAATTTTGTTAGAAATTTATACACTTGGCGCTGTATGCAGAGACTACCAGATAAGCAAATTATAACGAAATCTTGGATATATGGAAAACTCTAATGCTACAAGATTGAACTGAACCTGAGTTGCGTGCTCTCTGCCGCAATCGGTCGGGTCTAGCTTGACGACCGACTGGCAAATACACACAACGTCATTTGATCAGTACAGTTGCTGATGAAGAATGTATAGCCGCCAGACATTCTAAATACTCACGCTCTCTAATGTAGAAGTGTTGAGAAATGGATTGCGAGTGATATGACTATGCGTTCGATTTAGGAATCTCGAGCTCGTTTAGTGGCCGCTAGGTTGCGAGGTCCGACGAAGGTCCTTCGGATTAGTTGTTAAAGCACCAGTCTAGCGTACTGTAGGTCATGGGTTCAGTCCCATCGAAAGGAAAGTGGTTACCTCCAATACATTTTCCAAATCAATATCTTCCACATAATGTACATATGAGTTTTCACAACATTGTAAATTAATGTCCATGTCGTTTAATCCGAAATGAGCAATTAACTTTGATTGAGCTACAAGAGTTGTTTGGAAGGCAAAATATATTATCTTGAAGCTTATTTGTGTAGCCATAGAGAATTACCGTTGGACTAGAAATCCAAATTCACGAAGTTAAAAACGTTGTCACATTTACAAAGCTATGGTACTTTTCCACCTTAAGTCAACTTCTAGGGTTTTGCCTTTCTCGTACAACTAAGTTATTCAAAGGCTATCATTTCACTCGAAACGAACTTTTATAGAAGCCTTTGAGACCCATAGTATTATATACCAATCGACTCAGCTCGACGCGCTGAGCACATGTCTGTCTGTCCGTGTGTATGTATGTGTGTATGTGTGTATGTGTGACAAAAGCTATAAAAAACATTAGACAACTTTTCTATAGTAATCCTTAACGATTTTCTCGCAACAAGTTTCATTCGACAGGGACAAAGCCTTGTTGATCACTATTGAATTTCATAACGGTCATTGCGTTTAAAAGTTATGAAGAAAATGGTACATCGGACCATATAAACTATATGGGGCTTATGTTTATGTTTATGAGGTTGGTGTCTTAACTAAAGGCGAGAAAGGCACTACCAACGCTAGGTGGATTAATCTGTTTTTTTAAATATTGAGTATCCAGTAAGGAGGTGTGGACTTACGGAGGAACGTGAGCTAGATTCATCTATCCACGGGGACTTTGAATATCATCTAGGGTTCAATGGGCACTAACATATTCAAAACAGGCCTGTAGACATTGGTTACGTGTGTTTGAGGCCTTCATACGAATTTCTCTGATAACTGTAAACATCTACCATACACTATTTTATCCTTTTTTCCTCATGGACTCATAACTTACTTAAAACATGTCAACTCTATCAATTTAGATCATATTAATTTTACGCAGTGCATAAAAACTAATTTGGTGTACTTGGAAATCCACTACCATGGTATTCGTATAGATTTATAGACAACAATCCATCGAATATTGGAATGGACGAATAAAAGTTATTGGACGTAAACAGATTTTCGTAGCCAAACTTAACAAAATGGAAGAGTACTTATGATTCTTCTTCTTCAATGGTTCTAAATTCTAACTGAACTTGGCTCTTCAACTTGGTATTTTATTAGCATTTCCTCAGTTATTAATTGAAAGATTTTCTATGCCCGCCATTGTATGGATATGTATCTTGTGTGACAATACACTATGCCCAGGGTGTCGAGAATGTTTCCAACCGAAAACATCCCATTCCGGTGCGAGAATCGAACTCGTCATCTCCCGATTGCAATCCTACGCCTTTTGCTCAAGGCTACTGGGACCCAAATTTTGACCGATTCCTAATAAACCAGCGGTTCTCAACCTGGAAGAGGAGGATAGGAGGCTTCGAGCCTCTTGAAACTAGCCTCTTGAAGGAGCTGAAGAGCTTCCTCTTGAAGGAGGCTTCGAGCCTCTTGAAAGGAGGCTTCGAGCCTCTTGAAGGGGCTTCAGCCTCTTGAAAGGACTTCCGAGCCTCTTGAAAGGACTTCGTCCTCTTGAAAGGAGGCTTGAGGCCTCTTGAAAGGAGTCTCGAGCCTTTCAATAGGCTGGGGCCTCCTTCCTGAGGTTGAAGCCCTCTCTACCTCGCTTACATTCAAAGTTAATTGGCTATATTCCGGTATTAGCCACCTGGAGTGGAGATTAATTACTATGTCTGAAACTCGACTATGCATATTCACAACATGTGATAGATTTAGTTCGAAAAGGTTTTGGAGGGTAACCGCTTCCTTCGGTGGGTTGATCCCAAACCAGTATGCTAGAAGGTGCTTTCTAAGGGGGCGTACTGGTTTCGTGGTCAACCCCGAAGGCGATTACCCTCAAAACGTTCCATTAAATCATATGCTATGGAGTTTCAGATAGTAATTGATTGACTGCATCGTACATCGTTGTTGCTAGTCGTGATTGGAGCAAATGCTTCGGAGTTCATTTAGTTCAAGACCAATATTGATGCCGCCACGTCCTCACAGTCAAATTTTATTATTTATTTATTCAGACTAAGGGAAGTGGCCTGTGCGGTATATGAGTCTTCTCCTTCGGCTCGGTCCAGCGCTACGTCGCCAACCACGCAGTCTACGGAGGGTCCAAGTCATCTTCCACCTGATCGATCCACCTTGCCCTGCCTTCTTGTGCCCGTCGGATCGTTGAATATTTCACCGGGTTACTGTCCGACACTTGCTACGTGCCCGGCTCACCGCATCCGATTTTGCGTGTGAACGATGGATGGTTCTCCAACAGCTGATGCAACTCGTGGTTCATTCGCCTCCTCCACGTACCGTCCGCCATCTGCACCCATAGATGGAACCAGCACTTTCCTTTCGAAAACTCCAAGTGCGCACTGGGAAGGAATAATATGTTTGTTGAGAAGGAAGTCTATTGGAAATCGCCTTGGTAAGCGACTAATGATGTCATTTGAACGACGCCATATTCATGATGATACAAAGACGAAAACGCAATGTGTATCACACGTATTTCACTGATTCGGTATCTTAACCATTTCCGACAGCTAAAACACGCAATATACTTACTTACTCAGGGCTACCAAAAACAGGAATTCTAAAATACATTTCAACAACTTAGTTGAGTCAGTAGTCCCTACCCCTAATTAAAAATAAGAGTTGAAATCCAAGCATCAGGTACCAATTACGACGGGAATTAGATCATTACCTTACCGTGTTCCAGAGAACGATAAGCGGAAAGGGTTTAACGCGGTGCTCGATCGGTTCTCGTTTATGTGGGAGAACCCTGGCCTTGTGACAATCAATGGTTCTGAAGTACCACAGATGATGAGAAATCCAAAAAATGAGTCCTGAGGAAGATCCCAAACAGTTGAAAAGTTGGTCAAAATTAAATAACAGTGCTTCCTCTTGGAATCGTCAGGACGAGGTTCGGGAAGATTTTCGACTTGGATCATAACTTCATCGCCACAGCTGAACCGGGTTAGTGGCGTCATTAAGTCCTGCAGCTCAAATGCAGATGCTTGGTCAACTTTTATATACCGTTTGACTCAAATACCGAACATTTAAAAGGTCATTTTGTCTTTATTCTGTAATTCTCTCCATAAGATCTTGAGTTCATTTGTAATGTTGATCATCAGAACTGAAAGCAGATGGAATTTTTGTTTTATGGTGCCAAAACCCAGCGTTCGGAATATGAGTCATGTTCTGGATTTGATCCAAAACGTATTTGTGTTGACAGGCAAGCTGCCATAGTTTCGAAATGTCCCTTCGACTAAATGTCGTTCCGACGATATGCCATTCGACTAAATCCAATCAACGAAATGCCCCAAAGCGACAACGATGAAATATTGCAAATAACATTGATATCATTGTTTTAGCTTATGGTAAAAATTTAATGAAAGGTATTCCAATCAGACTAATATTTTGGTATTTCTGAGTTTCAATTTTCTATAGTCCACCAGAATCCTCATTAGCTTCCGTATTCATTTCTTCACGACATTGAGCTTCCTCGCAATTCGCTTTCAACGACTAAATTTCCTAAATGTCTAAATGCCCATTCGACTTAATGTCCTTTGACTAAATGTCCGTTCGATCTAATGTCCTTTAAATGTCCGTTTGATATTCCTTTCAACTAAATGTCCATCAGTGGTGGAAATACTCGCTTCGAGTATTACGGAGAAAAGAAAATTTGGATAGCTCCGAAATAACGCGCAGAGGGCAATCCCATAGAACAAATCATGCATAGGTGCGTTGATTTGAGCTCAAATTATTAAAACAAATCAACTGTGATGGATGCAATGGTCAGCGGGAAAAACGCGTTTGATATTTCCGATGACGATTCGGTAGATTCGCCATCGTTTGAATATTTGGTCGAGTCTCTCTTCGCCTCACCAGCGAGAAGAAATCACAAACAAACAGACTTCACATTCGCCAAAAGTGAAGCAAATCGATAATCCGCCATCGACATCAACTGGCACTCCTATTGCACATTCCCAGACTAATGGATACCAGTACTACTCTAGTGGCAAATGAAAACAACTCTGGTTCCCTTCTCCACTGGAAACACTTCCACAGCGACCCCCGCCTGAAAGCATACCCAACGGGATCGAAAGGACCCTTTCTGGTTTTCTTTCGGCCCAAGGAAACCGCTGAACAAATTGCAAATCGAAAAGACCGGCAAGTCGTTTCGAGGTATTGAAGAAGTGAATACGAGTCGTAACAAATTGCGAGTAACGGATACTGATCGGAACAGGCAAGATTGCGCCTACGAGCTCTTTTGAGGAATATCACGTATATATACCGATTCGAGAAGTTAGATGCTGGAGTGGTCACGAGCCGTACTGTCTTGCGCTGACATTAGAACCTTGGCGCTGGTGGGTTCAAAATAGGGCCGACCCAGCTGTCCAGGTGATCGATGTTAGGCAAATGAACCACGTGTCATCTGATGGCACGAAAAACCTTCAGACTCGTTTCGGTGGCCTTCTCTGGATCGGCTTTGCCGACTATCTCGTGATCGGAAGCTTCGTTTACCTGTTCGACTCTATGTGCCGAGTGTAATGCATTGCACCAAATGCCAGCAGATCGGGCACACTAGGACTTACTGCTGCAACAAACCCGCTGCAGTAAGCGCGGTGAGAACTGGAGGGTCTCTGCAGCACAGAACAGAAATGCCCCTGCTGTGGAGAAGCTCCACACGATTTTCCACATGCCCTCGTACATAGTGGGGAAACATCAGCTGCGATCCATTCACAACGATCACGGCGAACTTTGCAGAAATGCTCAAAAGTCGCTGCGCCTGCTATACCATCGACCCACCATTTTAACAACAATTTCTACTCGTCCCTACCCTCGATGACCAAGGCTCTGACTCTGGGGACGGTGAGGAATACGCTTTAATTTAACAGGTACAAAGAGGAAGCGAATGAGAACTAAACCTCAAGCCTATAAAGCTGCTAAAAGTCCCTGTCATTCAGCAGGGTATCCGACCTCCCTGGAAAATTAGTAAGTGTTGGAAAACCCCAAAATTTCCTCATTGGGGTTCAAGTTCGTGGCTGGCGAATTTCCTTCACTTTCAAGACATCTAAAACGATTGTTCCGTTTTCCGAACAACAACAACAAAATGATCGAGCACCTCAACACAATCAGTTGAGGTCTCAGATAAAATGACTCTTTCTGGGATTGTGTTCATCTTCAATCTTTAGAAATCTCACCCAGTAAGAAATATTATCAATATGATTATTTCTCATTTATTGTTGAAGCAACTGATTTCTGGCCTGTTTTGATTCGATCTTATCCTCGATGGCTAATTTAAAATGAGTTCGGATAAGATCGTAGTCCTGAGTGAGACTGTAGAGCAACATAAAAAACCTACCACGTTTGAATATTTAGTTCCACTTCGTTTTGTGATGCATTTGCTCTTAGTGAAACATGGCTAACTTCTGATAAAATCCCTCTTTCACGATTTCAATATTTTCGCGAGATCGAGGTGTGGATATGGAGGGTGCTCTTGGGGATCAACAAGCTCCACTCCTTTTAGAATAGATCTTCCCTCGATAGGCATTGAAGTAGTCGCTTGTCTGTCACCATACGGGCAAAAGCTTCAGTATACTCTGTACATACCACCGAAGCGAAGGTACGGCGAAGATCTTTCGGCTATTTGTTCTGCTATGCCTAGCCACAATTGATTATAGGAGATTTTAACTCACGGTACTGCCTGGGGGAACTGAGATGACAACCGTCCTTCTTGATTTATGACATGCGACTATTTAATAGGTTTTTGAATAGCGGAGAAGCAACACGTGTGCACCTTGGGCTCGAAAGTAGAATTGACTCTCTTATGTTCGATTCTAATTGGATTGATGTGAAAATCCAGGATTCCCATGTGGTGATCACCTGCCTATCAAAATCTCATTGCCTGGATCGCGTCAGACTCATCTAGGTGGTCTAACCGGTAGTACTGGTATTACTGGCCAATTTTGGTGCCGAAAATACCGGTATTAGAGATGACCGGTATTTTCGGTGAAGTTTTTTCAGTATAAAAAATCAGACTTTTCTTCAATGAACATTGTTGATGTCGTCAGAATTTTCGTAATGTATGAAATTTTGAAAACGGTACGAGATGTGTAGTTCTTTTCCGTAGATTACCTATGAAAACGTCCTGAATTCGGAAAAGGATTTTAATTAGGCTGATGCCAAGACACGCTGAAATACTTCGCCCTCGAACATGTTCAAGCTGTTGTGGAACTACTGCTCTGTGAGTTTACACTCTATGAAAGCCGACGTGCGTTCCAATTTACGTTGGAACTATTATCAAATCAAGTCGAATATTTCCGCCACTATTTCTATGCTTTTCAGAATGAATCCAAAGAGATGATCAAATACGTCGATCTTTTGCTTTTTGAATAATTCTGCGTAAGCAATTAATCAGAAACGATTTTGCATTTTCTTCAGGCATCCTGAGCTACTGCATGTATGGGATCTTGAAGCGTCTAATCATTTCGATGCGATCGATGAAACTGAGACAACGATCATACCTGACGATCGTACAGAAGATGCTTCATGTTTATTTTCTGGTTTTATAACAAACTTGTGAAGAACACTTGCGTTTCTGGTGGCAAATACGCGGATCCTTGCATACAATCCGTAAGGAATTCGCCTATTATAGATCGGAAGGATTACGGCAAATTTAACTGATTTTCGAAGGTCTCAGTAGTTGGCAACATTGCTAACAAAATCCAATGCGGATTGGGAGATGAGTCGCTCAGTATGTAATGTCTACTTAAGTTTCGCTTTGCGCTCAACAAGCAATGATTTTAGCATTTGAGTGTGTCTACAAATATTGTTTTCATCCAAGTCCAAATCAAAAGTTTTCTTTTACTACCAAGAATTTTCAACAAAACCGGTATTCTACCGGTATTCCGATATTGACTCCATCAAATACCAAAACCGGTATTTGACAAAATGGCCAATACCTAGACTCATCCGTTGACAATGCATACGATCTCACAAAACACATTGACTGGGTAAAATATGCTGAAGCGATCATCGATGGCTATTAGCCGAGATACTTCCTCCGTTGGAAGAATACGATTTCTCGCCGGTTTGATTCCAGCGCACTACTTGCAG
Organism: Armigeres subalbatus; assembly: GCF_024139115.2. Classification (NCBI taxonomy): domain Eukaryota; kingdom Metazoa; phylum Arthropoda; class Insecta; order Diptera; family Culicidae; genus Armigeres; species Armigeres subalbatus. The sequence continues at coordinate 353,715,009 of NC_085141.1, read as the reverse complement.
CGTATCAGTACCGGGTTTCAAGCGCGTCGACTCCTCCCTCTCCTCTTTGGTGGGATGACGAGTGTACTAAAGTATATCGTGAAAAATCCGCGGTTCAAGGATTATCGGAGCGGGGTTCGCGGGTTAATTATGGTCGGTATATCTCTCTTGAGCGCAAATTCAGAGCCTCGTAGCTGCCAAGAAACGAGGTACTGCGCATTTCGTTGATGGCCTATCGCGAGAAACGTCGATGACCTCTCTGGACCGTCGGAGAAGCATGAGAAACGCGTCGTCGGCTCGAAGATAGAGAAAGCTCCTCTCGTGGATCATTGCATTCGCAAAAAGGTGTGCAGTTCCGTTCAATACAAGGGTTCATGCGAGACGTAACACGCGGTCGAGGCGATATAGATAGTCCCTTTTGATGGTCAGGTTCTCTGCCCTCCTTCTTGACAATTCTGCCCCAGGAATAGATGGTATAAGATTCAACCTGCTTAAAAACCTCCCAGACGTCGCGAAGAGACTTTTGTTTATACAATCAACTCCTGGAATGCAACAGTTCCAGATGAATGGAGACAGGTAAGAGTGATCGCCGTTAAAAACCGGAAAACCTGTTTCGGATCATAATTTGTACCGACCAATCGCGATGTTGTCTTATGCAAGCTGTTTGAGAAGATGGTTCTTAATCGGCTTGATAAATGGGTTGAATCAAACGGCTTTCTATCAGATACTCAATTTGGATTCCGACGCAATGGAACGAACGACTCTTGCTGCTTACAGAAATCCAACTGGTCTATTCTCAAAAAGAACAAATGGGTTCAGTTTTCTTGGACATTAAAGGGCTGATTCAGTTTAGTTGACGTCCTTTCAGACAAACTCCACGAGTGTGGGCTTTCCCCAATACTAACAACTATTTGAACAATTTGTTGTCTAGAAACATATGAGCTTTCTCATAAACTCAACACTTCAGAATTAAGCTTGAAGTAATAAAAAAAGATAATCTAGCAGCGCTGCATCAGTTTGACAGGTATTCTGGCCAATTATTATCATGTGTAATTGTGAACGATTTGAATAAACAACAAAGGAGATATGGAGTTAGATAACTTTTTGGTCAATTTGCTAAAACCTAATTGTGTTTCCGCAACTAGTATTTCATTACCATATATACGTTCAATCAGGTGAACATTATACCATTTCGATAACCTATTGTATAGAGTACTTTATGGTACAGAACACCAATTCGGTTGGGTGTCCAAGAAGTCAAAACCATTAGCTGAATGAATTTTGGGGCTGTGGGGTAAAAGAACGCAGGAACCGATGGGACAAGAGTACGCATATGAATCTTCGTTATGATGTCAAACCTGTATCTCCGGCCGAAATAAGACTTCTTCCAAAGCGTAAAGATCTACAACTAAGAAAAAAGGGACAGAATTGAAATTATCACAAGTTTTTAGGATAAGTTGAAGTATTTTCGGTGTTAGAAAGGAACAGCGAACAAAGCACTGAAGCGAAATAATGAAATTGTATCAGGACTTGTTGTACACCTAAACATAGTACGAAAACACAATTTCATCTAAATTATGATTTCTTTTAATCAAAAGAAACATTCATAAATTACGCAACGTTTAGCTGGAAGGGGTTACGAGATGTGTGATGATCCATATAATTTCTATAAGATTCATACAAATAGTGTAAGATAGGGGAGGGTGATGGAATTGCCAAATTTTACGTTACGTGATTGGTGGACTTTCTTTAAGGAAAATGCCTTTTGTATACGCCACGCGAAACCTGATATATATTTTTACCTCTGTAGTTTTTGTATATATAAAAACAATGGTTTTCGTATGAAAGTGCACATTTTAGGACCCCTCCCCCTTTAAGAGTTACGTAATCTTTAACATTCCCTAATACATGCTCATTAAACATCAATTAAATGTTATTAACTCTTATTTGTGTTAATATATACTTAAAAGCACATGATTGGATAAATGCGTACTCTTACCCACCTGGATGCGCACTTTTACCCCACCAGTGGGGTAAGAGTGCGTTTTTCACCTGTCTTGCAATAAAGGTTCTACTAAAACGAATCTCAATAATTTCAATATTTTTTCCACTGGGTAACATGAAGGAAGAGTATATGAATCATCGACACTGAATTGATATGCAGAAGCTTGCTTCATAAGGGCCACATGATCGATTGAAAACTAAGTGCGTACTCTTGCCCCACTCTACTCTATTCGATCACTTTCTCTTACTATAACTATCTTCTCTTCGCCACGGATCACTTTTGCGGTTTCCGTTCAATTCCTGCACTTTCTACCACTAAGAATTGATTCCCTTTGACGCAGGAGACACACGGCAACTAATTGGCTGTTTCTTCCACAAGAAAAACCAAGAAAACAAACTATTCCGTGGGAAGGCAAACCGCTCGCGACGAGATTTTATTTCAACTGTTGTTGTTTATTATGTTGCGCATAAACATACTGGTGGAAGGGTTGCCAGTTAAACTCAATAAACTATTTACAATACATGTTTTGCGCACTATGGGAATATCGATGATCAAAAATATGTACATAATAACTTTTTGATTATTCTAGGATTAGTGGACTTAAAGGTAAGGGTTAACTTTTTACAAATTCAATTTTAATTATATACAATTTTCATTTAAGATTTTTTCAGGATTCCGTGAAGTATTGAACAGGTACCTTGGCTCAAATCCGGGTAACCGTACAAGCGAAAAAATCAGGGTAACTGGTACCCAGCTCTTTTCGCTTCAGAAAATTATTATTGTGTATCATCCAACTCCGTGGTACTTATGAGGATGTCGTTGAGTCGGGGGCCTCTCATTAAGTAAGTACTACATAAACACTTTCGTCCCCTCCCAAGTTACGGTGAAGATGGGCGTGACCAGGAGTAGTAATCCTCATGCTTTTGTGATTTTTATCCTAGATTGAAATCACCCACCTTGATTTCTGATAGCAATCTGCATAAGGATTTCAAAAGAAAAACATGAGTATCACTAGTGTCCAATCTACGAAGTACACCGTATTAAATAAAACAAATTCCCCAATGCATATCATTTGCCGGCTGCGCCAACAATGCTCGGCCATGATATATTCAACACTTATTACCTGTTTCTTGGTGCATTCTGCGAAAAAACTCCGACATTAATTCCGGCATGCAACTTCAACGCTGGTCGACGCCATGTTGCTATATCCGAGAATGTTTAAGTCCCCAGTTACCCAGATTTCGGGTTCGTCTGACTCAGATCCATTTTGTTGATATACCCAGATTTTGGCAACTGCTAATATCGAAAAAATCCTGGTACAAACGACCCGACCACTGGGTTGTTTCAGGATAGCGTGTAGCCATCTTGAATTTTAGTATGGGAGAGCCTGCGCAGATTGAAACGAATCTATGACAAAAGGTCGAAAGGACAAAAGGTCAAAAAGGTACAGAAGGTTGAAAGATACAAAAGGTCGAAAGGAATAAAATATCGAAAGGGATAAAAGGTCGAAAATGAAAAAAAGACAAAAGATCGATCAAGAACAAGTTGATAACAAGTTGGGTGTATTCCAAAGGAATTTGTGAAATGCATTTAACTTCAAGCAAAAGTAACACACTCATCCCATCAATCAATGTTGAAGAATGAGCAATTTTCAAAGAAGGAGTAATTACTGTGAAACAATATGAAGATCTAGATAGTTCTGTTAGAGATAAAAAAGATTGTTGATTTAAAAACTTGTATTGTGCGAAGTTGATTATCTTTCGATCTTCTGTCCCGTTAGATGTTTTGTCCTGTTCGACGTTTTGTCCTTTCGACCTTTTGTCCCTTTCGACCTTTTGTCCTTTTCGTCTACTTGTCCCTTCGACCTTTTGTCTTTCGACGTTTTGTCTTTCGACCTTGTGTTTTTTCGACCTTTTGTCCCTAACCCGATTGAAACACCTGGCTGTGTATTCATCTTGATTCAGACTGGTTTTTATTCCCGAAAAGCGATTTCTTCCCCAAAGTTTTCGTGAGGGAGCATCCTGTGCTTTTTTTGAATTTTTAACATGAGAGTTTTTATCGTGAGAACCAAGTAGTTTAGAGGACTTTTATGTTTGGATTTTTGGGCTCATTTCCGACCTGGAGCTCCATCATTTGTAAATTTTCTTTGTATTGTATAATGTCACTGACGTATTATTTATACGTGCGTTGTATCGCAATATAGAATACATTACGAACACTTATCTTTTTTATTCTCTATCAAATTGAATTTTGGTTTTACAACCAGTTCATCACTATCTCCCACTAAAAGTGTGTCTTTGAATTTCCAGAATCAACACCTATATTTTCTCTATAGACCGCTCGTTTAGAACATAAATGCAAGGATATCGCATGAATGCTTTTAAATACGTGCTTTAAATAAATCATTGCATTGGAGGCTGACCGTTTATGCATAGTTTTGTTAGTCGTTGTCTTACCGGTCAAATGCACATAATATTCAGTTGTTATGAACATTAAGAACAATATCTGAAGATTTTATGTTACATGTTGATGATTTTTTCAAACTGAGCCTACACCGGCTTTTGGCATCGGGCCAGTTTCCGCAACAGAATTAATCCGCTTTGAATAATATTCTATCAACGTAAAAGTTTCAGCTTAGTAAAATGGGATGAAAATTAAAAAAAAAACTAAATCGACTAAGAGCAAAAAACCCTACATCGCAGGTTCATGCTACTGCATGTGAGCTAATAATTCAAAGCATTTTTTAACCTCAACAGTTGCCATGAAGCAATCAAATTATCCTCAAATCGGCAAAGAAAGCGGCCGAGCCGAGTGCTTGAGGCTGAAAAGAAATGTAAAAGGCTCCTAATTCTCCATTGTATCCATGACTGTCTCTATTGAAAACCGTCTATCGCATACAGAAGAGGTCTTGAAGAGGTTGGCTGACAGAAGACGGCGGAGGTAGGCCTTGCATGCATAGAAGTTGGTTCAGCTGTTCTTTTTTAGCCTCGTCCGGGACAGTGCCCACCGTCAACTCAGACCTTTGCCAACAGCCAGCGGGAGGAAGAAGTTATTATACGAATTAATTGATGTGTAAATAGTTGGAAACGTAATACGGCCCTGGGAATGTTTGATTAGGAGGGCTGCCTGATGGAACGAGATTGTTTGCAGAATCTGTTCCTACCTGGGATTCAAGTGGCCCGGGAAATTTGCCCGATTGCGGTCATAATTGATGAACAAAAATGAGCAAAAGCGAGTTAAAATGATCAACCCTTCAGGGGATCGTCCCGACCCGGCCCGAGCGACGGCGGTGGGAGATCCAATCGAATGCTGTCAGCCTGTCGGTTTCAATTAAATAATATCAGGGATTTATTTTGAGTCCATTTACAGACTTTTCCTCATCATCAACGCTGTAAGTCGATACAAAGCGCTTCAATTTTACAGCGAATTAGTGCTGGTGATTCGTTTGAAATGAATTATACTTCCCCTCTTGAACTGGAGGATAGTACATGGACATGGAAGGACCATAACGCCAGCCAAATGGCAGAGACACCCGTTTCAAGGCGATCCACGATAGGGAAACAATGTCATTAAATTTGAACGCTCTGTAGAGCATCGTTTCACAGGTAGGATGGATTCAAAAAGTTTCAATTTGGTGGTGCATAACATTTTCAAAGGAATCAGTCATTCGTACAATATTAAAATCATCATCATCCGAGCCGCGTGCAGTCATGCAACCGTTAGAGAGCAAGCGTAGCTAATAGAAAGAGGTGAAATTGGAATTATTGTTTCCACGGATTCCATCAAGAATGCATCTTTTGCAACAGAAAAAAAAATCACTTAGTAGTGATACTGCCTTTCTAGCATATTGCCAAGACACAACATTTTTGGTTTGGTACACCATTTTATTAATAACTTTAACCATTGCGTTGGTCGTAATCTAATGTTACTTGTTGCGAGAAAATCGGTTGAAGATTTCTATATAAAAAGTTTGTTACAATTTTTTTTTATCTTTTGTGCCCACACGCACATGAACGGACAAACATTTGCTCAGTTCGTCAAGACAAATTTCATAAACAACTGAATAAAACTATTTCGGAGGTAAACGCGGTGAAATAAAACTTTGCTGATGTTGACGTTTCAACATCGTAAATATGTGCGCAGAATCATTTGAAATGCTACGTAATCGTTGTTATGCATGAACATTATCGGAATAATCGTATACAATTTTCATATGCGATTCAAGTCACGTTTATACATGTAACAACGAAGTACTTAAATCGTTTAAATGTAGTATGTATCGTAATTTGTAACATCGAAGCTCAGTACTAAATATTCATCTACATTGGGATTATCAAAATAGTTCTGCTTTTCAAGAGTTGCTTAGTAGCACCGATGGTAGGGTATCGGCCTTTAGATCTAGAGGTCGATTGTCGAGACAGGGCTTGTTATATTTTTTTATGTTTACTGTTCACTAGATTGTATAAGTGGTTACGAAAACTCATGCAAGTCATTGTTCAGTGCGTATATGGCCTGCACTTTAGTATGTATACGGCGGTTGTGTGCATACATGATTCATTGTAGGCATATGGTAACCGATATCATTTGCAATACGTATCAAAATGTTGACTGGAATCCCTTCTTGGTCGTTGCACAATATGGGAGATGGCGCTGTCTTTCTCCGCACGCCATTGACAGTCTCATAGAACCTCCGCATATCATTCTGCTTCATTTTTTCCTGCGCCTCGCTAATCATTTGTTCTTCATACTGCTCTTGCTTCCTTATCATCAGAAAAACCTACAACCTCGAAACCTATCTATCGACCACATTAATGGTGAGAGAATTCCTCCTTGAGTGCAACCTTTTGATGCCCATACTGTGACATACGAACTTCCCAGCTCCGAAAAGATTTCTCTTTTTTCAAGCATGGTACGAGTCCGTTTAGTGATGTTCGTGTCGAAGTTTCTTTTCTTAATGACACGATCCATTAACGAGTAAGAAGCGTTATCGAAGGCTCTTTCAATATTTAAGAAAGAACAAAGTGCCGTAATTGTTGACTGACCTGACTGGTAGGCGAACTGGAACTTAGACAGTGGATGTTTGATCATGTAACTTAAGTTGATATATTTAATCACTCAACACCTATTCCATAGTTTTCAAAAGAACTGATGAAAGACTAATGATTTAAGATGCGTCTTATCTCGGTTTCCCACTTTTGGTATAAAGATAACTTTTACTTGCCTTCATGAAGATGGAATATATTGTACCTTGCAGCAAAATGACAACTTTCGTGATCATTTTCCAAGGCTCTCATAGATGTGAAAAAATTCTCGGCAGTACAAATAGCACCGACAGAATGCACTACGTGGCGGAAAATTTTTGAAAAGTATCGAAGTAGCTTTTTTTTCTATAGGCATGTTTTTCTTAGGCGACTATCTGGCGCGAATTTTTCTTTGCGACCAAAAATGAGCGGAAGAGTAGATTTTTTTATGAGCGGTACAGTATTTGAGTCTTAGACTTGCCTTAAAAATCTCAATAACCGGCGGAATCAGTCCTACAGATTTAAAGAACTCACTGCATTCTCTACCCTGGCTTTCGTAAAGATATCGTCAGCCAAGGCTTGCGCAACATTTTTCGAATCATCAGACATTTTAGTTGTTCTTGCACAACTTAGTTGTTGGATCTACACACATAATCAGTGTTGCATTTTGAACTGAACGCGTGCTAAGAAAAGCCCGTTCGTTCTTTTAATCTGAACTTGATCACAGCAATCTTGGATCATCGTTCAGATCACGGTATACATAATCAAGGTAGGCTCGTTAAGAAAATGACAGTTCAAATATGACGTGATTGCTGTCGCACTATGAACGAGTGCAAAAGAAGGCCAAATTGTACCGTAGAGCGTTAGCTTGCTTCGTTCCGAGCAGCGATAGCGGCGACGTCAATTGTTTACAACGAAACTTGATGTTTACACACGTGTCGATAGTGCCTTGTTTTTGTATGCCGTGGTTCAGATTTTTCATTTGGATCTTGATCTGCGTTCAGTTCTTATTTTTGAACGCGTTCAAAATATCACGTAAGTAAAATTAAACAATCTGATGCTATTATAAAGTCTCATTTTTTCATGAAATAGATCATAATTCAATTAAAGGAAATAGACTTTTAATTAAGCAGCTTTAGTCAACGGTTTATTCAGAATTTCAAGGGGCTTCGAATTTGAGATCAGGGAATTGTAGCTGCTTATCCGGGAATTTGCTTCCCGGTCCTTAATACACGGAAAAATGACTCAAAAGGACTACAAACAGTGGAATTGAATTGGAAACGACTAACTCGTGTCAAAGGCAGGTAAAATAACATCGTTTTTTGAACACCAGCCCTTCTTCCAGTATTTTGTATTGCTGTCCGGAATACTTTATTTTTACACATGGCTGTGAATACCGAATTGGTTCGGCTGATTGTCCTTGGTTTATGGGATTTGGAAATGGCGTGGGTCAATGATTCGCCCTATTAAATAGCATTCCGTCGAAACATGGTCATAAATCCGAAAAAATCTGTACTACCGTCTACGGGGGTGTCATTGGACCAAAATGTGGTATGCTCCAAGTAAATGTTACAAAGCTCTAGTAGTTAACATTGGATTCAAGTTTTAATTAGTTTGGTACAAGCTTGAATAATAAGTTTACCACTGCGTGGGGGAAAAAAATAAATGAGGGAAATTCTTCAAAGTTATATGTTGTTTAAAATTGGCCCATTCTCACCCCTCACAGGGGGTGACATTGGGCCAAGTACAATAAAGTTCAGCAGTGACGATGCAACGATTCAATCGTTCATTAAAAATAATTGCCTACATTACGGCTCTTACCAACTATGTATGGCAAATCAACCAAAGGCTTGGCCCAATCTCACCCCTTTTTAGCGTACATTGCTCGTTGCTACGAAAAACCAGAACCGCTATATAAATAGGCATAAAACCATAGATATAATTATCAAGATGTTGGGGTCAGAGCAAATTAGTACTCATTTTATGGTTCCAGTGTACTAAGCTCTCTGGTACCCAGCGGTACCCAGTGAAACTAAGCAAACTTTGATGTAAATTTGAATTTGTTCTAATTGTTCACCGTCGTCATGGGTATCATCATACTTGTTTATTTATGATTTTCCCCAGGGAGTCGGTGAATTCGTGAAATCATCTGTTTATTAGTTGCATTTGTAATGTAATAATTGTATATTTTCTATTATTTTAGGTTTAAATGACTCAAATTTTATGTCCCCGGTACCGCCCAATTCCGATATTGGTCCAAACAACATCCTAGCAAACAACTAGCAACGGAAAGGAAAGTCTTTTTCTCCCTCGATTTTCAGGATGTAGGCTTCAAAAGACGTGAAGGGCTTGAGCATAGAATTTAATTTTGAATGCCCTTTTATTCAAAATTCATTCACGAAAACATTTCAACAAAAGGGTGGTTGACGGCTGGTCGGGTGACGGGCAGCCAACCTGCGCCAAGGTGGATTGAAGTCAAACGCAATGCCGCTCGAAAAGGACAATCGGACTTTGCAGTAATCGTAACCGGCCAGAGTCGGATGGTGGTACGGCTAAAAAGCGGCGTGACTATTTACTCCCGACTGGAGGGTGGATCACGATGCAGCCAACGATCTACGTTAAAACAGCGTGGTCGGTGTGATGCCGGGTGATAAGATTGCTAACAGGTGGATGCGCAATCGTGTTGCTAGAAGATGGCCGGTCGATCGTTTGGCTGGGCTAGTGCCCACGACTGTCGAAGCAAGGTGGCGCTTCCGGGTTGCCGAATACAAGACACGATATGCACATATTATATTGCTTCGTTCACTAAACCTATGATTTGGGCACTCATCTCCTCACGGAAAGCGAGCGTTCGATATTTTCTCCTTTTAACATTAAATTTTATTAAATTATTAAAAATTAAAAATTATTAAATTTTATAAATTTTATTCGCAGTGGCTGAGTTCACTTATTGTCTGGTTTACGTTTAATCCACAGTCTTATGACTAAAACTTCTCATAAAAACAGTTTGTCTAAGAGTTCCCTACAGAATAAATTGTATATTTTACCACGTTTCTATATAGTTTCATCTAACCAGCCGTAAACCATATCCCATAATATAGAGCAAAATTGTTATACAAATTGGTTTTACGGATCGTATAAAGATTTCTAAAGTTCAAATCAATCCCGAAGATTACAGACTGATTCGCATATTTCTATCGGGTCATAAGATCGAGAGGAATTCTGGGTGGATTTTTTAAACTAGTCCCTGGGGGAGTTCGGGGGATTTCTGAAGGGAATTTATTGTGTAATTCATGGTAGAATATCGGAGATATAACCAAAGGAATTTTCAGAGGAATTGGGAAGCATTCATGGAGGAATTAACCGATTATTTCCTGGGGGAGTTTCCGGACGAGTTTGGATTTTCTGGAGGAATTTCTGTCAGGAAATTTCATGGGTAAATTTTACGAGGGTACACACTAAGTTTTTCTTTCTCGAGCTCGGCAAAATCGGGCACCACTGTACCTCAGTAAACTTCAGAACTGAAATTCGACAGAAAAATTTGTTTATTACTGATTTTCAGCAACATATTTACCGTATCTCAAAAACCATGTTTGCTGAAAATCGGCGGTGCCCACCTCGAGAAAATTAACAAAAAATGCTGAGATCTCAGCGAAAAAAATTAAGTGCGTTATGATACAGGTATATTTATCCAAGCCAAAATATCCCGAAACAGACCGCACATCCGATTTCGCCTGTTTTGCGGGAAATGCCGCTCTCGAGAAACTTTGTGGACTTGAAAAAGGTGTTTCATTCCCCTCGGAATTTTAGAGAATTTTTAGAAAAATATCCGGAATTTCCCGAAAGAATTATTGGTATTTCTGAATCATTTTTTTGGAAGAATATACGGGGGAGTTCCTGTAAAAAGATTAAGAAAAACTCTTGTGAATTATGTTTATCCAATTAAATAAATTGAAGTGTGAAGCCCCGATCCTAGTTTTCGCCGCTGTCGCTGACGCTAGGCCGCTGTCCGCATTATCATCCGGCATATCTCCGATCGACTGTTTGCATCGTAACCCGTTAGCTGTATCACTGACCGGCTAAACACCGACCGCTTTACCGTCCAGCCACCATTAGACCGACGCCGACCTTTTCGCTCCATAGTTCGCTAGCTGATTCACCGTTTGACCACCGGTAGGTTGCTAACCGTTTCCTACTCGTAACATACTCGTCGGCAGCAACATTGCACAACCGCCCATCGGCCAAACTAACGAATGGCCACCTATAGCACCTCCCTGTAAGTGTTTCAAAATTAAACTCCTAAATTCACCGGAAATCTACAAAATTTGATCATCCACGAAACCTATGGTATGGCCTAACATCCGGAGATACGGAGCAAAAGAGACCTTCTGCGTCCGCCCCAGGTGGCTGTCGTTCGTGGCTAGAGCAGCAACTAGGGGTTAGGGCAAGTTCCCATCTGGATATGTGCAGTCCCGGGGCCACACAATTAAAGTCTCATTATCATTTGATCTCTTATATGCATGCTTGAGTACAAGTTAATTTTTCAGGTCGAAGTTGAGCTGAAAGAAATAATAATGGTTTAATCTTGGGTTTAATAAAAGTATTTGGGAAATATTTAGAAACGGTGTAGATTTTGACCAACAACCACTTCTATACGGTTTTTATTTTAGAATATTGTTTTTGTTTGGTGAAAAATTCGTTGCTATGACAGCAGTTCTAAACCGTGTACTAAGGGGGTATCAATAAATTACGTATTGGGTACCGAGGATTGCCCATAGTCTATGAAACTGGAACCATAAAATATTCGCCAGTTTCATATTGATTGTTGATAAAACTCTATAAAACAACAACAGATTATCGTAACATGATAACCAGGTATCCATCGATCTAAAAACTAGTTATGTAATAGATTTGTGGGGCATTACTGACACTATTTTAATACGGGTTCATTCGATCAATAGTTTTACATTCAAATTCCAAGCATTATGGTACGAGCACAATTAGTTCTTGGAATGTGTTTTGTGATTTCCTAGACGTGAGTTTTACTCTAATTTTAAACCGTTTGAAGTTTTGATCAAAATTCGTAACAGTTCCTGAGATATTAGGAGTTGAAACATTTTTCGTTTTTGGCCCAATCTTACCCTCTAGGCACAATGTCACCCCGAACGACGGTACCGCCTTAGTAGAGTAGAGTGGGGCAAGAGTACGCACTTAGTTTTCAATCGATCATGTGGCCCTTATGAAGCAAGCTTCTGCATATTGAATCAGTGTCGACGATTCATATACTCTTCCTTTATGTTACCCAGTGGAAAAAATATTGAAATTATTGAGATTCGTTTTAGTAGAACCCTTATTGCAAGACAAGTGAAAAACGCACTCTTACCCCACCGGTGGGGTAAAAGTGCGCATCAGGTGGGGTAAGAGTACGCATTTATCCAATCATGTGCTTTAAGTATATATTAACACAAATAAGAGTTAATAACATTTAATTGATGTTCAATTAGCATATATTAGGGAATGTTCAAATATTACGTAACTCTTAAAGGGGAGGAGTCCTAATAATGTGCTCTTTCATACGAAAACCATTGTTTTTTATATATACCACTTTTATATAAAAACTACAGAGGTAAAAAAATATATCAGGTTTCGCGTGGCGTATACAAAGGCATTTTCCTTAAAGAAAGTCCACCAATCACGTAACGTAAAATTTGACTATTTCATCACCCCTCCCCCCCTATCTTACACTATTTGTATGAATCCTCTAGAAATTATATGGATCGTCACACATCTCACAACCCCTCTCAGCTAAACGTTGCGTAATTTATGAATGTTTCTTTTGATTAAATGAAATTACCATTTAGATGAAATTGTGTTTTCGTACTATGTTTAGGTGTACAACAAGTCCTAATACAATTTCATTATTTCGCTACAGTGCTTTGTTCGCTAAGTCCTTTCTAACACCAAATTACTTCAACTTATCCTAAAAACTTGTGATAATTTCAAATTCTGTCCCTTTTTTCTTAGTTGTGGATCTTTACGCTTTGAAAGAAGTGTTATTTTGGCCAGAGATACGGGTTTAACATCATAACTTGAAGATTCATATGCGTACTCTTGCCCCACCGGTTCCTGCGTACTTTTACCCCACAGTCCCAAAAATTATTCAAGTAATGGTTTTGACTTCTTGGAAAACCAACCGGGTTGGTGTTCTGCACCATAAAGTACTCTATACAATAGGTTATCGAAATGGTATAATGTTCACCTGATTGAACGTATATATGGTAATGAAATACTAGTTGCGGAAATCCAATTATTTTTAGCAAAATGACCAAAAAGTTATCAAACTCCATATCTCCCTTGTTGTTTATTCAAATCGTTTACAATTACACATGATAATAGTTGGCCAGAATACCTGTCAAACTGATGCAGTGCTGCTAGTTTCTCTTTTTTTATTACTTCAAAAAATCGAAAACGTACTCTTACCCCACGCGCACTCTTGCCCCACTCTACTCTATAGTGAATAATGATTGATCGGCCAAATCCTGAGTTAAATTCCCATAAGAAAATACGAACGAGGATATTGTTCTAAGAACAATAGTGTTCTTTTTGGTCAAGGATGGCGGATTCTCATTCTATTTCTATCGTTCTTTATTTGTATAATCTAAAATTGACAACGTGTTATGGTTAAATAATATGTATACATTATTACGGTTCTTATGAAAGCTTTTCCTCAATCTTATTTCTTGAATCATGATTATATTAGCAATAGTGGTACTGATATCAAACTGACAAACCGCTAAAATACGTAAGAGATTCAAAGCATGGAAACTATACAATGGCATCTAAACAAATCATTTATTTTCTGTATTAAAACATGAAGTAGATAAAATCAGAAGAATGTAACGAGTGCTCTTCAAACATTTTCTAGTATCTTGACTTGCAGGGAACATAAAGTTTCATCAAGTTCAAGTAGTGTGAACGAACTGACAGATCTTTGAGCGAATAACAAAGATCGTGCTGTGTTCAAGCAAAGCCTCCTTGGAGTTCAATTTCTTTTTTGAATGGAACGGGCGTGGTGCGGTAAGACGCGCGGCTACAAAGCAAGACCATGCTGAGGGTGGCTGGGTTTGATTCCCGGTGCCGGTCTAGGCAATTTTCGGTTTGGAAATTGTCTCGACTTCCCTGGGCATAAAAGCATCATCGTGTTAGCCTCATGATATACGAATGCAAAAATGGTAACTTGGCTTAGAAACTTCGCAGTTAATAACTGTGGAAGTGCTTAATGAACACTGCAGCTGCGAGGCGGCTCTGTTCCAGTGGGGAATGTAATGCCAATAAGAAGAAGAAGAAGAAGGGCGTGGTGTTCTTATGATCACAGGTTCAGTTCAATATTTTTGAACGCAAACTGAACGCGTTCAAATGCAACACTGCACATAATTGATCCAGGAAAATGGGTTTCCATAATCAACTTTAATGTCTCACCAGAAGTTTGTGTGGAAAATCAATCCTCTTTTTTTCAGATTCCCTAGTTCATTAGTATGACCTTTTGCAAATGCCCTCTGAAGTATCGCGACTTCTGGAGTATTGATAATATTTCCACACGTTTGAACCCAAGATCTTCTTTTGGATTTTCTTATTTCGTTATAGTACTCAGTAAGTGCACTCCTATACAGAGTCCAATTCGAGGTTCTTTTTACTTATGGATTCTGTACCAAGGGCCGACTTGAAAGATCTCCATCATGAGCATTGCCCGGCTATCGCTTTAACCTGTTGCCAGGTTAGATTTCGGTCGACTTCTTTTATTTCTTTATTGAGGCTTCGCCGCCATGAGCCTCTGGGTCTGCCTCTGCTGCGATGTGCCGCTCGGTTCCAGTCTAATGCTTGTTTACAGATTTCGTTTCCGCCCCTACGTAGAGTGTGGCCGACCCAGCCCCACTTCCGATCCCGAATTTCTGTTGCTATCGGCCTCTGGTGACAACGACGATGGAGCTCGTTGTTTGAGATCCAGTTGTGAGGCCACCAGGCCCGAATTATATACCGCAGGCATCTGTTAATGAACACCTGCAGTCTTCCGCAGTTTTTCCAATTTAGAGCTCCACCACGGAACGTTCCTGTCAGAGGACGACTGTTTCATAGGACAACTGTTGTAGAAAAGTTTTAAAATCTTATCATTTACCTTTTGGGAAAAACATCCCTGTTCTTGAACTAAATCAATCTTTCCACTTTCTGTAAAATGGTCTGATTTTAAATATTGCTCATATTGTTCCCAGTTCGTTTTTCTAGCGTTTCTAAATGAAGTTGATGATCGTTTTCCCCATTACTCCACTCAAACAGAAGAAGCAACTACTCAAACACAATATGTCTATGATCTGGCAATGATGTTTCCTTGGAGACATGCCAGTTTGCAATTCTTTTATAAGTCGCACCGTTGCACAGTGTCAGATCTAAGACCTCTTGTCTAACTGCATTAGAAAATGTTGGATCATTTCCCCTATTGCAAATATCAATATTATTGGATAAGAGATAAGCTAGTAAGCATTCACCTCTACTGTTGATATCCGAACTACTCCACACGGTATGATGCGCGTTAGCATCACAGCCAATGATGAATGACTTGTTATTCTCTCTGCAGTATTGGACAAATGATGCGACCTCAGGAGGAGGCGCCTCAGGAACATCACCCGAAAAGTAGGCCGAAGCTACAGCGATCTAATGAATAAATTTGGATCAGTTTAATAATGTACAGAGGAAAATTAAAATTCATCAATTTTACCATCAAACTTTCATGCCAAACACTACCAAAGGCTTTCTCTATATCAAAAAGAGCAACTCCAGCCGAATATCCTTCATAGTTGTTGAATTAAATTCGTAACTAGAAATGAATAAAATTCGTAACTTTTAATAACTGATGAGTGGTTGAATGCCCTTGGCGAAAACCAAATTGCTCATCAGCAAAATTAGAATTGCCATTATTGTGAACTGTTCGAGCGTGGAGCCCGTAAATGCCAGCCACCGGAGGTTTTTCTTCCCGCTATGCGCTAATAGCGGCGCACCAGATCACGGGTCGTGAAATTCACCACTAAAATCACCTTGCAGGTCTGTGTTTCAGTAAAACTGCCTACCACGGTATCACAGCTCGATTGTGATGTATCACAATTCACGAGTCACAACACAATTGTCCCGATACAACCGTGTATTGCGATCACGGATTATCACGCACGCACTCACGAAAAGACTTAAGCTGCCACCGTTGGCCACAATCGCAGAGACTTCGGATCGGGATAGAAATTTGTTTTTTTTGATTGGTCTGCACTGAACTAATTGCCTTTATTGGCGCGATCGAACGGACGAGAAATTGATATACGCGTTTGCTACCGTCCACTTTGGGGTTCTATTTCTTACTGTTGGGTATGGGATGTGTTGTACAATTTCTGTGTTTGGTAAAGGGGTTTTTGTTTTAACTTTAAGGTGTACAGTGTGTTGCATATTTGTGGTGACGGGTTATAATACAGTTCATTTAGATATTAAGTTTGCGTCGATTTCAGGTGTTTTTAAATCTAACTATTTACAATTTTAATTATTTACAAAAATATACATTTCGATCAGGGTATTGATCATTCCGGCCACCTTGAAATAGCCATGCTGTTTCAATCCTCTCTTTGTGGTGATACTCTCTCACGACTCTCTCCTGCTTGGTTAACTTCGGGTGGTGAACACAGCAGCCGGCGTACAGAAGACAAACAAGAGCGGTGAGTTGATCACGACGTCGAGAGTTGGTAGAGAACGGTGTTCTGTGAAAAAAGATCCGGTAGAACGAACAGGGACTAGTAGAAAAGTGGGGACGCTGGAATCACCTGTTAGCAATCCGAATATGCGTAGAGACAGTTTCGGACTGCTCTACCGATCTTTGTAGGGTCTGCTTACGATGCGGTATAGTATTCATCTGGTGTTATAGGTCGACGGCCACCTTGGTGGCTGGCCGCACGACGATCTCTGCTGCTGCTGCGTTAATGCTGACAACACGGACGATTGCATCTTTACCTGGATGCAGCTTCGTAATTCGGCCCAGGGGCCAGAGTGCCAGGGGAAGATATTCGTGTTTGATGACCGCGGTCCGCCGTAACTGCAGATTGACTGGAGACTTGCAACCCTTGTTGGCTCTGGTTTGAAGTTGGGCAAGATACTCGGATACCACCTTGTCCGAATACGCTGCAACTGCTTTTCGGTTCGTTGCCAGTGATCCAGACGGTTGTCCAACAAGAAAATGGCCTGGAGTGAGTACTTGGAGGACAGCGGAATCTGTTGGAAGCGGAGTTAGTGGTCGTGAGTTCAAGCACATCTCGATTTGTACCAGCCATGTTGTCATATCTTCCTAGCTGATCGATGTTTGGCCTATTTCTCGTAGAAGATGGTGCTTGCACGATTTCACCGCCGCTTCCCACAATCCTCCGGAATATGGAGCGCATGGCGGTATAAACTTCCACTGGATTTCCTGCTCAGCATACCAGTTAGTGATGGATTCGCGGTCACTGTCGTTGAGCTTCAGCATTTCGTAGATGCGGTGCAAAACATTTGCTGCTCCCTTAAAGGCGGTTCCGTTATCAGTGGAAAAATTAGCAAATTCGCCCGCGGCGTGCAACAAAGCGACGTAGAGATGAGAGGAATGCTGGAGTGGAAAGGTTTGAAACCAGTTCTATGTGTACTGCTCTGGTCGAGAAGCATACGAAGATGGCTATATAAGCCTTTGTCGGAGATCTATTCCGCACTGAGACTTGAGAAATACCGGGCCGCAGTAATCCACACCAGAGATGGAAAACGGCCGTGCTGGCGTGACACGGGACGTTGGTAGATCAGCAGTGCTCTGTTGGATGAGTTGCGGCTTAGTGCGGAAACATTTGACACATTGGTGGTAGGTTGATCGGGTCAGGTCTCTTCCTCCAAGAATCCAATATTTCTGGCGCAATGTGGACAGCATCAACTGGGGACCAGCATGAAGGAGAGCCTTATGGTAATGATCACAGAGTAGACGAGACAGAGGGTGCTTGGATGACAGGATGATTGGGTGCTTGCTTGCTTCAGGTGCATGGGCATTCTCGAGTCGTCCGCCAACACGGAGGATTCCGTCGAGTGTCAAGCGTGGCTTCAGCCATTTCAATGGGGCACCTTTCACGGTTCCGACGGATTTAATCTCTGCTACCTCATCTGCGAAAGTTTGTTGCTGTGCGAGACGAGATAATGCACGGTCAGCAGCCAGCAAATCTTCTGTAGAAAGGAGCGTTGTTCTTTTTTTTGACGAGCTTCGTTCTGCAACCTTCAGGGAATTGATGTACTTGATGCAGTAGGCAACCACACGACGTATTTTGGAAAATGATGAGAAACGAAGGAACAACTGATCTGCGAATGAGGTTTCTTCACTAGGCACCGCTACTAACGAAACATTGCGTGCCTCTTCGGCTGTAGATTGAAACTCTTCGCAGGGGATGCTCGCATTTGGCCAATGATCGGACGATTTGGAAAGCCACGACGGTCCGTTCCACCAACGGCTTTGGTTTAGTAGTTCGGCCGGTGTCAGACCTCGGGATAGTTCATCGGCTGGATTGTCGATTCCGGGAACGTAATTCCAGGAATACCCTTCGGTGTTAGACTGGATCGTTGAAACTCGATTGGCTACAAAGGTTTTCCAACGATTCGGTGCAGATTTAAGCCACTGCAGGACGGTGGTTGAATCTGTCCAGAAGAAAACTTCGGTTGACGATCGCATTGATTGGTTTATCTTCTGGAACAATCTGGTAGACAGGACAGCAGCGTTCAGTTCCAGACGAGCGATGGAATGCTTGGTGGCTATTGGCGCAACCTTCGACTTCGAAGTCAGCAGTTGTACGTGAATGCGATTGTCGTCCTGTGAACGAGCGTAGCAGCATGCGCCGTAAGCCAATTCTGAAGCGTCGGAAAACAGGTGTAGCTGGAGTATTGGTGCATCGGCAAATGAAACGAAGCGAGGAATTCGTAATTCGGAAAGTATATCCAAAGTGGCGTGATACTTCTTCCATTCTTCTTGTAGGTTGGGTGGAAGTGGCCTGTCCCACTCGTAGGGACTGTTATCCTCAGTCTTCAGTTTCCAGAGGCGTTGCATAAACATTTTGGCGGCAGCTATCACCGGACCGACCAGACCTAATGGGTCAAATATTCTGGCAATGTAGGAGATCACTTTACGTTTTGTGAGGATTGCTGCAGGGAGCGGCATCTCGACATTGAACCGCAGCATGTCTGTTCTTGTGTCCCAAACAAGGCCTAATGTTGAGACGGATTGATCATCGTGGAGGTCGTGGAGCGGTTTTATCGCTAAGTCTTCGGATGGTACACCAGTCAATGCTTCTGGCACGTTGGAGGCCCACTTTCTCAACGGAAACCCAGCGGTCGCAAGCATGTCAGTGATTTGGCGACGCTTCTCGATGGCATCCTCCATATTTGCTGCTCCGGAAAGGAGGTCGTCTACGTAGAAGTCCTCGATGACTGCTTTAACGGCTTCCTTGAAGTTGTCTCCTTCATCCTTAGCCAACTGTAAAAGTGTGCGGGTGGCCAGGTATGGAGCTGCTGCGGTGCCGTATGTGACCGTCAGAAGTTCGTAGGTGTCGATCGGATCCGATGGAGTTCGGCGGAACAGAATGCGCAGGAAATGTTGATCGTCGGGATGGTGAAGTACTTGGCGATACATTTTTTCCACGTCAGCGACGAAAGCGATCACGTGGAACCGGAAACGAATAATGATGTTGACGAGAGGCTGCTGTATAACTGGACCGACGAGGAGTGTATCATTCAGAGACACTGCGGTGGACGTTTTGCAGGAGGCGTCGAAAACCACACGCACCTTGGTGGTAGTACTGCTCTCCTTGAACACCGGATGGTGCGGTAGCTAACAGTGTGGAACAGCATTATCAACAACATCAAGCTTGCGCATGTGGCCGACTCGGGAGGTATTCATCGATGAACTCGTGGTAGGTTTGCTTCAAGGCGGAATTTTTCTCAAGACGCCTTTCGAGGCTGCAGAAACGACGGGTGGCATTGCTCGAGAGTCACCGAGGGTGACTTGCGGATCTTCGGACCGAGGAAGGCGCATGACGTACCTTCCGGAATGAGTTCGGGTGGTAGTGTTGGTATAGATTTCTTCGCATCGTTTTTCTTCAGTGGAGTACGTTGGGCCATGATCGACAGCTTCGAGTTCCCAAAATCTCTGAAGCGCATTATCTAGAGACCGATCAACAGTTGATAGGTAGCAGACCGGTGGCGTGGCGGAGGAATTGATGGCAGTTTTCCTGATACCGTCCAGCCAAATAGGGTGTCGACCAGGAACGGCAGACCTTCGCCGAGTGATAGACGGTTGCCGGTGTGGATTTCATGGTAACATTCTCCGCCAATTATAATGTCGATCATGCCCGGTGTATTGAAATTGGGATCGGCTAATGGAACCTTTGGTATGTTCCACGATGCGGAATTGATGGCTATAGTGGGTAAATTGGCAGTGTGCTTCTTCATGATCAGGAATTCGAGTGTGGTGGAGAATGGACTGGTTCGGGATTTGATCGTTGCGGAGATTTGCCGCTTTATCTGCTTCGTAGATTCTCCGATTCCTGCAACTGCAACATCAACGACGGCTTGACGGGTGGCAAGAGCATTTGCCAACTTCTTGGTGATGAAATTAGACATCGCAGCGGAATCGAGAAGAGCTCGGATAGCGATTTCCTTGCCGTGCTTGTCGACGATGGATAGTACAACCGTTTCCAATAGGACCGTGCTTCTACTTGATTGGACGGGGAGATTTACTTCGGGTGGATTCGACGATCCAGCGGTCCCCACGTTCGTCAACGTGGATTGAGCAGACTGTTGAGCAGTCGCATTCGACGAGCCGGCAGGAATTGACGTGGGTTTGGAGGGTGTACCTTGGTCGTGCAGTAACGTGTGGTGTTTGGTGACACGTTCTACACGAAAATCTTCGATTTACAAGCCTTGGCTTGATGGTTTGGACGGAAGCAATTCCAACATAAACTTCGCTTAGGTTATTAGTTCACGACGTTGTCCGATGTTTAGGTTGGCAAACGTCGGACACTGAACTAGTAAGTGCTTCTGCGAACAAGCGTGACATTGTGAACGTTTGGCTTGACTTCGTTGGTGGCATTGTTGACAACGGACCTGACTGTAGTGGATTTCTTCGGAACTGGGCCGGCCACCTTGATGTGGGACCCTTGGGAACGGTTCTGTAGATCGCTGGAGACTGACTTCAACATACGGACTTGATTCGTGAGGAACTCAATCAGCTCGTCATACTTGACTTCTTCTTCCTGCTTTCGAGTTTCTTGCTCCCAGGCACGCAACGTATAGGAGTCGAGCTTGTTGCAGAGGATGAATGTGGAGTGGTATCCCAATGCTTAATGGGTTCTCCAAGTTTTCCAACGCCTTGACGTGCCGATGGAAATCGTCGACTAACGTATTCAGCTCGTGTGCTGATTCCCGCTTCATCGGTGCCAATTCGAATAACCGTCTAAATAACTCCTTCCGCAAAAACCGCTTGTTATCGTACCTCTTCATGAGGGCGTCCCAGGTTGACGCGTAGTTGTCCGCTTGTATGTCGACACACTCAAAGGGCTTCCTGGCATCTCCTTCCAAGGACTGCAACAGATATTGCAACTTATTCACCGTTGGGATGTCATCGTTTCCGTGGATCATGGATAGAAAATTGTCTCGGAACGATATCCATCGCGATTCGTCTCCACAAAACTTTGGCAAGTCGATCTTCGGCAAGCGATGATGAAAGGTAGTAGTATTATGCAGCTGTGCTGATGTTGACATCCTTGTCGAATGCATGAGAGGATGATCCCGATCTCGCTTCATCAGCAAGAAACCTTTCAGCTTGCAAAAACGGTTCTCAAAATCATTCCGCACCGCCATATGATGATCGAAATTCTCCTCTTCATCTAGCTTCTCCAACTCGGACTGCACGTGCAGAAACTCCTTATATCTTTGTAGATCTGTATCAGCGGGGTTAGAAAATTCAATAAAGCATTACCCATATGTCATTCTGAGGATCCAGTTTAGTTCCAAATCTAAGGAATCTTAAGATTACCATGATCACGTTTTTGCTTGCGTACCAACCCGAGATGCACACTAACTGTGTTCAGAGTTCAAAACTTAGAACACCAAGGCGCGCTCTTGAAAACTCATGTTCTGTTCAGGGATGCATCTCTGGCGTGTCGAATTATCTCCATTTCTATTGTGAGAAGCAATACGAGTGACATCAGGTTTTGGTACAGTTTTTGTTTTGCTTTCTTTCCTTGAATATTATGTCAACCTTCCAGACCCTTCACAAAAGAATAATTTTATTCAAGGCGCGCCCCTCACTTTCAAGGAGGTCAAGAGGGCTCGGAAGCCTCCTTTCAAGAGAGCTCAAGCCTCCTTTTCTGCAAGAAGGCTCAGGAAGCCTCCTTTCGAAGAAGCTCAGGAAGCCTCTGCTTTCAAGAAGCTCAGGAAAGCCTCCTTTCAAGAAGGCTCAGAGCTTCCCTTCAAGAGCTCAGGAAGCCTCGCTTTCAAGAGGCTCAGAAGCCTCCCTTTCCAAGAGAGCTCAGAAGCCTCCTTTCAAGAGAGGCTCCAGGAAGCCTCTTTTCAAGAGAGCTCAGAACTGCACCTCCCTTTCAAGAGAGCTCAGAAGCCTCCTTTCAAAGAGAGCTCAGAAGCCTCCTTTCAAGAGAGCTCAGCAGCCTCCTTTCAAAGAGCTCAAGCCTCCTTTCCAAGAAGAGCTCAGAGCCTCCTTTCAAAAGAGGCTCATGAAGCCTCCTTTCAAAAGAAGGCTCAGAGCCTCTCCTTTCAAAGAGAGCTCCAGAAGCCTCACTTCTGCAAGGCTCAGAAGCCTCCCTTTCAAGAGGAGCTCAGAAGCCTCCTTTCAAAGAGAGCTCCCAGAAGCCTCACTTTCGAAGAAGGCTCAGAAGCCTCCTTTCAAGGCTCCAGAAGCCTCCTTTCAAGAGGCTCAGAAGCCTCCTTTCAAAAGAGCTCAGAGCCTCCTTTCGAAAACTCGAAGCACTCCTTTCAAGAAGGCTCAAGGCCTCCTTTCAAGAGGAAAACTCAGAGCCTCCCTTTTCAAAAGCTCAAGCCTCCCTTTCAAGAAGCTCAGAAGCCTCCTTTCAAGAAAGGCTCAGGAAGCCTCTCCTTTCAAGAGGCTCAGAAGCCTCCCTTTCAAGAAAGCTCCAAGCCTCCTTTCAAAAGCTCCAGGCCTCCATTTCAAGAGGCTCAGAAGCCCCTCCTTTCAGAGAAAGGCTCAGAAGCCTCCTTTCAAAGAGAGCTCCAGAAGCACTCCTTTCAAAGAAAGCTCAGAAGCCTCCCTTTCAGAAGAAGCTCAGAAGCCTCCTTTCCAAGAAAGGCTCTCAAGCCTCCTTTCAAGCTCCAGGAAGCCTCCCTTTCCAAGAGAGGCTCAGAAGCCTCCTTTTCCAAGAGGCTCCAGAACCTCTCCTTTCCAAGAAGGCTCAAACCTCCTTTCAGAGAGCTCAGAAGCCTCCCTTCCAAGAGGCTCGGCATTCCCTCCTTCTCAAGGAAGCTCAGCAGCCTCCCCTTTCACGAGAGCTCGGCAGCCTCCTCCTTTCCAAGAGAGCTCGGCAGCCCTCCTTTCAAGAAACTCAACAGCCCCTCCTTTCCAGAAACTCAGCTTGAGCCTCTCCTTTCCAAGAAAGCTCAGCAGCCCCTCCCTTTCAAGAAAACTCAACATGCCTCACTTTCAAAAGCTCATGCAGCCTCTTGCTTTCAGAAAAGAGCTCAGCAGCCTCCTTCCAAGAAGGCTCAGCAGCCTCCTTTCCAGAGGCTCAGCAGCCTCCTTCCAAGCTCCGGCTCAGCCTCCTTCAGCTCCAGCCTCCCTTCCAGAAAGAGCTCAAGCAGCCTCCTTCCAGAAACTAACGACAGCCTCCTTCCAAGAAAGCTCGGCAACCTTTCCTTTCCAAGAGAACCATCAGCAGCCTCCTTCCAAGAGGCTCAGCAGGCCCTCCTTCCAAGCCCCAAAGGCTCAGCAGCCTCCTCCTTCCAGAGAACTCATGCAGCCTCCTTCCAAGAGAGCTCAGCAGCCTCCTTCCAAGGAGGCTCAGCAGCCTCCCTCTTCAAAGAGGCTCAACAGCCTCCTTCCAGAGGCTCAGCAGCCTCCTTCCAAGAGCTCAGCAGCCTCCTTCCAAGAGGCTCAGGCCTCCTTTGACCACGATCCGCCCTAACTGCAGATTGACTGGAGACTTGCAACCCTTGTTGGCTCTGGTTTGAAGTTGGGCAAGATACTCCGAGATACCACCTTGTCCAAATCGCTGCAACTGCTTTTCGGTTCGTTGCCGTAGTCCAGACGGTTGTCCGGTACACCGGAACATTGGCTGACGGAACTGCTTGGAGATTCGAACCAACAAGAAAATGGCCTGGGGTAGAAATACTTGAGGTCGGCGGATCTGTTGGAAGCGGAGTTAGTGGTCGTGAGTTCAGCACATTTCGATTTAGCCAGCAACGTTGTCATATCTTCCCAGCTGATCGATGTTTGGCTATTTCTCGTAGGAGATGGTGCTTGATTTCACCGCCGCTTCCACAATCCTCCGAAATGTGGGCGCGTGGCGATATAACTTCCACTGGATTTCCTGCTCAGCACCCAGTTGGTGATGGATTCGCGGTCACTTATCGTTGAGCTTCAGCATTTCGTAGATGCGATCAAGACATTTGCTGCTCCCTTAAAGGCGGTACCGTTATCGGAGTGGAGCTCACAAATCGCCCGCGGCGTGCAACAAAGCGACGTAGAGCTGAGAGGAAGGCTGGAGTGGAAGGTCCGAAACCAGTTCTATGTGTACTGCTCTGGTCGAGAAGCACACGAAGATGGCTATATGCCTTTGTCGGAGATCTATTCCCACTGGAACTTGAGAAATACCGCCGCAGTAATCCACACCAGAGATGGAAAACGGCCGTGCTGGCGTGACACGGGACGTTGGTAGATCAGCAGTGCTCTGTTGGATGAGTTGCGGCTTAGTGCGAAACATTTGACACATTGGTGGTAGGTTGATCGGGTCAGTCTCTTCCTCCAAAAGTCCAATATTTCTGGCGCAATGTGGACAGCATCAACTGGGGACCAGCATGAAGGAGAGCCTTATGGTAATGATCACAGAGTAGACGAGACAGGGGGTGCTTGGATGACAGGATGATTGGGTGCTTGCTTGCTTCAGGTGCATGGGCATTCTCGAGTCGTCCGCCAACACGGAGGATTCCGTCGAGTGTCAAGCGTGTGGCCATTTCAATGGGGCACCTTTCACGGTTCCGACGGATTTAATCTCTGCTACCTCATCTGCGAAAGTTTGTTGCTGTGCGAGACGAGATAATGCACGGTCAGCAGCCAGCAAATCTTCTGTAAAGGATTGTTCTTTTTTGACGAGCTTCTTCTGCAACCTTCAGGAATTGATGGACGGATGCAGTAGGCAACCACGACGTATTTTGGAAAATGATGAAAACGAAGGAACAACTGATCTGCGGAGCGGGTTTCTTCACTAGGCACCGCTACTAACGAAACATTGCGTGCCTCTTCGGCTGTAGATTGAAACTCTTCGCAGGGATGCTCGCATTTGCCATGAATCGGACGATTTGGAAAGCCAACGGTCCGTTCCACCACGCCTTTGGTTTAAGATTCGGCCGTGTCAGCCCTCGGATAGTTCATCGGCTGGATTGTCGATTCCGGGAACGTAATTCCAGGAATCTTATCGGTGTTAGACTGGATCGTTGAAACTCGATTGGCTACAAAGGTTTTCCAACGATTCGGTGCAGATTTAAGCCACTGCAGGACGGTGGTTAATCTGTCAGAAGAACTTCGAGTTGACGATCGCATTGATTGGTTTATCTTCTGGAACAATCTGGTAGACAGGACAGCGCGTTCAGTTCCAGACGAGCGATGGAATGCTTGGTGGTATTGGCGCAACCTTCGACTTCGAAGTCAGCAGTTGTACGTGAATGCGATTGTCGTCCTGTGAACGAGCGTAGCAGCATGCGCCGTAAGCCAATTCTGAAGCGTCGGAAAACAGGTGTGGCTGGAGTATTGGTGCATCGGCAAATGAAACGAAGCGAAATTCGTAATTCGGAAAGTATATCCAAAGTGGCGTGATACTTCTTCCATTCTTCTTGTAGGTTGGGTGGAAGTGCCTGTCCCACTCGTAGGGACTTTATCCTCAGTCTTCAGTTTCCAGAGGCGTTGCATAAACATTTTGGCGGCGCTATCACGGACCGACCAGACTATGGGTCAAATATTCTGGCAATAGGAATCACTTTACGTTTTGTGAGGATTGCTGCGGGGCAGCATCGACATTGAACCGCAACATGTCTGTTCTTGTGTCCCAAACAAGGCCTAATGTTGGACGGATTGATCATCGTGGAGGTCGTGGAGCGGTTTATCGCTAAGTCTTCGGATGGTACACCGTCAATGCTTCTGGCGTTGGGCCCACTTTTCAACGGAAACCCAGCGGTCGCAAGCATGTCAGTGATTTGGCGACGCTTCTCGATGGCATCCTCTCATATTTGCTGCTCCGGAAGGAGGTCGTCTACGTAGAAGTCCTCGATGACTGCTTTAACGGCTTCCTTGAAGTTGTCTCCTTCATCCTTAGCCAACTGTAAAAGTGTGCGGGTGCCAGGGTATGGAGCTGCTGCGGTGCGCATGTGACCGTCAGAAGTTCGTAGGTGTCGATCGGATCCGATGGAGTTCGGCGGAACAGAATGCGCAGGAAATGTTGATGTCGTCGGATGGTGAAGTCGGGATACTTTTTCCACGTCAGCGACGAAAGCGATCACGTGGAACCGAAGAATAATGATGTTGACGAGAGGCTGCTGATAACTGGACCGACGAGGAGTGTATCATTCAGGGACACTGCGGTGGACGTTTTGCAGGAGGCGTCGAAACCCGCACCTTGTGGTGGTACTGCTCTCCTTGAACACCGGATGGTGTGGTAGGTAACAGTGGAACAGCATCATCAACAACATCAAGCTTGCGCAGTGGCCGACTCGGAGGTATTCATCGATGAACTCGTGGTAGGTTTGCTTTAAGGCGGAATTTTTCTCGGCGTCTCTCGAGGGCTGAAACGGCGGGTGCATTGTAGAAGTCACCGAGGGTGACTTGCGGATCTTCGGACCGAGGAAGGCGTACGACGTACCTTCCGGAATGAGTTCGGGTAGTGTTGGCATGAATTTCTTCATCGTTTTTCTTCAGTGGAGTACGTTGGGCCGGATCGCAGCTTCGAGTTCCCATCTCTGAAGCGCATTATCTGAGACCGATCAACAGTTGATAGTAGCAGACCGGTGGCGTGGCGGAGGAATTGATGGCAGTTTTCCTGATACTGTCCAGCCAAATAGGGGTTCGACCAGAACGGCAGACCTTCGCCGGAGTGATATACGGTTGCCGGTGTGGATTTCGGTAACATTCTCCGCCAATTATGATGTCGATCATGCCCGGTGTATCGAAATTGGGATCGGCTAATGGAACCTTTGGTATCCTACGATGCGGAATTGATGGCTATAGTGGGTAAATTGGCTGGGCTCTTCATGATCAGGAATTCGAGTGTGGTGGAAAGGACCGGTTCGAGATTTGATCGTTGCGATTTGCCGCTTTATCTGCTTCGTAGATTCTCCGATTCCTGCAACTGCAACATCACGACCTTGACGGGTGGCAAGAGCTTGCCAACTTCTTGGTGATGAAATTGACATCGCAGCGGAATCGAGAAGAGCTCGGATAGCGATTTCCTTGCCGTGCTTGTCGACGATGGATGGTACAACCGTTTCCAATAGGACCGTGCTTCTACTTGATTGGACGGGGAGATTTACTTCGGTGGATTCGACGATCCAGCGGTCCCCACGTTCGTCAACGTGGATTGAGCAGACTGTTGAGCGGTCGCTCGACGAGCCGGCAGGAATTGACGTGGGTTTGGAGGGTGTACCTTGGTCGCAGTAACGTGTGGTGTTTGGTGTGACGTTCTCGAAAACTTCGATTTACAAGCCTTGGCTTGATGGTTTGGACGAAGACAATTCCAACATAAACTTCGCTTGGTTATTAGTTCACGACGTTGTCCGATGTTTAGGGTTGGCAAACGTCGGACACTGAACTAGTAAGTGCTTCTGCGAACAAGCGTGACATTGTGAAACGTTTGGCTTGACTTCGTTGGTAGCATTGTTGACCCGGACCTGACTGTAGGGATTTCTTCGGAACTGGGCCGGCCACCTTGATGTGGGACCCTTGGAACGGTTCTGTAGATCGCTGGAGACTGACTTCAACATCGGACTTATTCGTGAGGAACTCAATCAGCTCGTCATCTTGACTTCTTCCTGTTCGAGTTTCTTGCTCCCAGGCACGCAACGTATGGAGTCGAGCTTGTTGCAGAGGATGAATGTAGTGGTGTATCCCAATGCTTAATGGGTTCTCCAAGTTTTCCAACGCCTTGACGTGCCGATGGAAATCGTCGACTAACGTATTCAGCTCGTGTGCTGATTCCGCTTCATCGGTGCCAATTCGAATAACCGTCTAAATAACTCCTTCCGCAAAAACCGCTTGTTATCGTACCTCTTCATGAGGGCGTCCCAGGTTGACGCGTAGTTGTCCGCTTGTATGTCGACACACTCAAAGGGCTTCCTGGCATCTCCTTCCAAGGACTGCAACAGATATTGCAACTTATTCACCGTTGGATGTCATCGTTTCCGTGGATCATGGATAGAAAATTGACTTTTGGATTTTCTTATTTCGTTATAATTACTCAGTAAGTGCACTCCTATACAGAGTCCAATTCGAGGTTCTTTTTACTTATGGATTCTGTACCAAGGGCCGACTTGAAAGATCTCCATCATGAGCATTGCCCGGCTATCGCTTTAACCTGTTGCCAGGTTAGATTTCGGTCGACTTCTTTTATTTCTTTATTGAGGCTTCGCCGCCATGAGCCTCTGGGTCTGCCTCTGCTGCGATGTGCCGCTCGGTTCCAGTCTAATGCTTGTTTACAGATTTCGTTTCCGCCCCTACGTAGAGTGTGGCCGACCCAGCCCCACTTCCGATCCCGAATTTCTGTTATCGGCACCTTCTGGTGACAACGACTTGATGGAGCTCGTTGTCTGAGATCCAGTTGTAAGGTCACCAGGCCCGAATTATATACCGCAGGCATCTGTTAATGAACACCTGCAGTCTTCCGCAGTTTTTCCAACTTAGAGCTCCACCACGGAACGTTCCTGTCAGAGGACGACTGTTTCATAGGACAACTGTTGTAGAAAAGTTTTAAAACCTTATCATTTACCTTTTGGGAAAAACATTCCTGTTCTTGAACTAAATCAATCTTTCCACCTTCTGTAAAATGGTCTGATTTTAAATATTGCTCATATTGTTCCCAGTTCGTTTTTCTAGCGTTTCTAAATGAAGTTGATGATCGTTTTCCCCATTACTCCACTCAAATAGAAGAAGCAACTACTCAAACACAATATGTCTATGATCTGACAATGATGTTTCCTTGGAGACATGCCAGTTTGCAATTCTTTTATAAGTCGCACCGTTGCACAGTGTCAGATCTAAGACCTCTTGTCTAACTGCATTAGAAAATGTTGGATCATTTCATTGCAAATATCAATATTATTGGATAAGAGATAGTTTAGTAAGCATTCACCTCTACTGTTGATATCCGAACTACTCCACACGGTATGATGCGCGTTAGCATCACAGCCAATGATGAATGACTTGTTATTCTCTCTGCAGTATTATGACAAATGATACGACCTCAGGAGGAGGCGCCTCAGGATCATCACCCGAAAAGTAGGCCAGAAGCTACAGCGATCTAATGAATAAATTTGGATCAGTTTAATAATGTACAGAGGAAAATTAAAATTCATCAATTTTACCATCAAACTTTCATGCCAAACACTACCAAAGGCTTTCTATATCAAAAGAGCTCCCAGCCGAATATCCTTCGATAGTTGTTGAATTAAATTCAAAACTAGAAATGAATTTAATTCGTAACTTTTAATAACTAATGAGTGGTTGGATGCCCTTTGGCGAAAACCAAATTGCTCATCAGCAAAATTAGAATAGCCATTATTGTGAACTGTCTCGAGCGTGGAGCCCGTAAATGCCAGCCACCGGAGGTTTTTCTTCCCGCTATGCGCTAATAGCGGCGCACCAGATCACGGGTCGTGAAATTCACCACTAAAATCACCTTGCAGGTCTGTGCTCAGTAAACTGCCTACCACGGTATCACAGCTCGATTGTGATGTATCACAATTCACGAGTCACAACACAATTGTCCCTGATACAACCGTGTATTGCGATCACGGATCATCACGCACGCACTCACGAAAAGACTTAGCTGCCACCGTTGGCCACAATCGCAGAGACTTCGGATCGGGATAGAAATTTGTTTTTTTGATTGGTTATCTGCACTGCACTAATTGCCTTTATTGGCGCGATCGAACGTACGAGAAATTGATATACGCGTTTGCTACCGTCCACTTTGGGGTTCTATTTCTTACTGTTGGGTATGGGATGTGTTGTACAATTTCTGTGTTTGGTAAAGGGGTTTTTGTTTTAACTTTAAGGTGTACAGTGTGTTGCATATTTGTGGTGACGGGTTATAATACAGTTCATTTAGATATTAAGTTTGCGTCGATTTCAGGTGTTTTAAATCTAACTATTTACAATTTTAAATTATTTACAAAATATACATTTCGATCAGGGTATTGATCATTCCGGCCACCTTGAAATAGCCATGCTGTTTCAATCCTCTCTTTGTGGTGATACGCTCTCACGACTCTCTCCTGCTTGGTTAACTTCGGGTGGTGAACACAGCAGCCGGCGTACAGAAGACGAACAAGAGCGGTGAGTTGATCGCGACGTCGAGAGTTGGTAGAGAACGGTGTTCTGTGAAAAAAGATCCGGTAGAACGAACAGGACTGGTAGAGAAGTTGGAACGCTCATCATCTGTTAGCTATCAAAATATGCGTTGAGACAGTTTCGGACTGCTCTACCGATCTTTGTAGGGTCTGCTTACGATGCTGTTTGGTAATCGTCTGGTGCTATAGGTAGAAGGGCCACCTTTTGGCGCGGTGGCTGGTCGCACGACGGATCTCTGCTGCTGCTGTCTTCATGCTGACAACACGGACGATTCCATCTTTACCTGGATGCAGCTTGTAATTCGTCCCAGCGGCCACTGTGCCGGTGGAAGATTTTCGTCTTTGATGACCACGATCCGCCCTAACTGCAGATTGACTGGAGATTTGCAACCCTTGTTGGCTCTGGTTTGAAGTTGGGCAAGATACTCCGGATACCACCTTGTCCAAATACGCTGCAACTGCTTTTCGGTTCGTTGCCGGTAATCCAGACGGTTGTCCGGGTATTTCGGTAACATTGGCTGACGGAACTGCTTTGGAGATTCGAACCAACAAGAAAATGGCCTGGGGTAAGTACTTGAGGTCGGCGGGATCTGTTGGAAGCGGAGTTAGTGGTCGTGAGTTCAAGCACATTTCGATTTGTGCCAGCAACGTTGTCATATCTTCCCAGCTGATCGATGTTTGGCCTATTTCTCGTAGGAGATGGTGCAACTTGCACGATTTTCACCGCCGCTTCCTCACAATCCTCCGAAATGTGGGGCGCGTGGCGGTATAAACTTCCACTGGATTTCCTGCTCAGCACACCAGTTGGTGATGGATTCGCGGTCACTATCGTTGAGCTTCAGCATTCGTAGATGCGATGCAAGACATTTGCTGCTCCCTTAAAGGCGGTCCCGTTATCGGAGTGGAGCTCACAAATTCGCCCGCGGCGTGCAACAAAGCGACGTAGAGCTGAGAGGAAGGCTGGAGTGGAAAGGTCCGAAATCAGTTCTATGTGTACTGCTCTGGTCGAGAAGCACACGAAGATGGCTATATAAGCCTTTGTCGAGATCTATTCCGCACTGGAGACTTGAGAAACACCGGGCCGCCGTAATCCACACCAGAGATGGAAAACGGCCGTGCTGGCGTGACACGGGACGTTGGTAGATCAGCAGTGCTCTGTTGGATGAGTTGCGGCTTAGTGCGGAAACATTTGACACATTGGTGGTAGGTGGATCGGGGCAGGTCTCTCCCTCCAAGAGTCCAATATCTCTGGCGCAAAGTGGACAACATCAACTGTGGACTAGCACGAAGGAGTGCCTTATGGTAATGATCGCAAAGTAGACGGAACAGAGGGTGCTTGGATGACAGGATGATTAGAGTGCTTGCTTGCTTCCGATGCATCGGCATTCTCGAGTAACCCGCGAACACGAAGGATTCCGTCAACGGTCATGCGTTGCTTCAGGCATTTTAATGGGACACGTTTCACGGTTCCGACTGATTTAAACTCTGCTAGTCATCTGCGAAAGTTTGTTGCTGTGCGAGACGAGATAATGCACGGTCAGCAGCCAGCAAATCTTCTGTAGAAAGGAGCGTTGTTCTTTTTTGACGAGCTTCGTTCTGCAACCTTCAGGGAATTGATGTACTTGATGCAGTAGGCAACCACGACGTATTTTGGAAAATGATGAGAAACGAAGGAACAACTGATCTGCGAATGAGGTTTCTTCACTAGGCACCGCTACATTAACGAAACATTGCGTGCCTCTTCGGCTGTAGATTGAAACTCTTCGCAGGCAGGATGCTCGCATTTGGCCAATGATCGGACGATTTGGAAAAGCCACGACGATCCGATCCACCAACGGCATTGGTTCAGTAGTTCGGCCGGTGTCAGACCTCGGGATAGTTCATCGGCTGGATTGTCGATTCCGGGAACGTAATTCCAGGAATACCCTTCCGTGTTGGACTGGATCGTTGAAACTCGATTGGCTACAAAGGTTTTCAAACGATTCGGTGCAGATTTAAGTCACTGCAGGACGGTGGTTGAATCTGTCAGAAGAAAACTTCGGCTGACGATCGCATTGATTGGTTTATCTTCTGGAACAATCTGGTAGACAGGACAGCAGCGTTCAGTTCCAGACGAGCGATGGAATGCTTGGTGGCTATTGGCGCAACCTTCGACTTCGAAGTCAGCAGTTGTACGTGAATGCGATTGTCGTCCTGTGAACGAGCGTAGCAGCATGCGCCGTAAGCCAATTCTGAAGCGTCGGAAAACAGGTGTAGCTGGAGTATTGGTGCATCGGCAAATGAAACGAAGCGAGGCATTCGTAATTCGGAAAGTACATCCAAAGTGGCGTGATACTTCTTCCATTCTTCTTGTAGGTTGGGTGGAAGTGGCTTGTCCCACTCGTAGGGACTGTTATCCTCAGTCTTCAGTTTCCAGATGCGTTGCATAAACACTTTTTCGGCAGCTATCACTGGACCGACCAGACCTAATGGGTCAACTATTCTGGCAATGTAGGAGATCACTTTACGTTTTGTGAGGATTGCTGCAGGAGCGGCATCTCGACATTGAACCGCAACATGTCTGTTCTTGTGTCCCACACAAGGCCTAATGTTGAGACGGATTGATCGTCGTGGAGATCGTGGAGCGGTTTTATCACTAAGTCTTCGGATGGTACGCCAATCAATGCTTCTGCTGGCACGTTGGAGGCCCACTTTCTCAACGGAAACCCAGCGGTCGCAAGCATGTCAGTGATTTGGCTCGATGGCATCCTCCAGATTCGCTGCTCCGGAAAAGAGGTCGTCTACGTAGAAGTCCTCGATGACTGCTTTGCTTGAAGTTGTGTCCTTCATACATAGCCAACTGTAAAAGTGTGCGGGTGGCCAGGTATGGAGCTGCTATGGTGCCGTATATGACCGTCAGAAGTTCGTAGGTGTCGATCGGATCCGATGGAGTTCGGCGGAACAGAATGCGCAAGAAATGTCGATCCTCGGGATGGTAGCGCACTCGACGATACATTTTTTTCATGTCAGCGACGAAGGCAATCACGTGGAACCGGAAACAAATAATGATGTTGACGAGAGGCTGCTGTATAACTGGACCGACGAGGAGTGTATCATTCAGGGACACTGCGGTGGACGTTTTGCAGAAGGCTTCGAAAATCACACGTACTACCTTGGTGGTAGTACTGTTTCCTTGAACACCGGATGGTGTGGTAGGTAACAGTGTGGGAACAGCATCATCAACAACATCAAGCTTGCGCATGTGGCCGACTCGGAGGCGTATTCATCGATGAACTCCGTGGTAGGTTTGCTTTAAGGCGGAATTTTTCTCAAGGCGTCTCTCTCGAGGCTGTAGAAACGGCGGGTGGCAATTGCTCGAGAGTCACCGAGGGTGACTTGCGGATCTTCGGACCGAGGAAGGCGTACGACGTACCTTCCGGAATGAGTTCGGGTGGTAGTGTTGGCATAGATTTCTTCGCATCGTTTTTCTTCAGTGGAGTACGTTGGGTACGCATGATCGACAGCTTCGAGTTCCCAAAATCTCTGGAAGCGCATTATCTAGAGACCGATCAACAGTTGATAGGTAGCAGACCGGTGGCGTGGCGGAGGAATTGATGGCAGTTTCCTGATACTGTCCAGCCAAATAGGGTGTCGACCAGAACGGCAGACATTCACCGAGTGACATACGGTTGCCGGTGTGGATTTCATGGTAACATTCTCCGCCAATCATGATGTCGATCATGCCCGGTGTATCGAAATTGGGATCGGCTAATGGAACCTTTGGTATGTTCCACGATGCGGAATTGAGGGCTATAGTGGGTAAATTGGCAGTGGGTTTCTTCATGATCAGGAATTCGAGTGTGATGGAAAAAGGGACCGGTTCGAGATTTGATCGTTGCGGAGATTTGCCGCTTTATCTGCTTGTAGATTCTCCGATTCCTGCAACTGCAACATCAACGACGGCTTGACGGGTGGCAAGAGCGTTTGCCAACTTCTTGGTGATGAAATTAGACATCGCAGCGGAATCGAGAAGAGCTCGGATAGCGATTTCCTTGCCGTGCTTGTCGACGATGGATAGTACAACCGTTTCCACATGGGACCGTGCTTCTACTTGATTGGACGGGGAGATTTACTTCCGGGTGGATTCGACGATCCAGCGGTCCCCACGTTCGTCAACGTGGATTGAGCAGACTGTTGAGCAGTCGCATTCGACGAGCCGGCAGGAATTGACGTGGGTTTGGAGGGTGTACCTTGGTCGTGCAGTAACGTGTGGTGTTTGGTGTGACACGTTCTACACGAAAACTTCGATTTACAAGCCTTGGCTTGATGGTTTGGACGGAAGCAATTCCAACATAAACTTCGCTTGGTTATTAGTTCACGACGTTGTCCGATGTTTAGGTTGGCAAACGTCGGACACTGAACTAGTAAGTGCTTCTGCGAACAAGCGTGACATTGCGAAACGTTTGGCTTGACTTCGTTGGTGGCATTGTTGACAACGGACCTGACTGTCAGTGGATTTCTTCGGAACTGGGCCGGCCACCTTGATGTGGGACCCTTGGGAACGGTTCTGTAGATCGCTGGAGACTGACTTCCAACATACGGACTTGATTCGTGAGGAACTCAATCAGCTCGTCATACTTGACTTCTTCCTGCTTTCGAGTTTCTTGCTCCCAGGCACGCAAACGTATAGGAGTCGAGCTTGTTGCAGAGGATGAATGTGAGTGGTGTATCCCAATGCTTAATGGGTTCTCCAGAAGTTTTTCCAAACGCCTTGACGTGCCGATGGAAATCGTCGACTAAAGTATTCAGTTCGTGTGCTGATTCCCGCTTCATCGGTGCCTATTCGAATAACCGTCTAAATAACTCCTTTCGCAAAACCGCTTGTTATCGTACCTCTTCATGAGGGCGTCCCAGGTTGACGCGTAGTTGTCCGCTTGTATGTCGACACACTCAAAGGGCTTCCTGGCATCTCCTTCCAAGGACTGCAACAGATATTGCAACTTATTCACCGTTGGGATGTCATCGTTTCCGTGGATCATGGATAGAAAATTGTCTCGGAACGATATCCATCGCGATTCGTCTCCACAAAACTTTGGCAAGTCGATCTTCGGCAAGCGATGATGAAAGGTAGTAGTATTATGCAGCTGTGCCGATGTTGACATCCTTGTCGAATGCATGAGAGGATGATCCCGATCTCGCTTCATCAGCAAGAAACCTTTCAGCTTGCAAAACGGTTCTCAAAATCATTCCGCACCGCCATATGATGATCGAAATTCTCCTCTTCATCTAGCTTCTCCAACTCCGGACTGCACGTGCAGAAACTCCTTGTTTGTTCTGTTCAGCGTTTCCAGCCGCACGGCGATTTCTCCAACATCCCGCTCATGGTCGTATTCCCTGACAAACCTTTCCACCACATCTCGAGATGCCAAAACCCGTTTGAGGATAAGCTTGTCCTCAGCTATCTTCTTCTCCTTCTTAGGTGCCATCACTCACTACCACCACGAATCACTTGACTGCGCGAACCGAACGTGAACAACACAAAATCGTACGATTTTCTCCTTCCCGTCGCGTTGTGCTGCTCATACGCGATAACGACGGAAACATCACGGTGATCGATCGAAATAATCCTTCCCGTCGCGACACGTGATGCTTCTACGCGCACACGAAACGAACGACCGAAAGAGAACACGTAAATCGTAACGATTGCTCCTTCCCGACGCGGTTACGTGACTCAGAACGACTCGCGGATCCGCTAAACGCCACCGCGCAATCGTAGGAAATTGAATATCAAATATAGCAATTGATATTAATTTGGTCCACCACTGTACCAACAAATGTGTGTGACACTGTAAAGCACACCTTTGCAATTATCAAATTTGCTGAGATGGGCTAGCCAATATGCCACCACAGCTGATAATAGCAAACTTCTACGTGCGCTTGTTCCACAATAGCAACGATTCGATCGTTCTTCGCCTTTATTCTTCGCATGCAAATTTTTATTCCTCCTCACACAGTACCTACTACCAACTTCTGTACTGGGGGGCAAAGGTTTGGCGCCAATCTCGTGTGCAGTAAACTGCCACTCAATAGAGTAAAGTTTGAATGGCCTACCTTTTGTGATCAGCGTACTCTGACCACTTACCGCAATGGCGAATTCCACCTATTCGCGCGTCGATCTGGGCTTGGATGCTTCCTCCGACCTGGCTCGAAGGACCAATGTTCGAGCGTGGAGCCCGTAAATGCCAGCCACCGGAGGTTTTTCTTCCCGCTATGCGCTAATAGCGGCGCACCAGATCACGGGTCGTGAAATTCACCACTAAAATCACCTTGCAGGTCTGTGTTTCAGTAAAACTGCCTACCACGGTATCACAGCTCGATTGTGATGTATCACAATTCACGAGTCACAACACAATTGTCCCTATACAACCGTGTATTGCGATCACGGATTATCACGCACGCACTCACGAAAAGACTTAAGCTGCCACCGTTGGCCACAATCGCAGAGACTTCGGATCGGGATAGAAATTTGTTTTTTTTTTTATTGGTCTGCACTGAACTAATTGCCTTTATTGGCGCGATCGAACGGACGAGAAATTGATATACGCGTTTGCTACCGTCCACTTTGGGGTTCTATTTCTTACTGTTGGGTATGGGATGTGTTGTACAATTTCTGTGTTTGGTAAAGGGGTTTTTGTTTTAACTTTAAGGTGTACAGTGTGTTGCATATTTGTGGTGACGGGTTATAATACAGTTCATTTAGATATTAAGTTTGCGTCGATTTCAGGTGTTTTTAAATCTAACTATTTACAATTTTAATTATTTACAAAAATATACATTTCGATCAGGGTATTGATCATGAACCATCATTCTCTTTTTAATAATCTTTTCAAACAGTTTGCTTATTGAAGAAATCAAACTGATTGGACGATAACTAGAAGCCTTAGCTGGATTTTTGTCCGGCTTCAAAATTGGAACAACTTTGGCGTTTTTTCATTTATCTGGCAAGTGTGCCAATTGAAAACATTTGTTAAATAAAGCAAAAAGGATAAAGAGCTCTCAGGAAGCTTTACGATAAGTATGTAGAATATACCATCATCACCCGGGGCTTTCATATTTTTTAATTTTCTAGTAATAATCTCACTTCATCCAAATTAGTTCCCAACGAAGGGTCAAAAACATTCTCTTGATTGAGAATGTTTTCGAAGCTCCGTGTAACCTGATCCTCAATTGGACTAGTGAGTCCTAGACTAAAATGATGGGCAATCTCAAACAGCTGAGCAAGTTTTTGAGCCTTTTCGCCATTTGGTAATAAAATTTTATTTCCCTCTTTAAGCGCTTGAATTAGATTTTGAGGATTTTTAAAGAATTTTCGTTAATTTTCAAAAGTGTTTCGAAACAATATTCTCAAAGTAGGTATTTCTCAGAATAATGAAACGTATTTTAATTTCATTTTGTAAATCTTGCCAAATAACTTTCAACGCGGGATGGCGAGTTCTTCGGTATTGTCTTCGCCTCACATTTTTAAGACGGATCAGTAGCTGAAGATCGTCGTCAATAATAATGGAGTTGAATTTAATTTCACATTTGGAAATTGCAATGCCTCTGCCTTCAACAATTAAATTTGTCAAAAAAACGAGAGCATTATCAATACCACTTTTGGCATCGAGAGGAATTTCAACATCAAAATTCCTATCGATATACGTTTTATATAAATCCCATTCAGCTCTATGATAATTAAAACTAGAGCTGATTGGATTGTTAATGGCTTCTTGAGAGATTTCAAACGTCACAGGAAGGTGATCAAATTTAAAGTCAGCATGAGTTACCAATTGGCCACACAGCTGACTTGAATCCGTTAAACCTAAATCAATTGTTGAAGGATTTCGACTGGAAGAAAAACAAGTTGGACCATTGGTATATTGAATAGTATAATATCCCTGGATTGGGTTGTAGCAACTACCGCGCTATCACATTGCTGAACGACGCCTACAAGGTACTCTCCCAAATTTTATGCCGTCGACTAGCACCAACTGCAAGGGAGTTCGTGGGGCAGTACCCGGCGGGTTTTATGGGCGAACGCTCCACCACGGACCAGGTGTTCGCCATTCGCCAAGTACTGCAAAAATGCCGCGAATACAACGTGCCCACGCAACATCTATTCATCGACTTCAAAGCCGCATATGAATTTAAGGCACCAAATAAAAGTATCGTGGGAAGTCGCAGCAAGCATTTGTGCGTGGGCGGTCGCGTTTTGTTTCTGCTGTCAAGTTTTGTTTTAAGTTTTTCGGCCGATTATCAACGATTCTGGAAACCGCACCGCACAAGAATTGATTGCACTCGTGATAAGCAACGCCGTCAGTTCAATCGCCGGAAGGATTCCAAGCTAGAATTCCAACGTGCTACCTGGACGCAAAATCCAGACGTTAGTCCTCTGGAGAAGCAGTGCCCATGATGATGATCTGCAGTCAGCTGCCATCGTTGGGTATCAAGACTTCCTCATCATGTTCGAAGACGTATTCGGATTCAGCGCATGGTTTCAAAGACGGGATGTCGGCTCGGGGGATGTGTTTCGATTCAGATGACTGAATGACACTATTTGGCAGTTCTTCCGAAGCTGCTAACAACGAAAGGATAAATTGCATTGTTGAGCCAGTTCTAATTATTCTATGTTAGGGTAATAAGGTATAAAAGACCCCCCTAATCACCCGCGGGGGTGAATTACACCATCTTACCCTATTATGTTTTTGATGCTTCATAAATCATATAATTGACTACTAAATACGCACAGGGCATCGTTTGCTACTATTGCCGCGGATATTGTGGGAGTCCCAGATATCCGGTTCACGTTTTGGTTAGCAGCGGTGGCTCTTCTCGACCTTCTACTCCCTGAGTAGTTAGTGCGAATAAGGGCGTCCTTGTGATGTTTTGCTGTACCTGTTATGAACAACTAGTACATCCCATTCCCTACACTTCCTGAGGTTCCTTGTCTCATAAGTGATTCCTTTTTGTAGTACTAGTCTTCTTAACAAAAAGGGCACCATTACGGAACATGCGATATGATCAAATTATTCGTAGCACTACTTGACCAATGCCCCCAGTTGGGTGAGGGATAGAGGATGACACACACACACACACACCAAATAAAAGTATCGTGGGTCCTTTGATCGATTTCGCATGAAAGACAGTCATAAAAGGATGTTGTGCCTCATTTTAAAATTAAAATTTCTAAATTATTTTGATAATTATATTCAAAGATTGATGACTAGTCGATAAATTAATCATATCCCTTTAATTCACCGAGTTAGAAGTGGTAATAAACACATAAATAAAGCAGATATTGCACACCTTCACACCCTGTCACGGAGCAAATACCTACACGGAAGAAAAAAATACCCAAAATTGAGTATTTTTAAACTTGCTTTTGAGTTATTTTTTCTCTTCTCTTTCATCCACTCTTTCTTTTGTTGTCAAAAACAAAAGAGCCAAACAATCCAACGACGCCAGTTCAATACGGGAAGCCAATTTTGAGTTTTATTACCTGAGGTAGAAATTGAGTGAATTAAACTTACATTTGGGTAAATAAATTTTCCGTTGGGTACTTTTTTAACATGGGAGTAAAGGCAAACTACTTCGACCCTACTTACTCAATTTTGGCTTCCCGTACGGATGTTCGAGGTTGGGTGAATCAAACTCACTATTGGGTACTTTATTTCTTCCGTGTAGGTATTAATCGAGATTTTTGTAGAATGCCATTCATCTTTCGCGTTTCTGTAGAATCTACTGCGATTTCTCATTTTCAATGAGCGATGTCACGCGATGTTTACATATCTGCCCCTCTCAATATCTGATATTGAGAGGGGCAGATATGTAAACATCGCGTGACATCGCTCATTGAAAATGAGAAATCGCAGTACTGATCCAGACTACAAGCTTAATCATTTGATAAAAGTATCTTGATTTCAGAATGCACACATATTATTTTCATGTGCATTGTACTAAGCAAAAACGACATATAGATGGCACCATCTAATAACGGAAAAGCTTCCGCAGCACAGGATAATTTGCAGCTTTCTTTTCTATTTTGCTTCCATTTCGCCGCTTCGAGTGAAAGCTTTAATGAAGATAAAAGCGTTGTCGCTGTGTGGATGAACTAGTACTACAACGCTATAAAGCATGAATGAATGGCATGTAAGAATAGAATCACATAGAATTATTTTGAGCTTATGTTAATAATATTTTAGCTTGATTCACACAAAAAATACAATTTGTTGGTATAAGGTTCAAAGCATTTGATTGGTTAAATACTGGATTATTCAATCTATTGGCTCTTGAAGGTTCACTGAAACTGTCCAGAATTTAAATAAATTATACCTCGCGTTTTCAATATCGATAAAGAATCAACAGAAGCAAGAATAACTGTCATCTTTCTATTTTGGCTGCAAGCGCAGAATAAAACGATGACAGCAGCTCGTTGCTTCAGTATTGCTATAGTGGTGCCCATGAAAACGCAAGGTGGAACAAAATTGGGTTCCAAAAAGTTCGTCCCTTAATTCTCGATTTGCATTAGTATGGAAATCTGATTTATTTTCTAAAAATCCGTAAAAATTGCACAATCACTTTTCCCAGCTGAAATTTTTGGTGGCGACATTTACATTACTTGTTAAGGCCGATACAAATATTTAAAAACTATTTTGTCTCCCCCCTCGGATTGTTTGCTAAAAAATAATATTTTGAGGGGGCAACAAAATAAAATTTGGATAATTTTGAGGATTTTCAAAACATTCTTTAACAAATCCGAGGAGTTTTTTGATTTTTTTCATTTTAATACTTATTTTATTATTTTTTATTTTTTATTTTTATTATCACTCCCCCCCCCCCCTTGACCTTTCGGAGACCAGTAGGACAAAATGTTAATTAAATATTTGTAACGGCCTAATTGAATGCCAATTAAATCCAATAATTTTTGATCGACTTTCGTTAGCGATAGAATATTTCAAGTGTTACTGTTATGCGTCACTTTTTAATCTTACAAAACAGCTTGT
This sequence comes from Armigeres subalbatus, assembly GCF_024139115.2. Lineage (NCBI taxonomy): Eukaryota > Metazoa > Arthropoda > Insecta > Diptera > Culicidae > Armigeres > Armigeres subalbatus. The sequence goes on along the minus strand of NC_085141.1, from coordinate 353,673,103 downwards.
AGTTTTTTCGAGTTTTTCAGAACGAACTTTCTAATTTCACCCAGTCTGTTCAAGGTGAAACTGTCCAGAATCCAAATAATTTTCACCTCGCGTTTTCAGAGGCACCAGTCTCAACAAAGATGCAACGCATTACTGTGATCTTTTTATTTCTGTTTGCTGCGTCGCAGCAAGCGTAGAATAAAAAGATGACAGCTGCTCGTTGCTTCAATATTAGAAGTGGTGCCCTTGAAAACGCGAGTTGGAACAACATTGGATTCCGAAAAGTTCGTCCTTAAAGAACTAGCAATGTGGAGACTATTCATAATCGCAAATGTTACAAATCGATGATCCAAATGTGAATGTACTAACATCATACACATGCTTGTCTTAAGTTTGCGGAGATTGCTTCATACGGGGGACAGTAATGCATATAACGGCAGTCAACAAGAAAGGCAAAAATAATACAAACCAGATGGCCACTTGACCTTTTCTCTACACTGATTGTCGAACGATCTGGACCTATTATCTGCAGAATCCAGAGCAAAAACATCGAAACCTAACGACATGCCCAAAAATGCGCGACCGTTTTGGGTAAACATGCTGCGAACAATATGCAGGACCATCAGCAGCTCATCAGCAGCACTCAGCAAATAACCAACCTTTACCGGTCACCGCGCGCATTAGGAGCAGAAACATTTCGCACAGTTTGTTGTTTTTCTGGCCTTGGTCAGAAAGTATCTTACAAACGAACGACTGACTGACGGTTTTGCACGCCCGAATGACGACGTCGTTGTCGAAACTATTTTGGCGTCGGCAAACATCTCACTTTTCCGAAGCAAGGCAGGATCCCCGCCTCATCCTACCTGTGAATGTGCGATAAAAAGAATCCTCTGAGAATCTGAGGTTTTATTGAAAACAGCCATTCGGAAGTCAAGGATAAGTTTTTTGGTGGTCCACCTTTTATATTGAATTCATTCGATACTCGTTTTATCCCATAGAATGTGTTTGAATTTTTTGTAAATTGCGCTGAAACTTGGACTTATTAGATAAGAACACCACACGGAAAAGAAGCGCGTAGCCGATTACGGCAGATTTCTTGCTTTCTCATTCTGGTCCTCCCGGATGGATTTCCATAAGCACTTAGACAAAGATAAACCAGGGAGCAATCAGTAAGCAATTACGAAAACTTCGTCACCAACAAAAAAATTTCCTACCAAAATAGTATCCTCTGTTGTCCGTTTTTTTCTATGTTCAGATTTGTGTTTAATGAAATCGCACAATTTCATATGTAGGCAACTAGTAGATATCAGTATGCCGGTAGCATCAGCACTGTCTGTAACCATCATGTTTTATCCGAATGGTACTTAATAGATTAACACTTACTTCTTACAGTATCACAAGAAAGGTCCAGTCCCCACTAGATGGTTTAACAATTTTATATATTCTGATCCTTTCACCATCGAATTTCAACACATTTGTCGAGCGAAGAAGATCGGAGGACCTTGCTGGCCGAGAGTAACCGATAGTAGGTTCTTTTGTCTTTTTTTTTTGGGATATAAAGCATTGCCATAGTCTTCGATGTTGTACATCCCAAGCGAGGTCAAGGTTAACATCCGAAGCAATGAACAACGACGAAAAAATCGTATGCTGCTGCTGCTTTCCATCATTTGCCATCACCGTTGTCGTCCTCATCATTGCGCTGAAGAGATGTTTTGCTGCGCCGCATATATCAGAAGATAGTGATAGACCGATATAAGGAAAGAAGATAGTGCGAAATAGGGTGTTTCATAAAAAAATCAGTATTGGTACTGTGGTACTCTTCCAAAGATTCTTGCTGATTACCTCCAGCGTTTTTTTGCAACACTAACCGTTGAACAAATGAATTTGTTCAAATGAATTTTCTGCCAAGTTATTGATTAATACACCTACCATTGTAGATCATACTCCGTTTTGTCTAGCCTACTAATCCCAGAAAGTATTCTATCATACAACATACACAGACAGCAGTCTTGATACTTTTTCGAATGAGAAAGGAAATATTTGTTCAAAATATTTTCACATTAACGTTTGATATTGATTTGTACTTGACTTAAATTTAGAAAATTTGATTTTTGTCCAATTAATTTCTGAAGATCTTTCATCTAATTTACTTACTTTATAAATATATCAATTTGATGTAAATTTAAAATTGAAGTGTAGTGATTTTTTTCTACGCAAATTTATATCGTGAAAATCCTTGCATGTAATAGCACGACAGGAATTCCAACATTAAACATTTCAGGACACCCTTGTGCGGTGCATAAATGTACATAACACAGTGAAATCTCCGAGATTGTACGGCAAAAACAAAAGGCGGAAAAAGTTGCAAAAGCAGTGACCAAGGGGCGGGTACAGAGAAAAACGCCAGAGATAATCTCGGTATACGGTTTCGCTCGACATGAGTGAGAATGTCATACGGAGTATCATCATAATAACGTAATTGTTATCTTTGCTTTTACTTTATATGGGAGTTTCGTGGCGCTCGGGCCGCCATAAGGAGATGCCCTCGGATACATAAAGTACGAGGTACGGAACCGGGAGAAGGTGGCGTGCGAAATTTTTGTTTCGGTGGAAAAAATGCGGATACAACGACTATCATTTTGCCGGGTTTATGAGGAGAAATGTTGAACTCGTAGGTAATTAAACGTGACACGAAATTGATTAACGTATATTTTCGGCTGATTATAACGTATGAGGCTTGGGAAGCAGAGGGCAACAATTATACAGAACTCGTTGGGAACCGACCTTATATGAGTGGAATATGAGACGTTTATCACTCATTACCTTATCTGCGGATATTATCTTCGACAAGATGCAGATTTTAGTCCGCATTTTTCATAATTTGTGTCACCTAGAGTCTAAGATGTCACTTTTTTTCTTTGCAAACAGCTAGAGAAAAAGGCTCTAATCAAATTTCACGATTGTTTATCTCTAGAACACGATGCACCTTGTTATTACAGTTTTATGCACCTTTGATTTTATTCCATTAAAACTTAGGCAAGGTCATTAGGCGATTTTTTAAGAAAGTGGTCTTGCCTTGATTTTATTTTTATTAATGTGAATCTTTAAATTTTGGAAAATTATGCTTTTCTGTAATTCTCACGTTTTCAAAGTATTTTTAGTGTTATTTTATTTTTATTTCTGCGTTATCAACAATAACCTATCTCCGGTACATATCCAGTTCTCTGATAAATATTGTTTTTGCAATTCTATCTTCTGACATTTGTACTAGATGACATGCTCACTGAAGTGGAATTTATAAGATTCATTTACAAAATTCATAATAAGGTACACTGGGGGAAGTGGAAAAAGGGGGTAAGTGTAAAAATCGACTCGAAAAATTGGAATTGTGCATACTTTACAGTTTTTACCACATCATAACATTATATAAGAATATACTTTGATGCTCACACTAATATTGTGTTGAAATTTGTATAATACATACACTAACACGGTTAACGCATGAACTGTAATTTGAAGTTTCGCGAAAAGTTGATTTTTGCATTCATAAATTCAATTCTTATTTGCACCAATTTTCCCTTGTTCAAGTGAATTTACATCACAGGTGACCATTATAATATAATTAAACTAATCCCATTCAATTGGTAGTGGTTTGTACCAAGAAAGGAAATAATTCAAAGATTTTACACTTACCCCAGGTATCAAACACTGCGGGGGAAGTGGATAATGTTCTAATTACGCAATTTTTGTCTTCCCTCCAGGGTTTATTTCGATAGCTGTGAATCTTAATATGTTCCTTCTTTGTTATCATTGTGATTCCAGTGGTGATTGGTTGGCACATGTGATGGGGATTTCAGCCAAAATGTATAGGAAAATACACCTCCGTCACTCATTTGATCTGGAAATTGGTTCTGAATGCTCGATTGACCTCAGAATTGCAAAAACGGCAGTTGGTATGCTACAGAACAATTTCACAGAACATTTCATGATGATTAAATGAACTTTTATATAATTTTCGGCTGATTTATTAGGAGCTGATTTGTGTATTTTTGGGTTTTTTGATCGAATCGCATCAGCAGAAAACTATATAAAAGTTCATTTAATCATCATAGAATGTTCTGTGAAATTGTTCTGTAGCATATCAACTGCCGTTTTTGCAATTCTGAGGTCAATCGAGCAATCAGAACCAATTTCCAGATCGAATGAGTGACGGAGGTGTATTTTCCTATACATTTTGGCTGAAATCCCCATACAAACTTCAAATCAAATGCGCCAGCTTATGCAACAAGCGATTGAGCTGAAATTTTCAGAGATTGATTTTCTCACCCAAAGACACAATTCTGGGGGGTGCCCCGTGGAATTCGACAACATTTTTTTCTCGCCATAGTAATCTGGGCCAGTCTAATATATAGTGTGTTGTACGCAGCCCTTCCACTCGAAAAATCCAAAAGATTCCTAACCTGCATCTTCACGTTTCATGTCCATAATAACCATAATTGTCCAATTTTTTTTTTTTGGTAGGAAATTTAGATCTTTAATGACAATGGGCTGGCCATGTAGTACGAATGTCGGAGAGAATAATTGTAAATACAATATTCAACAGAGAGCCATATAGAAGGCTTTAAATAGATAACAATTGCTGAAGAGATTATAAATACACTCAACCCTTTTGCTAAAATTTCTAGTATTTCACTTAATTTATTGATCGTGAGAATACTTTCAAATACATTCACTTGCGTCTTACATTAGGTATTGTAAGATCTCTCCAAATCCAGGAGATGTTATAAAATCTCCAAATTGGAATTTGAATCAAATGGTCTACCGAATCTACTGAGGCTTTCATGATGTCCTCAGCCGCGATACCATCCCAATCATGCCCTCCGAGTATTTGTCTTTCACTTGCGTCTCAAGTCCAAGTATATTAGATGTTTTAAGATCTCCAAATTGTCCTGGAGTTTGAATCGAATGGTCTACAGAATCAACCAAGGCTTCTACGATGTCCAGAGCCGCGGTGTTAACCCAATTTTGTCTTCTGAGTATTGGTCTTTTACCAACGTCTCAAATGCAGGTATATGAGAAGTTGTAGGATCTCCAAATTGTCTTGGAGTTTAAATCGAATGGTCTATCGAATAAAAAAAGCGTTCATGATGTCCTAAGCCGTGCTTTCAACTCAATTATGTTCTCTGAGTATTTGTCTTTCACTTGCGTCTCAAAACAAGGCATATGAGGTGTTTTAAGATCTCCAAATTGCCCTGGAGTTTGAATCAAATAGCCCTGTGAATCAGCCAACCCTTCCATGGTGCTCCCAGCCGCGGTATCAACCCAATTATGTCCTCCGAATATTTGTCTTTTACTTATCTGTTAAATCGAGGCAAATGAGATGTTTTAAGATCTTCAAATTGTTCTGGAGTTAGAATCAAATGGTCTACCGAATCTACTGAGGCTTGCACGATGTCCTCAGCTGCGGTATCATCCCACTCATGCCCTCCGAGTATTAGTCTTTCACTTCCGTCTATAATCGATGTATATGAGATGTTTTAATATCTGGAAATTGTCCTGGAGTTTGAATCAGATGGTCTATCGAATCAACCAAAGCCTTCATGATGTCCTATGCCGTGGTATCAACTCAATTATGTTCTCTAGGTATTTGTCTTTTACTTGCGTCTCAAAACAAGACATATGAGGTGTTGTAAAATCTCCAAATTGTCCTGGAGTTTGAATCAAATGGTCTAATGAATCAACCAAGGCTTCCATGGTTCCCCCAACCGCGGTGTCAACCCAATTTTGTCTTCTGAGTATTATTCTTTCACTTGTGTCACAAATTTTAGCATGTAAGATGATGTAAGATCTTAAAATTATCCTGGAGTTAGAATCAAATAGTCTACCGAATCAACCAAGGCTTCCATGATTTCTTCACTCGCGGTATCAACTCAATTATATTCCCCGAGTGTTTGTCTTTCACTCGTCTCAAATCAAGGCATATGAGGTGTTGTAAGATCTCAAAGTTGTCCTGGAATTTGGATTGTTTGCGAATTGCGTTTGAAATTCTGACATGTAACATGTTGCAAGATCTCCCAATTGTTCTAGAGATTGAATCAAATGGTCTACCGAAGGCTTCCATTATGTCTCCAGCCATGAAGTCTAGATTTCAGATATTTCTTCGATGATCTAGAATGGAATAATTGTTGAACGCGTATCTAATATGAATCTATGGATCAAAATGGGATGAATCATTTAAAAATAATAATCCTGTAGACCTAAAGACCAGTACTCCATGACTTTCTTAAATTACATGGAATGGAACAACAGTTGAAGAGGTATCCAATTTACTCCTATGGATCAAGACGGGTATGAGCAATTTTTTTAAAAGAGATAACAGCCTTTTGGTTCCGTGTGTTGACCGTAAAGCTTATATTTCAGGGATGGATGATCTGCAATGGAACGATAGTTGAAGCCGTATTCACTTTGGTTCAATGGATCACAAGGGGTATGGCCCATATGAATTGACCGAATTTAATCACAATCAAATTGCTACGACCATCCCTACAAACATTTCAAGTTTTTGCCGTTATAGAACTAAAAATATTCCTTGGGATGTTTGTCTGACTTGTGCTGTTCGGGTTGTTACTACTGCTGGGGACATCATGAAGGCCTTGGTTGATTCGGCAGACCATTTGATTCAAGCTTCAGGACAATTTGGAGGTTTTAAAACAACTCATATGCCTGGAATTTAAACGCAAGTGAAAGACAAATACCCTGGAAACATAATTGAGCTGATACCACGGCATGGGACATTATGTCGGCCTTGGATGATCCGGTAGACCATTTGATTCAAACTCCTGGACAATTTGGAGATTTTACAACATCTCATATCTCTGAATTTGAGACGCAAGTGAAAGAAAAATACTCAGAGTACATAATTGGGTTGATACCGTGACTGGAGACATCTTGGAAGACTGTATTGATTCAATGGACCATTTGATTCAAACTCCAGGACTATTTGGAGATCTTAGAACAACTCATATGTCTACATTTGAGACGCAAGTGAAAGACAAATACTCGAAGGACATAATTGGGTTGATACCGCGGCTGGGGACATCATGAAAGTCTTGGTTGATTCGGCAGAATATTTGATTCGAACACCAGGATAATTTGGAGATCTTTAAACAATTCATATGCCTTGTTGCAGCAGCTGGTGACATCCTGGAAGCATCGGTTGATTCAAACTCCAGAACGATTTGGAGATCTTAGAACAACTCATATGCCTGGGTTTAAGACGCGAGAGAAAGGCAAATACTTGGAGGACATAAATGGATGGTTACCGTGGCTGGAAACATCATGGAAGACTTGGTTGATTTGGTAGACCATTTGATTTAAACTCCAATTTGGAGATCTTAGAACAACTCATATGCCTACATTTGAGACGCAAGTGAAAGTCAAATACTCGGAGGACATATTTGGGATGAATCTGCGGCTGAGGAGTCTAGGGAATTCTTGGATGACCAGGAAAGGAACGGCTCCTTAAGGCATATTGAGTTTGGTTTAATAGATCATGAACCATTTTAAAAAAGAGATAACATCCCTTCGGTTACGCGGGTAGACCTCATGACCTATATTCCAGGGAATTCTTGTATGACCTGGAACGGTATTTGGCTTAATATATCAAATAGGGCATACACCATTTTTTACAAGAGATAACAGCTCTTTCGCTACGCTTGTAGACCTTTGGTCCTTGGTTACGCGTGTAGACTCCATGAAATTCTTGGATGACCTGGAACAGAACAATTGTTGAAGACAAATGATAAATATACACAGCATCTACTTTGTTCTTTGGGTTTCTAAGAGTGCTTTCTTATAGGCTTACTTTTGGATATCAATAATGTTTCAAATTCTTTTTACGTCATGTGCCGTAAAAAGGAGGCCGTAAAACAAAGTGACTTATAAAAAACTGCCATAAAAAGAGGGTTAAGTGTAACGTCAAAATAATAGAAATAACAAAAAACATGCTTTGATTTAACCGAACTATAACAAAAACGTCAATTTTTTAAATTTTAGATCTGTTTTAAGATAGGTTTTCTATCCAAAAAAAGCTTCAAATGTGCACATTCTCAATTTTGAGTGTTGTGATTTATGCATTGCTGAGTTACCAATTGACTTTTCATACGCTATAATTGACTCGATTTTGTCACTCCCAGATTTTTTCAACCCCTGATTTTTTGACACCAAAAAATTTTGAAAGTTTTAGTCGTTCTTTTTATTTTTGTAAATAATACCGAAAACAACAATTTTCAATAAAATAACTTTCACCGCCTGTTGTTTATTAATTATATTTTCTGGGTACATGTCAACAGTTTTGAAGCCCTTTTCGACAATAAATTATGGGTTCCAGTATTGCCAATACTGTATTGGTGAAATAAATTAAAAACATGAAAATTAAAATTTTCCGATTTTGTCACATTACCTATTTATCATCCTAAAATTCACCAGACGAGTGATAAAATCGGGATATTAGTGTATTGGAGAAGAAAACAATAAAAATTACTTTTTGCCTCTAACAACAAAATTGTACCGAAAGGCTATATGATCACTCCAAAAGCGATTTATTTATAGGAGGCCCGGAGACCCATAGTGTTATATACCAATCGACTCAGCTAGACGAACCGAAGTAGGGGGCAGCAGGGACTTTGTCCAAGGGCTTGACGACCCCTCCCCATGGCCACTGCGAGTTAGACCGGGACCATCGTCCCTAACCCCTAATCCCAAGGCGTCAAGCGATCCGTGCCGAGGGGATGCATGGCCAGGGGGGTGAATTAATAAGCTAGGCTTTTACTGCCGCTAACCGCAAGTCGAGCACATCTGTATATGGACGCCCATATACAGATGTGCTCGACTTGCGGTTAGCGGCAGTTTAACGGAGCCTATAGGGTACCTGGGCACCCCACAGTAATTGTCCCTTACCGCGTCATGCTGGGCTCTGGCGTGGTGGACCTCTTTTCCCGAGCAACTCGTGGGACCAAAATGGAAAACCAAGTCAATTCTTCAATTAGTGGTAGTAGTGTAGGCGACAACCCCTTCGCAAGAGGTGGGTTATTCAGATCTCCGCCTAGGAGGCCAGAGGCAATAGTCGGCAGCTCAGTGCGCAGCGCCAGCGTGGGTCACTCAACCTTCCTCTCGGCTAGAAAAACGCCGGTAGGGGTTATTGACGGCCCATGGCTTGTGGAGGCGTAATTCTATCGAGTCGAACATGCTTGACATTACGGCTTTCGATTCGATCTCGAAAACGACTCATCGTTCGAGTATGCTCGAGGAGGTACAAGAATAACGAGATGTTTTGGCATTATGGATACTCGATAGCACACTGGAAAACGACTGAAGTCGAATGAAAAACACTCGTCACTTTTATAGCTTTCGAATGTTGTTCGAGAGTCATTTCTTGCTGAAAGTTTTTTATTATATTTGTTATTATTTCTCTACGGGAAGAGAATAAATGTTTCATAATTGTATCTTGAAGGAAAGAATGTTATTAGTATACCTACTTTTATAGCTTCCAGACAATATGCAATCTCTAATTATTCCGAAATCCGCGTAAAAACGACTACAACTATTTTTTTTGCAGTTTTCACGTATTTCTTGACGATTTCGATAAACCGCGTGAAAAATCGATGGGGAAAATCTGTGTAAAAACGTGTATATTCCGAAATCTACGTAAAAATAGTTGAGTTAAATAAAAAAACGCACAAGAGATAACCCAAGAGCATTTAACTAAAACACATGGAAACATCAAAGTAATTTATTATCGAATCCTTCTTTAGCTTTAAATTATTTAGCTCAAAATTGGATCTGTGGCATAATATAATAATAACTATAATAAACATAAAACTTATAATTTGTATCGTAACAATATCTCAATTTACAAAACATATCGTATCGGCATAATGTTTTAATCGGTTGCAACTGCTCAATAAATAATATTCCTTTTTATAGTCATTGAGCACAATTTGCTTGTTTATAAATTAACTGCCAATTCATGCCCTGAAGGATGCCTTTCCAACAGGCAACATGCTACACGCAAATGAAATTACTCTTATTCTGTTTACTCACATTCGCCATGCGCAGAAGATTGTCTCTCCAGCGGGCGGCATACTAAACACGGAGACAGCTATCTCTTATTCTCTCTGTTTACATTTCGTTTGACAGAACATACTCGATTGAGCTAGTACAGCACCATTCGAAATCTTGTACTGCGACTGAATGAAGTCGAACGAAATACATAATGCCGCAATTTTTTCGAAACGAATGCAAAAACGTACGAATCGAGTGATTCGATTCGAGATGCACAATGTCACCCCTGGACGCCATCATCGACTTTGCGTCATCGAAGCATAATATCAGCAAGGACCTCAAGAGGAGCTTGCAGAAACTTCGAAAGTCGATGCTGGACGCCAAGCTGGAGAGGGCGGTCGGGACGGCCAAGTGTAAACCCGTGAAATCGGTGGAGTCGAGGTCTACCCAGACTGAGGCCCAAGGATTCGCGGACTCGGGCAAGGTCGAATCGACCGAAGGCGTGCCAGCGAAGACGGTGGTGCCAAAGTCTACCCAGACTGAGGCTCAAGTATTTGGGGGTACGTCGGGGGTGACTGCTCCAACGGAGCAGACACAAAAACGGGGGAGACAGTCTCCAGGGGATGAGCTCCCTGGGGGCCGCTCCAAAACGCGAAGGGTTACTACCCCGAACAAGTGTAGTGGGGCTGGGATGCTGAACCCCGGTCAGGTACCTCCAAAACCGGGGGAGGAAGGACCTGGAAAGGTCCGTCCACTCAGGAAAGACGGTGGTAAGGGGTTACGGTAGGCTGAAAGTTCTCAGCCGCACCAGACTAGGGAAATAGAGGGGGATGACGCCTCCTGAACCCTGGTCAAGAACAAGAGGAAACCGAAGACGTCAAGGGCCGAAAAGAAGGCCCAGGCGAATGAGGGTAGCAAGAAGTCTAGGGTAGGCGCCAATCGCTCCAGGGGCGATGCCCTAGTCATCACGGCGGACGAGGTTAAGTACTCGGATGTTTTGAAGGCGATGAGGAGTGACGTCAAGCTCGGTGAACTCGGCGCCGACGTACGTCGAATAAGACGTACCGGATGGGCGAGATGATACTCGAGCTGAAGCGGGGCGTCTCGCAAAAGGGCGCCGCCTACAAGAAGTTGGCGGAGGAGGTCCTAGGCGAGACGGTCAAGGTGAGTGCACTCACGACGGAGGTGAATCTAAGGGTTAAAGACCTGGACGAGATCACTGAAGTCGAAGAGCTGAACGGCACTGCGGCGACAGTGTGAAGTGGAGACGCCCACCGCAGCCGTTCGGCTACGGAAAGGTCCGGCAGGGACGCAGGTAGCATTGGTTCGGCTATCTGCAGCGGACGCCTCCAAGGTAGTCAAGTTAGGGAGCGTCAAAGTGGGATGGTCGGTATGCCCTGTGCGCGTATACGAGCAACCCGAAGTTTGCTTCAAGTGCCTGGAACCGGGGCACAAGTAATGGGACTGCAAAGGCTCTGACAGAAGCAATCTCTGCCGACGCTGCGGATTGGAGGGACATAAGGCACAATGCTGCACGAACCCTCCCAATTGTTTGATTTGTTCCAGCAAAGCTGTGAGCAGCAAGCACCCCATGGGGGGTTCGATGTGCCCGGCGTTTAAGCGTGCTGCAAAATCAAAGTGCAGGTAACGCAGCTGGCTTGCTCGGCCTCGTCCGAGTGTTTGGTGTGCGCAGGTTTAGAGGAAACGGCGGAACACGTGTTGTTCGTGTGCTTACGTTTTCGCGCAATGCGTGACCACATGCTTGCCACATGTGGTCTGGACACTACCCCGGACAACCTAGTTCGGAGGATGTGTAAAGATGAAGTTGGCTGGAACGCCGTTTTCTCGGCTATCACCCAAATCGTCTCGGAGCTACACAGAAGGTGGCGCGTGGACTCAAGGATGGCTAGTTCAGGCGCAAATAAGAGGTGGTCCAAGGGATCGGAGTCGGCTTCATGGGTCATACCGGTGGTCATGCTCTGTGGTCGAACTCGATCCTTTTATTGAACAAGTGGCCGCGCGAAGAACAACATGGTATCGTCGCTTTCGCGGCGTCGATCAACCGGGCGGGTTCCGAGCCCGAGGACGGAAAGGGGTCCTCGTCAAGACTGGGGCAGGCGTAGGCCTCGCGTCGGCAAGTCCCTCTGTGTGCTGGCGAATAGGCCCTATCGCAGAATGGTCAATTTGGGGTGCACGCGGCATCATCATTCTTGATACCAGTCGTGCAGAGGGAAGCAGGCGCGAAGTCGACCCTTCCCACCTTCCGAGGACATAGGGCGTGGTAAGGCCACCTGGAAAGCCGGCAACGCGCTGGCACGATACCATGGTGTTCTTCTAAAAAAGCGAGTTACGATGTTCGGTGCTGCAAGGACACGCAGCTAACCTCGAGGGTGCGTTGTGCACTGGCCCCCCTTTGAAGCATTACTTTCTGGTTGTGCCGAAGGGACTATGGGCTTGGCGGCAGCGGTTCAGCGGGTCGGGGATGTAGTCCTGCCTCCTTCGGTGATCCCCAACACCGCACTTCCTGGTCAACCTAGGATGTCTGTTGAGCAGATTCCCCCTCCATTGTTTAGGAAGAAAAAAAAAGACGAACCGAAGTGATGTCTGTACGTGTGTGTATGTGTGTATGTGTGCAAATTTTGTAGACACACCTTTTGGAACTTAACATTGTTCTCGCAACAGGTTCCATCCGACGGGGAATTCTGTCCCATTGTTTGCTTGGCCCGATCGGACTATGGGATCAGCAGTTATGGACAAAATACTATTTTTTTTAGCCCAAAACACGCTAAAAAATACTCTTTTATATTTTAATTTTTTTTTAATATAGTTTAATAAGTTTTTATAATAAGTTTTTTTTTTAATTGTCATTGAAATATTTTGAAACACCCCGTACATCATTTATACTGACCCTGCCAACCTTTATATGAAAACCCAGATTAATCCATCTAGTGGTGATGATGCCTTTCCCGTTTATTATAAGATGTATCGAGAAAAGTTCATTCGGGAGGTCGAAACAGCACAAATGAAAAGCAATTAATGGCTCAGCGCTGAAAAATGTAGGAAAGGGCCGTTTGGCCGAAAACCATTCGGTGGAATACTATTTGGCCGAAGGGTACTAGGCCGATGGGCATAAGGCCGAAAGTTGTTGGGCCGAATATACCATTTTGCCGAACAGACCATCAGTCCGAAATATAGCTGAATAGGTAATTTGGTGGAATAGGGTAAAGTCCCCAATAGTGGACCCCTAACCAATAGTGGACCCTTCAGCCATTTTTGCATTATTACAGCACAATGTAAACTTTTTGCTAAGAAATTCCATTGGGAGAACCTACGTTACAGTCCTATTATTTGATTACATGCATTGGAAATGCTATGAGAATTAAAATTAGATGATTTTTTTCAAATCTATGAAAAATAAACACGAGAGTGTCCATTATAGGAATATTTTGGGGGGTCCATAATAGGGCAGAAGAACGTCACGAAACGGAACACGAAAATCAAATGAAGTGTCGACTATAAGGAAGCATTTTCCTATTATGGACCCCCAGGGGGTCTACTATAGGACAAACTTTGAAATGTTAATTTCACCGTATGACTTCGTGTATTTGAGTCTTTTATGTATGTATCGTGAAGAGGAGATGCAGAACTTGTTATTAGATATTATTAGCAGAATTGATATGTTGGAAATTTCTTCTCCTTATAACAGGAAGAGGAAAATTCCGCTACAAGGGGGTCCACTATTGGGCATTTTACCCTAGGTATTTCGGCTGAACAGGCCATTTGACCGAATATGTCATTTGGCCACATTGGTCATTTGACGTCTCAATTCTCACGTCTCATTTCTCACAGCAAAAAACTGAGAAAGGATTGATGAGTGAGAAAGGTGATAAATAAGAATTAAAGAGTAAGAAGTGAGACATCTCTACTCACTTTTCACAGCGCGAAGTGAGAAATGAGGAGTGAGATGTTAGAAGTAAGACATATCTATTGAAAAGTTAGAAATGATGAGTTTGAAGAGAGGCAACTCTCTTCTCACTTCAATCTTCTCACTTTTCACAGTGAGAAGTGATAACAAAGAAATGAGGAGTGAGAAGTGAGACATCTCATTCCTTACTTCTCACTCCTCGTTTCTCACTTCTCAATGTGAAAAGTGAGTAGTGCAAAGTAGAAAGTTAGAGGTCTCACTACTCAAATCGCTTTTCTCACTTTTTACAATAAGAAGTGAGACCCCGAGCAGCACAAGTCATACAAAAATGGTTGCAGCAACTTGGTTGTGATCAAATCTGGACACATAAGAGTTGCAGTAACCTATGTGCTGCTAGGGACGTCTCACCTCTCGCTCCTCATTTCTACAAAAAATAAGTATGTCTCTCTTCTAACTCATCGCTTCTCACTTCTCAGTGTAAAAAGTGAATAGTGCAAAGTGGGAAGTTAGAAGTCTCACTACTCACTTCACACTTCTCTTTTTTTACAGTGAGAAGTGAGAAATGAGGAGTATAATATGAGGCGTCTCACTTCTCAATGCTCAATTCTCACTTCTCACTGCAAAAACAGAGTACAGGTCGGACTCGATTATCCGGGGTTCGATTATCTGGAATTTTAGACTCGATTATACGGAGTATTTTTTTCCTACGTTTTTTTAAATTTTATTTTTTTTAATCTCAATATTATAATATACAATACGATTATTTGAACAACATGGGCCGTATCTAGGATGTAGGAGGGGGTTGGAAAAGTGATTGTTTTGCAAATGAATATTTTACTATTATATACACAGTTAGATTATTTGAAGAAACATGAACGTAGCTGGAATGGCAGGGACTGAAGTAGAGGTGTTCTATATATTTAATCTTAATTCCATGAATCAATTGTTTTCTCTAGAACATGTCCACAAACTTCTTACTTCAAGAAATTTCCTATGGTTGTCCGTTTCCTCTCTTTATCTTCCATGCAATTACTTGATCGTTTGCCAATTAAGCTGTTGAATTTGAGACAATTCTACAGATAAAAACGTAACCTCGCCACCATAGAACGATATGTTTGAGTGCATAATAAGAATTGCGAATTTCGCTTTCAATTGATAATTAACGACAAGAAGCATAAGCATTCTTCGCAATAAGAAGTGAGAAATGATGACTGAGAATTAAGAAGATAGAATGGCCAATAGGTCAAATGACCTATTTAGCTGAATGACCTGGTGGTCTGAAAGAACTATTCGGCCAAATGATCTATTTGGTCAAAAGACCTATTCGGCCAAATGGCCTATTCGACCAAATGGCCTATTCGACCAAATGACCTATTCGGCCAAATAGTCTATTCGGCTAAATGACCTATTCGGCCAAACGACCTATTCGGTCAAATGGCTTATTTGGCTAAATGACCTATTCGACCAAATGGCTTATTCGGCCAAAAGACCTATTCGGCCAAATGGTCTATTCGACCAAATGACCTATTCGGCCAAATAGTCTATTCGGCTAAATGACCTATTCGGCCAAACGACCTATTCGGTCAAATGACTTATTCGGTCAAATGGCCTATTCGGCTAAATTACCTATTCGACCAAATGGCCTATTCGGCCAAATGACCTATTCGGCCAAGTGACCTATTCGACCAAATGACCTATTCGCCCAAATGACCTATTCGGCCAAACAACCTATTCGGTCAAACAACCTATTCGACCGAACGACCCTTCCCCGTTACCCTACTTATTGTTTCAAAATCTGAACAAAATCCACAGTACTTTCGAAGAAATGAGCCATCCAAAAAGTACGTCACGCTTCTAGGGAGATGGCGGTTCCGAGCAGCGTGACTGCGTCGAGAATCATAAATTTTCGCGTCACGTATACAATACAACCAATCCCTGGCGTATAATCTTGTGGTCTGCCTGCGTTACCAAAGGTCTATCGTCCAAATTAAAATACGGCACATGCTCTTTGTGGTACTCAGTATAGAATATGTTCCAGATCATCCAAGAAATTCCTATATATACCTCTGGTTAGACGTGTAGACTCCAAGGCCTTACTTCTGAGATTTCTTGGATAGCGCAGAACATATGTAGTGATTTCATTCCATTCCAAAAATCTCAAAGAGCATGTGCCACTTTGGAAACCAGTCGATAGACCAATGGTTACGCATGTAGACCTTAAGGCCTTACTCCAGAGCAGGCTTGTAATTATTCGGCAGCAGTGGATGAAGGTGATGCTTTTTTATTTCATATTTTTATTTTCTTCCTTCCTTGAAGTCGATCTCATATTCCCGAAGAAAAGTAAACAACAGAACTCACATCACCCAGTGCGCCACGAATATGAAATTCACCAGAGTAAAATGTACACATTCACCCAGCAAATGACAAAAAATAACCACGCGTCTATAGGGGGCACTCACATTCATGCAGTAACGCACGAACTGAGCAGCCTGTCAGAGCGACTTGTGTTGGGTTTAACGCTAAATTGAATGCGGTGCTGGGTGATGTGGTTCAGATGAGAGCCCTAGCCCAGTAGAGGTAATCCAATGCCGAGGCCTGGACGAAATAGTATAAGGAGTAGAAAGTTATCCAATGCCGAGGCCTGGACGAAATTACCGAAGCCGGTGAGCTGGCAGCTGCACTGAGAGATCAGTGTGGCGTTGAAATCCAGGATACCGCGATTCGGTTGCGGAAAGGTTATGCTGAAACGCAGGTTGCCTCAGTCCAGGTACCTGTGGCTGACGCCAAGAAGGTACTGGATAAGGCCAAGCTGAAGGTGGGTTGGTCGGTATGCTCGGTGAGCGCAAATCAACAACCTCAGGCCTACTTCGATTACGGACATAAGTCATATGACTGCAAAGGTTCTGATCGGAGTCGACTTTGACGGAGGTGTGGAGCTGAAGGTCACAAAGCTCACACCTGCCAGGCTGAGGTGTTAGATTTGTAGTCCTGGCACAGACAACAAACACCCATCCGGTGGGCAGGCCTGTCCGGCCTCCAGACGGGCTCAGTCATGCAAGTAGCTCAGCTAAATCTCAACCACTGCGAGGCAGCGCAAGCGCTTCTACAACATTCGGTGCACGAGAATAAGACTGATGTTGCCTTGCTGTCCGACCCGTACCGCATCACTGCTAAACATAGCAGTTGGGTTGCGGATAAGTCCGGAATAGTGACCATCTGGACTTGCGGGAGGTACCCGATCCAGGAGATAGTGTCATCTTCTGATGATGAGGGTTTTGTTATATCAAAGGTAAACGGAGTTTACTTCTGTAGCTGCTACTGTCCTCCTAAATGGAGCATAGAGCAGTATACTAGGGTATTAGGTAATCTTGCAGCGAGACTAACTGGTCTTAAACCATTAGTTGTAGCAGGTGACTTCAACGAGTGGGCAGTGGATTGGGCCTCTCGGTTCACTAACGCTAGAGGTCGTCTCTAGCGGTACTAAACGTGATCCTGCTTAACGAGGACTAAGCGTCAACGTTCAGAGGACCGAATGGCGAGTCATGCGTCGATGTGGCCTTCTGCAGCGCGGGATGGATGGTGGAGCCTGAATGGAGGCTTCACGGAGGGTATACTGATAGTGACCATCAGTGACCATACGTTTTATGGTCAGCTATACCCTCAACAGAACCACAAAGCGGGTCAGTAAAGTTGATCTAGGATGGCGTACCTCGCAGTTTGAACCAGAACTGCTGGAAAAATCACTACGGTTGGGAAAATCGGACTCTAGGCCTTAGTGGTGATGAGTTATCCGATGTCCTAACACGAGCATTGGACGTGACAATGTCCAGGAGGAGAGCAGGAGAGAGCTTGCTTTGAAGAGTTTTGTAGGATGGCCAATAATACTCCATGAGGGGATGCATACAGGATAGTGATGGCTAGGACCAATAGCACACCTTCTGAGAATTCCCCGGAGATGTTGGCCAGGATCGTTGAAGGTTTGTTCCCGAAGCATTGTAACCGTTCGCAAAATCGTATGAGGTACTTGATAAACCTTGGTGGCTTGTAGCGCCACTCTCACGTGTGTGAGACTACCAGTCTGTTGTTTTGCCCGACTTTCTTGAGACAATACCTCAGGGGAAATCCTCGAACGGTTGCTGGCTGAATCTTCCAAACAACTTGCCAAACCAACGGAAACCCAAACTCGCTCCGCTTATCCCTTATTGCCCCTCGTACTCCCTTAAGCTCGCTCAACCCAATACTCACTGACCGAAGAGGAATAGAAGTCTGAAATAACCAATCTACCAACGAAAAGACTGAAACGTACGAGAACAGTGTGTTCTAAACGGAAATGCTGCAAATAAAATCAATTGGCATCCAGATCTTCTAATTCAACATATTTTATTCTCAAGGGAATTCATTCGGGTTGGACGACATGCTAAATGGGCTTACTATTTATAAGGGAAACTTCATGGCCATGATTACAATGTTTCCACGTACCTGCGCAGGATTTTCGTAGCGATGGCGGGATTCCGGCGGGTGCCGAAGACGGAGAGCTTTCCGGCGGGGTGCCGAAGACGGATGGCTTTCCGGCGGGGTGCCGAAGATGGGGAACTTTCCGGCGGGGCGCCGAAGACGTAGGTTTCTCCGGCGGGGTGCCGAAAACGCTGAACTGTCCGACGAGGACGATGACGACTCGTTCGACCTTGCTGGTGACGTCGGTGTCTCCGGAGCGTCGAGTTACCTGTGGCTTGAGAGTGGGCGATCGCTGCTCCACAAGATGGCGGTGTGAGCTCGTGCGCAAATGGCCGAATTAAAGGTGCGGAGGGAGTGGCGGCTGGACGGAAGACTTCCGATTTACGAACCTCGAGAGCGTCCGGAATACCGTTCCCTCGAGCTAGTAGCCCACTTTCCCTTACGACCCGGCTTCACGTACCTTTCCGATTCACCGGGCGAGGACTAAAAGGAAGCCGACGTACGGGGACCGTGCTCTCGGAACCTGACCACCGGGGGTTGTGGCGTACGGGTGGTTCTACGACAGTTTTTGGCGACTGTCGGGTCAGTTTTCGCTCGACTGACTGGCGAACTTCACTCCTCTCCGTTTAGCTACCTCGAAAGGCGGGCCTTAGCGGACACAAGAGCTCGAATGGTCGCTCTGCGACCCACAACGAAATTCGGACGGGAACCCCAAAATGACTCCGCTGGTCGCTTTCAAATCTCCAGCCCGTACAAAAAAAACGCCTATGCGCTGGAAGTCCAACGCGAATGGCGAACGTTAGTCAAAACTAATTAAAAACTATTCTCACGAATTACCTTTTTTTTTCTAAATAATTCCTCCGGAAAATGGAGTAGAATCACGTAATCGTCAGGCGCACTGACGGACGATAAGCTGTATCTGGAAGACATCAAAAGATTCCTTTTACATCACTTCACTTTTTTAAAACCACTGTTCTCAGTTTTCTACCTTCGACAGACTTTGAAGGTGCACACGTTTCACTTTGAAAGTTTCACAAACTCGGAACTGAAAAACCGCGATACTTCTACTCCTCTAGTGCGAGCGAAAATGAACGAGCTTAAGGGTACTATCCTTCAGGAAACCTTGAAGGACAATTGCTTATTCTTTAGCGATTTTCGAATGGCGATAGCAGTTTGGCGCCTTCCTAGATTTAAGCAAATGGTTGAAAAAGAGCTCTATACTTTCAGGAGCCATTGCTGCACTCACTGAAGCAGTATACCACTTTGCTCAGCCGAGATGCAAACCGCACGAAACATTTCATTAACCCAAGACAGTCAAGTAGTCAAGCAAAGACTGGTTGTATTTTGGTCTCGCTTTGGACTTTGAATCGCCAAGCCGACTTAAGGTCCCTCCTGACAGAATCCAAGATTAAAAGTGCTCGCGTTTCCTGGGGCACACCACTCGATTCAGAGGCGGCGCACAACTGTCATTTTTGTTTATTTAGCTTTGCTGCGTCGCAGCATGCGTGAAATAATAAAAATGACAGTTGTGCGTTGCTTCCGTATCGAGTGGTGTGCCCCCGAAAACGCGAGCACTTTTAATCTTGGATTCCGTCAGGAGTGACCTTAACGAATTCCAGCATTATTTTGCTTAAGAAGATAAAAACGTCCAAAGCTAAATTAATTCAAATTAAATAAAATACCTATATACAGAAAAGAATAAAAGTAATTAATTTACAATAATTAAGCTTTAATTCAATCTAAATATTATTCTCTTTAATTTAATTACAATAATGAAAACTAATTTCAAAATTTATTTACAATTGATTTTGCTTAAAAAGATAAAAACGTCTAAAGCTTTTGAATTTCTTTTAAATTTAATTCAAAATATCCGTCGAACGTTACAGCATGACTCATCAGACTGGCCCGCCACACCGTACGAGTCAGTGAACGTGGTACCGCTTGTGGCTAACGATGAGCTTATCGCCGATTGCAAGAAAATTTAAGCTAAACAAGGCACCAGCGCCGGATTGTAATCCTAACGTGGTCCTGAAGCACGCGATTCTTGCCGCTCCGGATATGTTCAGGAGCTGCCTCCAACGTTGCATGGACGAAGGAAACTTCCCAGATCGTTGAAAACGGCAGAAGTTGGTGGTATTGCCTAAGCCTGGGAAATCTCCGGGAGACCCTTCGGCATACAGACCAATTTGCCTACTCGATAAAACTGGTAAGTTATTCGAGAGCTTGATCCTAAATATATTGTCGGTCTGTACAGAGAGTTCTGGCGGATTATCAAGCAACCAGTATGGGTTCCGTAAAGGCCATCGAAGCAATTCGGTCGGTAACGGAAACGGTTAAGATAGCGCGTGGTTTGAATAGGAGAGTTATTAGGAACTGTGCATTGATTACACTAGATGTAAAGAATGTATTTAATAACAGCTATAGCTGATTCCCTGCATCGCTCGAGAGTCCCGGAGAGTCTGTGCAGGATTCTGAAAAGCTATTTTCAGAACAGGATATTGTTAGTCGACACCGACGATGGTCAACAGTCGATTGAAGTGTCAGCAGGTGTTCCAGGTGTTTATCAATAAAATCTTTATCGCGAATGATGTCCAACGGATCGGCGGTGCAAAGTCAGGTGCGTAGGCTTATAGCGGGTGTAGCATTGTCCATTATCCGATACGGCGTACCAGCATGGTCCAAAGCACTAGAGGCCGGGTGCAATGTTAAGAAATTAATCACGGTACACCAGCTGATGTGTCTGCGGGTTGCAAGCGCATACCGCACCATATCTTATGAGGTGGTGTGCGTTATTGCTCGGATGATGCCGATAGACATACTTCTGGAGGAAAATGTGGAGTGCTTCATCGACAGGGACAGGGACTCGACTCGGAATTCCTCCGGAAGTTCCTAAGAGAATTCCCGGAGGAACTTCCGGAGGAATTCCCGGAGGAACTTCCGGAGGAATTCCCGGAGGAACTTCCGGAGGAATTCCCGGAGGAACTTCTGGAGGAATTCCCGGAGGAACTTCCGGAGGAATTCCCGGAGGAACTTCCGGAGGAATTCCCGGAGGAACTTCCGGAGGAACTTCCGGAGGAATTCCTGGAAGAACTTCCGAAGGAATTCCTGGAGGAACTTCCGAAGGAATTCCTGGAGGAACTTCCGAAGAAATTCCTGGAGGAACTTCCGAAGGAATTCCTGGAGGAACTTCCGAAGGAATTCCTGGAGGAAATTCCGAAGGAATTCCTGGAGGAACTTCCGAAGGAATTCCTGGAGGAACTTCCGAAAGAATTCCTGAAGGAACTTCCGAAGGAATTCCTGGAGGAACTTCCGAAGGAATTCCTGGAGGAACTTCCGAAGGAATTCCTGGAGGAACTTCCGAAGGAATTCCTGGAGGAACTTCCGAAGGAATTCCCGGAGGAACTTCCGAAGGAATTCCTGGAGGAACTTCCGAAGGAACTCCTAGAGGAACTTCCGAAGGAATTCCTAGAGGATCTTCCGAAGGAATTCCTAGAGGAACTTCCGAAGGAATTCCTAGAGGAACTTCCGAAGGAATTCCTAGAGGAACTTCCGAAGGAATTCCTAGAGGAACTTCCGAAGGAATTCCTAGAGGAACTTCCGAAGGAATTCCTAGAGGAACTTCCGAAGGAATTCGTAGAGGAACTTCCGAACGAATTCCTGGAGGAACTTCCGAAGGATTTCGTCTTATTTGTCTTATTTGGTTTATTTGTCTTATTTGTCTTATGTGTTTAATGTGGCTTATTTGTTTGATTTGTCTTATTTGTCATATTTATTTTCAATTGTTTATCTCATCTCATTCCTATATTTGATTTCAATTTATTTATTTGGTATCCTCGTGTTCATTAATAGGAATACGCTTTTTCGTAGTGTCACGCTAGATACAAAGTTGACGGACTTTCTATCGCTCTTATCGCTCCTTTCCTGCCGTGCGCCACAAGAAAATATGCTGTTGGCTGCTCTCCCGAAATGGTAACTTTTGTATGAAATTTAAAAAACTTGGTTGAAGTAAAAAGAGCTTCCTGCAAAATTTATTGCGGTGACATATACTTTTTAATACATCAAAATGATCGTTGGAAAAATTCAAAACTTTTGTCAGTTGGGTTTTGCGAAATTCGGTTCCTTTGTGCTTCAAATCATTGGAGAGAGGTACTGAGAAGCGAAAATTTCAGTTCTACAATAGTTCAGTATTTAGAGCTTAATTCAAATTTGGGAAATAGTAGGTCCATGAAATTTTGTAGGAACATTCCTTGATAAATTTCAAAGAGATTGTCAGTTGGGATAAGCGTTTCCAATTCCGAGTTATAGACATTTTAGTACAAAAATAGCGCTCTACCGCGAGAGAGCTTCCCTCAGACCTTAAAGGCGGTTTCTTCAACTATAGCATCATCAACGTGCACTGCCCACACGAAGGGAGACCCGACGACGAGAAAGAAGCGTTCTACGCACAGCTGGAGTAGACATACGATGGATGCCTACTGCGGGACGTCAAAATCGTCATCGGTGACATGAACGCACAGGTATGAAGGGAGGAAATGTATAGACCGGTCATCGGACCGGATAGTCTGCACACCGTATCGAATGACAACGGCCAACGATGCATTAACTTCGCAGCCTCCCACGGAATGGTAGTCCGAAGCACCTTCTTTCCCTGCAAAAATATCCACAAGGCCACATGGAGATCACCTAACCAAGAAACGGAAAACCAAATGGACCACGTTCTAATCGACGGTAAATTCTTCTCCGACATCATGAATGCCCGCACTTACCGCAGTGCGAATATTGAATCCGACCACTACCTCGTTGCAGTATGCCTGCGCTCAAAACTCTCGACGATGTACAACAGGCGTCGAAGCTGGACGCCGCGGCTTAACATTGGGCGGCTACAAGACGGTAGACTAGTCCAAGAATACGCGCAGCAGCTGGAAGTGGCACTCCCAACGGAAGAGCAGCTAGGCGCAGCGTCTCTTGAAGATGGCTGGAGAGATATTCGATCCGCCATTGGTAGCACCGCAACCGCTGCACTTGGCACGGTGCCTCCGGATCAGAGAAACGACTGGTATGACGGCGAATGTGAGCACTGAGCAGTTAGTGGAAGAGAAGAATGCAGCATGGGCGAGATTGCTGCAACACCGCACGAGGGCAAATGAGGCACGATATAAACAGGCGCGGAACAGACAAAACTCGATTTACCGGAGGAAAAAGCGCCAGCAGGAAGATCGTGATTTTGAAGAGACGGAGCAACTGTACCGCGCTAATAACACACGAATGTTCTATGAGAAGTTAAACCGTTCACGTAAGGGCCACGTGCCACAGCCTGATATATGCAAGGACATAAACGGGAACCTTCTTACGAACGAGCGTGAGGTGATCCAAAGTGCTGCGTACCATCTATGGTGGGGTGCAGATGGCGGACGGTGCGTGGAGGAGGCGAATGAACCACGAGTTGCATGAGCTGCTGGGAGAACTATCCATCGTTCACACCGCGAAAATCGGACGACTGCGGTGGGCCGGGCACGTAGCCAGAATGTCGGACAGTAACCCGGTGAAAATGGTTCTCGACAACGATCCGACGGGCATAAGAAGGCGAGGTGCGCAGCGGATCGATCAGGTGGAAGATGACTTGCGGACCCTCCGTAGACTGCGTGGTTGGCGACGTGTAGCCATGGACCGAGCCGAATGGAGAAGACTGTTATATACCGCACAGGCCACTTCGGCCTTAGTCTGAATAAATAATAATAAATAAAAATAATAATAATCGCAGGTAACCACTTTCCCTTCGATGAAACTCGAACCCACGCTGGACCAGAGTCCTTCGTAGCTTAGTTGGTTAAAAGAACCATTTTTTTATTATCGAGACTTTCAGCCCATGACTGGCTCGTCTCGGAAAACACTATTTATACATTATTTATTCATTTGTTTTTTCTTACTTTTAGTGAGAACTGGTGAAAATACTATGGGATCGTACCAGGAGTTAGCCGTGATCAAGATGAAAAAAAATGATTGTAGTGAAAACGTTACCCAATAAAAAAAATTAATAAATAAATACATTCTTGAATGGAAAATCGTCTTCAATTAAATATGATTTTCAAAAGGAATTGAATTTGCCTAATCTCAATATGTCTTAAATAGAACTAACTTCCTAATGTTAATCATCCATACACCGTAGACATAAATATTACTTTCAAAGTAGGTCACACTCGACTCATTAGGTGTGAAGAAAATCACTCCTAAAGCCAATTTATTAGTGTTGCTCCCACAATTCAATCTTTATGATCTATCCCAACTCGTAATTTCCTAGCCCTAATCGATCGTTCTACTTGCCAGCTGTGTCAACCCCATCGAGACCCAGACGCCAATGCACCATGGGAACAAATTAGCCTAATTGAAAGAAGCCGAAATGGAATTCCAGAGATTCCTCCCTTCGGAATTGAAAAAAAATGCCAACCAACTTAGAAATAGCTGTGCACGTGAAACAGAGACATTAAAATTATTAGAAACGGACCGTTGCCTCCGAGTCCTCCAAAAACTGAATCCCGCTTCGCCCAATAATGGCTGTGAAGGTATCTGTTTCATTTGGTCACAACGCACCCGCCCTCCAGAGTCTTCCACTCGGTTCGGCTGCCTTCTGCTGTTTCGTTGAACCAATGCCACATGAAAAGCAATGAGCAATTTTTTTGACGAGATAATAAAAATAGATACATTCATACACCCCGCCGGTCGTCGTTCGGTCCAAGCTTAATGACCAAAACCCCGGGGGTGAGGACGCTTAGGGAGGAAGGTCGAAATTAGAAACAATAGCTTGGAAATGGGGATTGACAAGACCGTCAACGTAGTCACCATCGTCGTCGTTGCATGCTTCTGGTAATGAAGGAAAAAACTAAAACTGAACGGAACGAAAACAACCGGGAGAACCTTGAATTTGTCATGCGACGATCGGAGCGCGGTATCTACGAGCTCTTCCCGTAGGTATTATCTTCCCACTTGGTTTTAGGCTCTGTGCGCTGTGACGGTGCAAGCACAAGCTGCTCACCGAAAGAGCAACGTAAGCAATAAGCCTCCTTCTGCGGCACCTCTCCGGCCGTCGTCGTCGTGTTCGTTCGGAATATTGCTTTCCAGTCCATTAAAAAATTACCACTTATTAGCCTTTCGCTTCCTGGAGATTTCTGCCCCGTTGTTGTGTTGCGTTGGATGTTGAGCAGTCGGTCGGCCAACATTAGCATTGCTGCCTCTGGGGCTGTCAAGTTCGCATAACTGCCTAGCAGCATTCCTCCGCGCTGAACGTTGTTGTTCCGCTCAGACATCTTTGGAAGCTCTGATTTTCAATGCCATTTTCAACTCGTTTCAGGCTTTTGGATTTCTGTTATCAACTGGCGATAAGATAGCTCACTGTTCCACGAAAATTCGCCATGAGTTATGCTGTGACTTTTCCTTTGACCCCCGGTAGCAGACTTGATGTGCTTTAGTTGGAATTTGGAGTTGAAAGAGCACCGAACTGATATTTGCATTGGCGTGTGAAAGATTATACCCTAGAGGGGGACCTGATGAATGACCTTTACGAAAAACTGATATTATGAATGCGTATTATTTTCTTTTGAAATGTGTAAAAATGATGGTGTTATCATGCCAAATGTGCTGTTAGTAACACGAATTTGGAAGTCACGTTTGGTAGATGATTCTTTATGAGACATACAACAAATTTTTTTTTTTTAAATTGATTAACGTTCGCAAATAACAAATTTATGCTTGATTGATATGAATCCAATTCTTCGGAGCCGATATAAATTGCTATTATTGCCTATTGCTCATTTGAACCTCTAAGCTCAATCAGCTAGCATCAAAAAGTTTATGATTTTGATTTGTTCGAGAGATTGCATTGTTTTAGGTAAATAAAATAGATAATTATAAACAATACAAGCCCTAAAGAATGAAAACAAAATGTTGAGAAAAAATGTTTATATTGTGCTTGATGACAACATCATTATTATTCTTGGTAACATCTTCATTCCTCATAAAATTTTATTAATAATACATATAAGCTTTTCGTCAAAAGCTAGATCCGTATACAGTAAAAAAGTTGTAGGTACTATCCGGAGACACGAGTGTGACTAATCGTACAGTTAAGACGCTCACATTCAGATCTAATTAAACATGATAGCATTTTGCTTTCCGTATAAAAATAAAAATAAAGTACACTGAAGTTTTTTTTTACGCGGTTTTTTTTTTGCGCGGTTTTTTTTTACGCGGATATTTTTACGCGGTACCGACGTAAAAAAAAACAGCGTTATTTAAAAAAAAACGACGTAAAAAAAAACCGCGCTATTTTAAAAAAAACGACGTAAAAAAAACCTATTGGGGGACTTAGAAAATTTTATATGTTGGTGCCTACTGGGGACTTAGAAAATTTTAAATTGGGACTTATAATGGACGGGGCTTCTTCCTATTTGTTTGCTAGGTGTTGTTTGTAGGTCATAGTACGCTAGTATGGATCGTGATATGGTACATGGTTTTTGTGATATGAAACCAGGAATGTCTTCCGATCTATGCTCAAACTCTTCCAGGAATCTCCTGAAATAAGGCCTTGAGATCTATGAAATAATGCCTTGAGATCTATAAAGATCTGTCCTATTGTTTCAAATATGGTGCATTCTCTGTGTGGTTCATAGAATAGATTGTGTTCAAAGCCTAAGTTATTGATCATCCAAAAAAATCCCGAAGCAAGGCCTTTAGATCTACACGCGTAACCAAAGATCTATCCGCCTGACTCAAATATGGTGCATGCTCTGTGTGACTCATAGAAAAGATTGTGTTCAAAGCATAAGTTATTGATCATCCAAAAAAATCCCGAAGCAAGGCCTTTAGATCTACACGCGTAACCAAAGATCTATCCGCCTGTTTCAAATATGGTGCATGCTCTGTGTGACTCATAGAAAAGATTGTGTTCAAAGCATAAGTTCTTGGTCATCCAGAAAACTTCCGAAGTAAGGCCTTGAAATCTATACGCGTAACCAAAGATCTATCCGCCTGCTTCAAATATGGTGCATGCTCTGTGTGGTTCATAGAATAGATTGTGTTCAAAGCATAAGTTATTGGTCATCCAAAAAAATCCCGAAGCAAGGCCTTTAGATCTACACGCGTAACCAAAGATCTATCCGCCTGTTTCAAATATGGTGCATGCTCTGTGTGGTTCATAGAATAGATTGTGTTCAAAGCATAAGTTATTGGTCATCCAAAAAAAATTCCGAAGTAAGGCCTTTAGATCTATACGCGTAACCAAAGATCTATCCGCCTGTTTCAAATATGGTGCATGCTCTGTGTGGTTCATAGAATAGATTGTGTTCAAAGCCTAAGTTCTTGGTCATCCAAAAAAAATCCGAAGTAAGGCCTTTAGATCTATACGCGTAACCAAAGATCTATCCGACTGTTTCAAATATGGTGCATGCTCTGTGTGGTTCATAGAATAGATTGTGTTCAAAGCCTAAGTTAGTGGTCATCCAAAAAATTTCCGAAGTATGGCCTTTAGATCTATACGCGTAACCAAAGATTTATCCGCCAGTTTCAAATATGGTGCATGCTCTGTGTGGTTCATATAATAGATTGTGTTCAAAGCCTAAGTTATTGGTCATCAAAAAGATTCCGAAGTAAGGCCTTTGGATCTATACGCGTAACCAAAGATCTACTAGCCTGTTTCAAATATGGTGCATGCTCTGTGTGACTCATAGAAAAGATTGTGTTCAAAGCATAAGTTCTTGGTCATCCAGAAAACTTCCGAAGTAAGGCCTTGAGATCTACACGCGTAACCAAAGATCTATCCGCCTGCTTCAAATATGGTGCATGCTCTGTGTGACTCATAGAAAAGATTGTATTCAAAGCATAAGTTATTGGTCATCCAAAAAACTTCCGAAGTAAGGCTTTCAGATCTACACGTGTAACCAAAGATCTATCCGCCAGTTTCAAATATGGTGCATGCTCTGTGTGGTTCATATAATAGATTGTGTTCAAAGCCTAAGTTATTGGTCATCCAAAAAGATTCCGAAGTAAGGCCTTTAGATCTATACGCGTAACCAAAGATCTATCAGCCTTAGAGTGGGGCGCAGTTGTATGGAAAAATGCTAACTTCGTCCGATCAAGTGAGATCAAGGTTTTTCTGAATCGTTTTGGGACCCCAATCAACTGTGCAAAATATGGGCTCGATTGGTTGCGACCTCGCATGCCGCATCGCGTTTTAAATTTGCATGGAAATTAGTATGGAAAAACGTACTTTTTTACATTTTTGCTCTTAGCGGCTTCAATTTATCATCAATCACATGACTCAGTGCGTTAGCATATAGTCTGCAAGATGCCGAAAGTCTTTGCCGAAAAAGGTACGTAGCTGGAAGGTCTATAAAAAATGTTATTACGTTTCGAAAATTGATTGTTCAAACCATATGCAAGAAATCAATGTTTCTGCCAGCACTACCGGACAACCTATGGTTATCGAAGGGCAAAACCCATTTTCCTTCTTGTCGTATTGTTTTCTTTGAGAAATGATTCCGGATAGCTCCCATTAGCTCTAAAGCCCTATAATATCAATTATTTTGAAATAACACTCAGTTAAATTATTAAACTACGTTAGTTCGGCAGTGCTGGCAGAATAAACGATTTCTTGCATATGGTTTATACACTCAATCTTCGAAGCTTTATAACTTTTTTCGTGGACGTTCCAGCAACGTGCCCTCTTCAGCAAAGTTTTTCGGTATCCTTTGGGTTATACTTTAACGCAATGTGCCACTTGGTTTACGATGAACTGAAACCTCTAGTAGTAGAATATTTGCAACCGGCGGACGGATTATTGGTTACGCGTATAGATCCAAAAGCCTCACTTCGGATTTTTTTGGATGACCATGAACTTATGCTTTGAACACAATCTTTTCCATGAGTCACGTAGAGCATGTACCATATTTGGAACAGGCGGACAGATCTTTGGTTACACGTGTAGATCTAAAGGCCTTGTTTCGGATTTTTTTTGGATGACCAAGAACTTAGGCTTTGAACACATTTTTTTCTATGAGTCACTCACCGCATGTACCATATTTGAAAAAGGCTGATAGATCTTTGGTTACGCGTATAGATCTAAAGGCCTTGCTTCGGAATTTTTTTGAATGACCCAGAACTTATGCTCTGAACACAATCTATTCTATGAGTCACACAGAGCATGTACCATATTTGAAACAGGCGGACAGATCTTTGGTTACGCGTGTAGATCTAAAGGCCTTGCTTCGGGATTTATTTGGATGACCAATAACTTAGGCTTTGAACACAATCTGTTCTATGAGTCACACAGAGCATGTACCATATTTGAAACAGGCGGACAGATCTTTGGTTACGCGTGTAGATCTAAAGGCCTTTCTTCGGGATTTTTTGGATGACCAATAACTCAGGCTTTGAACACAATCTATTCTATGAGTCACACAGAGCAAGTACCATATTTGAAACAAGAGAACAGATCTTTATAGATCTCAAGGCCTTATTTCATAGATCTCAAGGCCTTATTTCAGGAGATTCTTGGATGAGCTTGAGCATAGATCGGAACACATTCTTGGTTTCATATCACAAAAACCATGTACCATATCACGCGTACTATGACCTACAAACAACACCTAGCAAACAAATAGGAAGAAGCCCCGTCCATTATAAGTCCCAATTTAAAATTTTCTAAGTCCCCAGTAGGCACCAACATATAAAATTTTCTAAGTCCCCCAATAGGTTTTTTTTTACGTCGTTTTTTTAAAATAGCGCGGTTTTTTTTACGTCGTTTTTTTGAAATAACGCGGTTTTTTTACGCGGTTTTTTTTACGCGGTACATGGAGCGACGTAAAAAAAAACCTTAGTGTAATAATAAAAATACATAATGGACTTGCTTTGCTGTTATGAGTAGAAGACAACGACATTTTCATATTTGTCAGCCTACTTAATCATGTATTCTTGAGACACTTCATTGCAAATTTACCATTTTTTGGGAAATTATCTCAATTTCATACAAAATGCTGGCCACTGTTTCCGAGCAACAATTGTGCTTCGAGAGGTTCATTGCGGATGTAGCCCCGAGGGAAGTATTTCAGTTATGGGTATCATACTTCATGAATTTCAAATGACATTTTAGTGTTTGCCTTTTCCGTACTACTAAATTGTTTCACTTTTTACAAGAAAAAAATGTGTTGCGAATAATGAATGATTAATTTTAACATAAGTAGAAGATAAATTTGTATTGAACTTGAGCAATTCCCAAACACATGCTTATTGTTCGTTCTGTAGAAACTGTTTTTATGAATTTGTCAGACTATAGATGGGAACTAGGTTTAAATTGCGCCAGTCAGCTAATACGAGCCATTGCATTTTCTGGGTTCTTCTTCTTCTTCTCATTGGCGTTACATCCCCACACTGGGACAGAGCCGCCCCGCAGCTTAGTGTTCATTAAGCACTTCCACAGTTGTAAACTGCGAAGTTTCTAAGCCAGGTTACCATTTTTGCATTCGTATATCATGAGGCTAGCACGATGATACTTTTATGCCCAGGGAAGTCGAGACAATTTACAATCCGAAAATTGCCTAGACCGGCACCGGGAATCGAACCTAGCCACCCTCAGCATGGTCTTGCTTTGTAGCCGCGCGTCTTACCTCACGGCTAAGGAGGGCATTTTCTGGGTTAATAGGCTAAATTAAGTTACGAAACCGATGGAAGATGACGTCAAAACATGTTTTAGATCAACAGAATAAAAAAAATTTTAGTCAAGACATCTATGACAAAATTAAAAAAAAAAAGTTTGTTTGTACCCACCTTTTGATAAAATTTAAGCTTCCGTTTCCTTAAGTTTTTTTCACAAGATAAAAACATTTTTTCAATAATCTTTGCATTATGTCTCGAAAAACAAATTAGTAAAGATTGTGCCAAGTTACTAAAACACACATTTTAATTTTATATTTGCATGCAGGACAAAACGCGCCAATCAGATATGCTTGACTAAGGATGGCATAGTTTGATGAGGGCGTGTGCCACTAATAGTTTATTTTTAAATAATTATCAACTAAAAAGTGAAAAAGTAGAAATTGAAGTGAGAAGTAGGAATTGGGAAAGTCTTTAAAAAGCACTCAATAATTTTATAATCAATCGGGAATTGTAAACTGGGATTTGTGATATGAGAAGTGAGGAGTGAGATGGGAGAAGTGAGAAGAAAGAATGAGAATTGATAACCGAGACGCGATACGCAAGCAAGTGCAAAATGAGATGTGATCAGTGAAAACCGAGGAGCAAGTACTAAAATGTGAGAAGTAATAAGCGGATACTTTATGTGAGAAATGAGAAGTGAAAACGCAAGAAGAGGAATATGAGAATTGATAAATAGGATGAGGGAAGTTAGAAACAAGACGAGAGCGGTGCAAGGTGGGAAGCAAGGAATGAAATTGGAGAATATAGAAAAGAAACGCGCGACGAGAGACGAAGGGGGAGAAGTATATAGTGTGGAGACTATTCAGAATAGAGTTTTTTCAGCATAGATTTTTAGGGATCCAAGAAATACCGTAGTATAAGCTAAAGATCTACACGCGTTACGAAAGATCAATCGAACTGTTTTAAATATGGTACATGCCCTTTTGGATGTGCAGAATAGAATTAGTCAACTTGTCATCTAAGAAATACCAGGAGTTAGGCCTCAAGAACTGCACGCGTAACTAAAGATCAATCAAACGGTTTTAAATATGGCACATGCCTTTTGGGCGTGTATAATAAAATGTGTCAATGGCAGAGGTTCCCTGGAGTTAGGTCTTAGGATCTACACGCGTAACTAAAAATCAATCGGGATATTTTAAATGTGGTTCATGCCCTTTGTGATACACAGAATAGAAACAGCTTAGGATCTTGGTCATCCAATAAATCCCTTGAGATAGGCATTCAGGTGTACAAGAGTAACCAAAGATAATACGATCGATGAGCATTTTAAATTATAGAATATGATGCGTCTACGGCATAGGTTGCCGGTTATCCAAGACAAACCTGAAGTACATGCGCAACAAAAGATAATTCTATGCATCACAAAGGGCATGTGCCGTATATGAAATAATCCCATTGATCTTTCCCGTCAAAAAATTACGGTGGTGGTGGAAGTGGGCTCGTCGGTTAATCGGCATCAGCTGTCCCGGCGAAATTACCATCGAGTCGACTGGGGCCGGTTCCAAAAGTGTATGGATGCATCTTCGTTCCATCGAGGAGGCGATCTCGGTGGCCCGTAATCAACATGTACCGATGGCTAGGCAGGTAAGTAACACCCTAACAATTGGTACACTCACCAAAGATTCGATTCGATTGCGGAATGTAACTCGCAGGCAGTTCCAGCATACTGAACTGCCTGAGCTCAAGGTAGTCTGCAATCGACTCTCAAAAATTATCAAAGCCAGAATAATGGACCTCAAAAATAACGATTTCTCGAACAAGATCTGCACTCTACCAGACTATGCAAAGCCGTTCTGGAAAATGACCAAAATACTAAATTCCGAGCCTCGGCCCATTCCACCTTTTATCCAATTAGACAATAATGGCTCTAAGGATCGCTTCATTACTCCAACAGAGAAGGTCGCTGAAATAGGTCGTCACTTCGTCAGCTCACACAATCTTGGGCAGAACATCATCAGTCCACAAGAAGCAGTTGTTAACGAGTATGCACACAAAATTCGTCTGACTCCCAACGACTTCTCGGAGAAGTTGGAGACCTCAGCTGGCGAATTGGCGGCCTATGTCAAATCATCGAAGAACATGAAGGCCCCAGGCTTCGATAATATTCTCGAGCTCAAACACATGAGTGCTCCGTTCTTTGAGCACCTTTTGCTGGTCTTTAATCAGTGTCTCCGGCTCAGCTACTTTCCATCGTCCTGGCAGTCAGCAGAAGTCATCCCCATCCGTAAGCCTGGGGATGATTCTTCCTCCCCCAAAAGTTATCGACCCATCAGCCTATTCGAAAAATTTATTCATCACCGGTTACTTGAGTCTGCCGAAAATCTCAACATCTTGCTCGAGGAACAGTTTGCTTTCCGACGTGGTCGATCATCCGTACACCAACTGACCCGAGTTACCAACGTCCTCAGACGGAACAAGTTTGTCTCTAAAACATACGCCATGGCCTTACTCGATGTCGAGAAGGCATTCGACAATGTATGGTATGTTGGCCTGGTGTACAAACTGCAACGCTACAATCTTCCCAACTACCTGGTGAAAATCATCGACAATTACCTGTCGGCAAGGACATTGCGGGTCTCAATCAGCGGAGCGAGTTCCAATGAGCACAACATCGTCGCAGGCGTCCCCCAGGGCAGTATCCTCGGGCCCCTGCTTTTCAATCTGTTCACCACCGACATGCCAGAACCTCCAGAGGGCGGCATTCTGTCTCTGTTCGCAGATGACACCTTCATCATCTACCAAGGTAGAGTGACCAGAGAACTAGTGGCAAAACTTCAACGAGGCCTGGATGTCCGGACAGAGTACCTCACCAGCTGGAAAATCTGTATCAACGCGGCGAAGAACCAGGTCATCATTCTCCCCACTCTAAATCCTCTAAACATGTTCCGTCTGAGGACTGTAAAATCATCCTCAATGGCACGACTGTTTGAATGGGCCAATGAGGCCGACTACTTTGGCTTGACTCTCGACAGCAAGCTTATTTTCAGGCAACAGGTTGACAAGATGGTGACGAAGTGTAATTTCTTGTTGAAACTACTGTATCCTTCAATCAACCGTCGGTCATCATTGTCCCTGAAAAATAAGATTGCTGTCTACAAGCAAATCATCCTCCCTGTGATCGAATACGGCATGCCGGTCTAAGATTGCTGCGCTAAAACCAACCACCACAAATATCAACGGGTCCAAAACAAATTTCTGAGGATGATCCTCAACACCCCTACCAGGACAAGAACATCCGAGGTCCACCGTCTGACTGGGATACAAACCGGGATACTAAACAAAAGAAAAGTTTAGTGCCCGTTGCTTGCATTCGGATCAGGTTATCAAATTTTTAATGTAAATATTAGTACTTATTATACATAGTAGTTAGGTGATCAAATATTAAAACACAATAGAGCCTTCTAAAGGCCGCCATGATGAATTATATTTTAAAACTCAAATAAAAAAAAAAATTTAAATCGAAATTGGAGAGCCAAGCCGGCCGATGTGTACATGTAAAAAAAATTGTAGAACAAAAAATGTTTAAATAAAGATGAATTTTACTACTACTGAACGCAATAACAAGGATCATGCCAAACGTTGGCGGCCCAAGAAGCAGCACGACTCACAAGGCATCTTCTAGTTAGTGTCTAGTTAGTACTGCGGTATGGGACTCCTGCCTGGGGCAATGCACTGCAAACCAAGCGGAACCGGGAAAAGCCGAAAAGTGTGTTCCGGCTGGCTGATGGCCATACGAGTTGTAAGTGCGTATAGAACGATACCGTCAGAGGCAGTATGCGTTATCGCCGGGATGGTACCCATTTGCATCACTATGGCGAAAGACATCGAGGTGAGAATCCGTTCGATGTCGAGATGGCACCAAGAGTGGGACAGTATTTTTTTTTAACGAAGGTAATGGAAATCTGCAAACAGACACACCTGGGGAGGCGAGCCCAGGTAGTGTGGGGATGGGATCACCACTCCCGACCCACTAAAACCAACTCCTTCCTCTCCAGTAATTCCCCCGGCCCGCAATTAAGCAATACTTCGGGGGATGACTATTGGGCATTGCGCCCCTCCATGACGTACACAAGTGCACG
This sequence comes from Armigeres subalbatus, assembly GCF_024139115.2. Taxonomy (NCBI): domain Eukaryota; kingdom Metazoa; phylum Arthropoda; class Insecta; order Diptera; family Culicidae; genus Armigeres; species Armigeres subalbatus. The sequence continues at coordinate 353,637,901 of NC_085141.1, read as the reverse complement.
TATGCGCCTCAACTCTTCGACACTCCCCATGCAACCCAAGTAGCACACGCAACATCTTCCTAAAAGCACATTGTTTCTATTCAGTTTCATTGAAGGCATTGGAAAAACATCGAAGCACGAAAAAGTTGCATCAAGATGTCAAAAACGTTCGAATTGTGATCAATGTTTCATTAAAATTGCAATGCAGTACGTGTTTGACATTTGGAAACAAACAAACAAAGAATACTGCATTTTATGTTGCAAAAAAGAAACAAAATCATTAAGTTGCATATTTATTTCCATGTAACTTCAATGCGTCTTTCAAAATTTAATTGTTTGTTTAAATTAAGTTGCAGATAAGTTGAATGCGTCTTCGTGTTTAATCTAGCATCGTTCAACGTTTTGACAACTCACATTTTTTTATGTGATGGTGCAATCAAGTAACAGGAAACCCTAGTACACAACTTCATAATCGTATGGTTTTTATGGTGAGTTAACATGCAATCCCTTCGAAGTGTTGAATGGTGCAGTGGTAGAGTGAAGGACTATCAATTAGAAGATCCATAAATCGAATCCCGTTTTATATTTTTGTTTAATTTTTTTCCGCTGTAGTATATTGCAACATTATTGCAATTTTACTGCAATCGAAGGATGTTTCCGTAGGCTCCACCTCTTGCGCTTTTTAGATTGCAAGAGAGTTATATTTAAAGGCACATACGCCAATATTGTTTCTTTCCGAATAGTTGCAACACAGTGAAATGTTCAGTAGTGAAACAATATGTGCTGCTTGGGAACACATTTGCACAAGTCATACTGGCACCACATGTGCGCCAACACTCACCTGCCTATGCCGCTTGATTGACTGCAAGGAAGGTACCCTGCAGGGGGTACCCCCATGCCGCCATCTCACAACATAGACAGTCCTCATTCAGTATGGTGCTCACCCCGTCCTGCAACAGAATGGCACCACTTGTCTACCAAGCCGGAGGCGACCCTAGGTTGGTGGCTCCTATGCCGCTCCTACCTCAGCTACGAGGCAGACCCTTTCATGTCTCCTATTTCTGAGGTGCCGCAGAGGCATCAACCCCCCGACACTCCTGCCAGTCATAGCGAGACTTTCGTGTCCCCTACTTCTGTGGTGCCGCAGAGATATCTGCCCCCGGCACTCCTGCCAGGCCTAGCGAGACTTCACTCAATCCGTCCCTAGCAGCCGGATCACACTACTGCCTAAGCAGCCACTCTGACCATACGTACCGTGCGAGTCTGACTTGTGTGCTCGCTCATACATTCAGTCCCAATCGCTTGCACCACTTGTGCACCACTCTCCTGACATTCAGTCACTCACTCAGTGGGGGTTGTGATACCTCCATCTCCCATTTTTATTCACTCTGTGCACCTCCTGTGCATCGTTTGAGCGTGGAACACCCGGCACGTCAGGCGTGCCTAACACTCACCTACCCAGGCTTTGATACTACCAATAGGTCACCATCAGGTACTTTTCTGGCAGCACCCACCTATTGACATTTCGAAGCCCAGGTAGTCCTCAGCCAGTGTGGTGGTCTCTCCATCCTGCAACGGGGTGGCAAAACTTACCTTACATGTCTCCGATTTCTGAGGTGCCGCAGAAGCATCAACCCCCCGACACTCCTGCCAGACGCAGCGAGACTTTCGTGTCCCCTACTTCTGAGGTGCCGCAGAGGTATCTGCTCCCCGACACTCCTGCCAGGCCTCACCAGACTTCAGTCATTCTAACACTACCGACCATGCGTACCATGCGAGACTTACTTGTGTGCTCACCCATACACTCGGTCCCTCACTCTGTGGGGCTATTACGAGTAATACCCCCAACTCACATTCGCTTGCACCACATGTGCACCACTTGGGGGTGTGTGGGTACCACCCTCTGCCACCCGCTTGCCGCCGAAGCAGCCCTCACTCTGTGGAACCTCCACAGGCTCCGTTAATGACCTGGCTAATTGTTTCACCCTCCAGGTCATTCATCCCTTCGGCACGGGTCGCCTGACACCTTGGGATTCAGGGTTAGGGACTTGTATGCTTTAAGCGGCACACTGTCGCTTGATAGGGTTTGCTTGCGGATATGTGGTTTTTGGGAGGAAATTAACAGAGCCCCCTGTTAACCCCACCACCTCCTAGGCAGAACCCCCTGATTCACAGACAGCTGGTGAGGGGTCGTCAAGCCCTTGGACATGGTCCCTGCTGCCCCCAGGGTGGGACATTATGGAGAAAGGAAGGTGGACACCTGTCGGTGTGGAAGAACAGAAAGCATGGTGAAGTAAACTTTCATCTGACGCAGTTTCTGTCGGGCCACGGATGCTTCCGAAAGTATTTACATCGGTTCGGACATCAGAACGTCGGCTCAGTTTCAAGAATTTCATTTTTCAATATTTGAACTATTCTCAATTTCTGAGCATTTGAAGATATTGAAGCAGCTATGGCACTAACAGCTATCAGAACTTCCACAGCCGCTAACCACATGAGAACATTTGCAGCCACCAAATCAGCCATAGTTAGCATTAGCATTAGCATTGAGCATTTCGCACAAATTCGTAGGTGGTACAAACCAAGACTATTGTATGAGAGTAGCAACACTTTCATCCGTTACCACAGATATTGATTTGGGACTAATCGCTATCTCTTAGATGGAAGCAATTCTTCTTCTTCTTATTGGCATTACATCCCCACACTGGGACAGAGCCGCCTCGCAGCTTAGTGTTCATTAAGCACTTCCACAGTTATTAACTGCGAGGTTTCTAAGCCAGGTTACCATTTTTGCATTCGTATATCATGAGGCTAGCACGATGATACTTTTATGCCCAGGGAAGTCGAGACAATTTCCAATCCGAAAATTGCCTAGACCGGCACCGGGAATCGAACCCAGCCACCCTCAGCATGGTCTTGCTTTGTAGCCGCGCGTCTTACCACACGGCTAAGGAGGGCCCCCAAGATGGAAGCAATGCACTCTCCAATATTCGAGATCTGTCCTCGCCACATCCTTGCGAATGCTGAGGAAGGGGAAGGATGGTTAGTTGGACACCTACTTAAGAAAGATGCAAAGAACACTACGACCTCTCATAAGTGCCATGGGAGGTTTTTGGATTGTTAGTGTTGAAGGTTTAACAGAAGGAATCGTTCTGGTAGAACGTGAAACACAGAAAAAACTAAGATAGAAATACAAAGTAGGAAAGGACGAGCCTGGAATTGAACCTACGACCTCCTGCTTATAAGGCAGAAGCGGAAGCTACTAGACCACCGAGCTCGACTACCAAATCAGCCATAGTTGGGCCAATAAAGACAGCAAAGGAGGATAGGAAATGCAAAATTCTGGACGAACATACTAAATTGGTGAGCACGTTCCAGTTTTTAGTTTCCTTTCTCTCATTTCTTCACCAATCTGTAAATGCTTAAAATGTAATACTAAATACGTACAGGGCATAATTTGCTTCTATTACCGCGGATATTGTGGGAATCCCAGATATCCAGTTCACGCTTTAGTTAGCAAAAGTGGCTCATCTGGGCTTTCTACTCCCTGAGTAGCTTATACGAATAAGGGCGTCCTTGTGAAGTTTTTCTGTACCTGTTATGAACAACTAGTACAATAGTACATCCCATTCCCTACACTCCCCGAAGAAACCTTTCTTACTTCAGATGTGAATCCTTTTTGCGGTACTAGTCTTCGTAACAAAGCACCATTACGGAGCATGAGATCTGATCAAATTATTTGTAGTACTACTTGACCGGGGGGCGTTGGGTGAGGAATAGAGGATGACGCACACACACACACACACACACACACACACACACACACACACACACACACACACACACACACACACACACACACACACACACACACACACACACACACACACACACACACACACACACACACACACACACACACACACACACACACACACACACGCAGCTAACCTCGAGGGTGCGTTGTGCACTGGCCCCCCTTTGAAGCATTACTTTCTGGTTGTACAGAAGGGACTATGGGCTTGGCGGCAATGGAAACGGTTTAGCGGGTCGGGGATGTAGTCCTGCCTCCCTCGGTGATCCCTAACCCCGCACTTCCTGGTCAACCCAGGATGTCTGTTGAGCAGATTCCCCCTCCATTGCTTAGGAAGAAAAACACACACACACACACACACACACACACACACACACACACACACACACACACACACACACACACACACACAAGAGACTCCAGAACACGTGGTATTCGATTGCCCGAGGTTTACGGCAGTATGTAGAAGAATGCCTGCCATAAGGGCGGAAAACATCGCAGAGCGTAAGCAGAGTCGTGACGCAAATACTGTCAGAGCTGCAGCGTCGATGGAGAAGGGACCAGCGTCGGTTTGGAGGGAAATCCATAACAGTGAGCAGTGTTTGGCCTCGGGTTGTCGGGCGCCAGCGAACCGGAAGTCTTCTGCCAACCGGAATCGTCGGACCGACCTCGGCACTCGAACCGCCATCCTGCTGAAGAAAGAAGAAGGAAGTGCTTCAGGTATGTAGGGCATCGCCAGTGCGAACGTCATCCACCACCGGAACTGTCGCCTCTGCAATCCGAAGACGAATTCGGCGCAATGCGCGAAAACGTCCCCTGCGATAGCCGTCGGTAGTTAGGGCACCATCAGTGCGGAAGTTTCCTTCGCCAGAACTGGTGGACCACCCTCGACGCAGGGGGAGTCAGGAGGATTCGAGTTTGTGGCACGACCGACGAGGGATCGAGACAATGTGCCAATGGATCTCAGCAAGCCAATCGGCGAACTAGCCTAAGCTAGGGGCCGGAATTTTAGAAGAAGTGCATGAGCACAGCCCCGTTTCCGCAGAAAATTAGCTAGTGAAAATTAGTTACCGACTTAACTCATCAAGAATCAAACACTGAATGATCTTCATTCGTTTTCTACGTCACGCTTCACGCATCCCTTGCAAGCCTACTGAGATTGAATTTGAATTTTTCTTATTTGCTGCTGTCATTCCACCCACTTGGATTTCAAGTTTTCTATCATTGTTTATTATTGTCAATTGAAAATGTCTTAGTTTATTTCTAGAGCAACATTTGAAAAGGGGGAAACAGCCAAAATTTATTCCTTCTGATTCTTCGTCTACGTATATAGCTTTATATGTGGACGAAGAATCAGATGAAATGAATTTTAATTGTTGTGCCCTTTTCAAATGTTGGTCTAGATTTAATTATTTTTTATTATGGTCGGGGTTCAGCCAAATCGCACCAAGCGCCAACGAAAAATTACTGATTTTTCTGCTAAAGGTTTCGTTTAACAGATTTAATTGAACGCAAATCGTATCGGATATCCTTCAACCCCATAACTGAGGATATCCTATTGCGAAAGTACGCTTAAATTGATATGAAACTATTTCCGTTGTCCTTGTACGATCATAATATCACAAGTCAGTCGAAAAGCCGCTCGGTGCGGTTTGGCTGAACCCCGACCTTATGAACCCGCTTTATCAAACAATGTAACTAAACCAATCGAATGCTTTTTCAGGTTTATTCCATTCCCCACAAGGATATGTCATCGATAAGGAAGGTATCCATAAGATGCAGGAGAAGTTTACATCTATTCAAGATATGCATCAGCCCAAGAATAAGGATGCAGTCCGGTCGATCGTTGGCCTGATTAACTACTACGGATTAATCGTCCCAGATAATTTGCTTCTCAAACGCTCAACCGAATTCAAGTAGTTCGGCGTCAAAAAGTGCTTCCATTTCTTGTATGTCAGGAAGTTCACTTATCACTGACAAGCGAACAATATCCTAAAATATTTGGGAAACACAAAGACCCGCCGGTGATGTCCGCCATTCTGATGCAGCACTATGCAACATTCCTGCAGTCGCTTGACGGATGAGTTCCAGAAACTCTTCCGAGCATTCCAACGCGAATGCCGCTGACTGCTGCATAGGCCATAGCTGAAGATGAGACGGTGTGGAACTTCATCGGAGGGATCAAGTATGAACAATCAGTGGAGGAACGTTTCGGGGTGGATCAGGCCGAGTTCTCACTCCAGAAAAGTTTTTTGCTGCGCGTTATACGGAATGTTCCACCTGTGTTGAGAAGGAAGTGCTGGAAGAATTGCATTGTACCCATTTCGGTATGATACGTACAAAGTCCTTAGCCGGAGCCTACTGCTGGTGGGTAAGAATGGATTACGATATAGAGGAGATGATATACAACTGTGCCGAGTACCAATCGGACCGACCTGATCCAGTGAAAACCAAAATCCATTATTAAGAGACGCCGACAATACCGTTCAAGAGAGTTCATGTGGATTTTGCTGGACCGTATCACCTGGTTGATGTGTACAGCCAATGGCTGGAAATAAAAGTGTGCAAGTCTATTTCTGCGGAGAGTACGGTGAGAATTTATCGAGAAATATTCGCTACATTCGGAATTCCATCGGTGCTAGTTAGCGATCACAGAGTGAAATTTACTTCGGAGGCATTCCAACAGTTTTTGCGTATGAACGGCGTAGGAGCGTATCGACCTCGAACATTCTGCTGACATACCGTAAGATGCTGCATCCTTCCACAGGTCTATTGTCGCCCATGCTGATGATCGGTCGCCAAATCTGGAGAATCGACCTGATGCTGCCGACAAGTCGAAGTCTACGAAGGACAGTACGACAGTTCAAAGACGGAGACCGCATTCGAGTGTGAGACTTTCTTTCGCGAAACAAGTGGCAGTTCGGGAAGATCGTCGAGAAAGCTAAACGACGGACGAGTTTAGGAATGCCACATTGACCACATTGCTGAGGTAGGTGCGCATTTGCGTGAATAATTGGTGAACACGCCTAGGGAGAAGGTGAGGACTGTTGCGTTTGTGCGAGACCGATAGCGCGCCCTCAGTCTGTTGCATCAACTACGGACCCTAATAATTGGACGGACCCTTGTAATTGTTATTTATAAACTAAGTTAGCGGTTGTGGAATTTACTCGGCCAGTCATAACATTTAGATAGTCTAAGTTGTTACCAAGGATTTAATTTAATGAATTTCAGTTGGTCGGGGTCCTGCAAAACCGCACTAAGCGGAAATTCGTCTAACTTCTGATATTTTGTTCGTAGAACGAAGACGGAAATTCATTCATATCAATGCATGTGCACATTTGTTGTACCCGAGCAGCACAAGTCAGACAAAAATGGTTACAGACAAGCAGGGCCGGATTTAGCCGGAAGGGGGCCCCGGGGCCGACAGTATGTGGGGGCCCCAAAATGTACAAAATAGGTTGGTTTTGGTACATAAGATTTGTGGGGGCCCGGGGCCATGGCCCCCCCGGCCCCCCCCTAAATCAGGCCATGCAGACAAGGATGTTATCGATCATTTAGTAATTTGCATTCGATCATTTAGTAGTTTGTCAATAACTCACTCCAGAAGCTGAATCTCAAAATGTGTTGTATGGCAAACTTCTAGTGCGAAGGTTTTTCTACAACTCTTCTTAATGGTTCGATGTTAGAATTCGACTAATAACGAGTTATAGCGCTAGTTGCAGTAACTTAAACTAAATGATTGGAATTTTGTTATCATTTACTCCAAGTTACTGAAACTATAGCTATAACTCCGTTACTAATGGAAATCAAACAACGAACCATTAGGTAGTGTTGTAGAAAAACTTTCGCATCGGAAGTCCACCATACAACACATTTTGAAATTATGCTTTTGGAATGAGTTATTAAGGTTCAAATGTCATACATCAAATCGACTTCTTTTTCTTGCTGTTCGCTTCTTTTTTTTTGCGGAGAGCTCACTCATTCGCTCAGATCTGATTTTGTACAAAGTACCCAAACATTACAAAAGGTATCAAACTCTATATATTTCCACAAAATATTAACGTCCTTTTCAATACCTGTACAGCGCACAGATCATAGTGATACGCATAAACAACCTCAAACATGCATCTGAGATTGATTTGTTGTGCATCCTTCTCCTAATTACACAATTTCCTACATGCATTTTACATGAATGTAAAATTATGATGCAGTTGACTACCTTCTCAAATGTTCGTTCAGATTCAATGGATTGTTTACATGACCATATGATCGGTCTTCTCTCTGTGTACATGAAAAGTGATGCCGTTTTAGCATTACATTGTTATTTTAGCATTACATTACATTATCAACACTTGAATTATGAAAAAATAAATAACCTGCGTTGCTTATGAAAGCTTGCGTTTTTTACAGTTCTAGCTCACATCTAATATTTAGTGTCAATATATAGCATGAAAAGCATCATTTTCATAGATTATTGCTTGATGTTTACGTACATATTCGAGAAAACAAGCATAACATATAGAACAAATCAACACGCAACACTGAATGATGATTTTCGAGTATCTGCAAAGTATAAGAGAGCGTGAGAGTAAATCGACGGTTTCCCCTCCTGGAAAAATATTTTTTCAACTTTGCAATATTTTCTGCAAAATGCAGTTTTTTCAAATAATATTACGAAATTCATCCAAATGAAGCATCCCACGGATGTATTGAAGTCACCACTATATGTTGATGTAGTTTTAAAACAAGAGTGCTTCCCCGATTCAGCTGGGGAATGCATTTTCTCCTCAGTGGGCGGATTTTTTCCTGGGGGTGGTACAAGCACGTGGCTGTTTTCTTGTCAATGACTGGATTACGGTAATTTGGGCCTTAACAAACTACTAAATGATCGAAGGTATATTACTAAATGATCGATAAGATCCTTGGTTACAGCAACTTGATTGTGACTGAATCTGATTACATATGTGTTGCAGTGGAACTTGCGTGTTGCTAGGGTAGGATATCCTCAGTTATGGGTTTGAGGGATATCCGATACGATTTGTAATCGATCGAGTCTTCTGCACGAAAATTTGGGCAATAAAAATGGGTTATTTTAGATTGGCGCTTGGTGTGATTTAGCAGAACCCCGGCCAAATCGTATCATTTTGAAACGCGAAGAATTTTACAAGATAATTTGTAAATGTAAGGTTGTATTGTTAAATTGGTATTTGAGGTGAAGAATGAACCCTAATCACAACATAAAATAATTATTCTATGCCTTTGATTAGCTATAGATTCTTAATAGATTATATCAAAAGTTTCCTTTTTGTTAAGGTTCAAATGTCATACATCAAATCGACTTCTTTTTCTTGCTGTTCGCTTCTTTTTTTTGCGGAGAGCCTACTCATTCGCTCAGATCTGATTTTGTACAAAGTATACAAACATTTCAAAAGATATCAAACTCTTTATATTTCCACAAAATATTAACGTCCTTTTCAATACCTGTACAGCGCACAGATTATAGTCATACGCATAAACAACCTCAAACATGCATCTGAGATTGATTTGTTGTGCATCCTTCTCCTAATTACACAATTTCCTACATGCATTTTACATGAATGTAAAATTATGATGCAGTTGACTACCTTCTCAAATGTTCGTCCAGATTCAATGGATTGTTTACATGACCATATGATCGGTCTTCTCTCTGTGTATATGAAAAGTGATGCCGTTTTAGCATTATATTATTATTGTAGCATTTCATTACATTATCAACACTTGAATTATGAAAAAATAAATAACCTGCGTTGCTTATGAATGCTTGCGTTTTTACAGTTCTAGCTCACATATAATATCTAGTGTCAATATATAGCATGAAAAGCATCATTTTCATAGATTATTGCTTGATGTTTACGTACATATTCGAGAAAACAAGCATAACATATAGAACAAATCAACACGCAACACTGAACGATGATTTTCGAGTATCTGCAAAGTATAAGAGAGCGTGAGAGTAAATCGACGGTTTCCCCTCCTGGAAAAATATTTTTTCAACTTTGCAATATTTTCTGCAAAAGGCAGTTTTTTCAAATAATATTACGAAATTCATCCAAATGAAGCATCCCACGGGTGTATTGAAGTCATCACTATATGTTGATGTAGTTTTAAAACTAGAGTGCTTCCCCGATTCAGCTGGGGAATGCATTTTCTCCTCAGTGGGAGGATTTTTTCCTGGGGGTGGTACAAGCACGTGGCTGTTTTCTTGTCAATGACTGGATTACGGTAATTTGGGCCTTAATTCTGATTCACGCCCCTGACTTGAAGCTATTCGAAAGCATTCGCCGACTAAACAGTCAACCGCCCCGCTTTCCGATGGGACACATGCGGCTGGTGGCCATTTTGATAAATGAACGTATTTGCGTACCACAATAGAACTTCTGCACCATACGCTCGATCTCTGTCAGGCCCCGTCTGCGTCGGCTCGGCAAGGCAAGGAAGTTGGACACTGTCGTCGCAATTTCCATACCATGCCTACAGTCTACCTACGTACTAATGTGAGTTTCTGTGACTGCCTGGCCGGAAAAACCAACCGGAAGTCTTCAACTGATGGCGGCAGCGGCGGTGACCGACAGCGTGGTTCAGCTGGTTAGTTGGTTGCTCTTTTCCTTCGGTTGTGACCTTTTTGTTTCATTATCGGCTCTGCTCGTTTGCTTTTTCGCTATGTTGGTACCTACTTGAGAGCTGAGCTGACGATACAAGCAACCTATTAGAGCGCCTACATTAGTACCCTCTTCTTGATATCCGATGCTGTTGTTCCTATTAGTGCCACCACCGCACCGCACCGTAGTCATCCCCCGGCGATGGCATGCACCGACTCGGGGTGGTCCTGGTTGGGTCGATTCGTTTCGGGTTCATTTTGGGACTTGTTTGGTACTGGGACGGTTAACATTCCAGCCAGATCCTTCAAATGGGATATTTTTCACGCCTCAGCAAATTACCATTACTAAATGGAGGACCGAAAACTGAGGACTGGTATCGGCTTTGAGGGTGACGATAATGATGCTCGAGCTTGCGGTGTATAGTTTGGTCGCTCAAAAGAGAAATATACAGAATCAAATGTCAACACATTTCGTGTTGAAAAGTGTGAAAATTATGGGAGGTTGATGAAGTCAGATGTTTGAAGTTCTATTCTTAAATAGAAAATAAATAAAACGAGCGCTAAAAAAAGACTTGAATGAAACTCAACATGCAGAATTAATTTTCATCGATCGAAATCAAAATATAGGACACAAAAAACGTCTATATCGTCGTCGAGAGGCAAACATACAAAAATTTCATTTTCAAATTATATTATGACGACAGTAAAGATGACAAACAGGTTACAGAACGATCACATTAAACTGTCAGCTTAAATGATAAACCACTAATTAGGTGGCCGATATCATTTCCAACATCACTCATCGTCAAATACATCTCAAATTGCATGCTACGTCTCCGAAAAACAGTTTCGATGCTTCGAAACAGCACTCATTCTGCACACACAAAAAAACAAAATTCCACAGACACAACCCTTTTCGGGGCAAATTGCCACATAATTAGTTTATTGAGCAATAATCCAGCTACTTTGGCACTGTATTACTTGGAAGTCTGGAATCACTCATTCAATCTGCGGATTCAATCTACACACCGCGCCGGCCGACATGACAGCAAGATTGCCACACCAGGAGAACGAGAATCGCAAACAAAGGACCGCTTAGCCGGAGAAAAATACACGGCAACAGCAATAAAACCCAATTAATTAGTTTCGATCGTAACCATGTGGCCGCCACCGCCGCGCCGCCGCTATCGCATCGTCATCGTCATCCTTCTAGCGAGTTCCTGTTCCGTGCAATCAAGCGTGCGTGAGGGCGAAAGCATAGATGGATCACTCTTTGAAAACTCATCGAGTGAGTGTGGGGCAAAGAAGTTGAAAAAAAGCGCAGACCCGACTCCTCTGTGTCTCCAGTCAACCAACGCGGACGCATCGCTCGGTGCATGGCTATATTGCAGGAGATTCGCACTCTGTAGCTAAAAGCGATGAAATAATTCCATCGACTAACCCATTCCGGTTTTCTCATCTTCTAGCAGTGATGCTAAATTCTCTAGAGATGAGTCTGTTCTAGTGGAATGCTCGTTTGTTTGAAATATGTCGCCGTGTTTTCTATTAAATCTTTAAGCTGCAGCGGCAAAACTAGCTATCGGGATGGACGACGTGAAATTTTAAATCGTCATGACTATAGATGATGCTTGATGATCTCTACACTTTTCACTTTGCTGGACGCTATTTGTGAGGCTTTTCTTTTCCTGTTCGGATGTGCCACTGCGACCAGTTATTAGATCTATTGTAGCATTACCCGTGTCCTTAGTGTATAAGTGCATGTCGAATTTCTCCATTACTATTGAGAAGCAATGCAGTATCGGTTTCGATACAGTTCTTGTTTTGTTTTTTCAAGAGCATAATGACAAGGTCCCGCTATTTAGACCCTTCACAGAGAGCAATCCCATTGAAGGCGCGCCCCTTGTCAATAGGAAATCAATCCTTGAGAAAACAGAACAGTTATTTGGCCATGCATCGGAGCCCTAGCCATATCCTTGTCTTGCTTCTAGAATATCACCAGTAAAGCTACAAACCCGGGATTTAGTTCTATCTACAAAACCATTTCTAGCTCAAGAATTTGTTCAGTAATAAGAATTTCCGTGTGCTCCTTTCACTACCATTGTTAACAGTTCATGAAGAGTTAGTACGCATTAAAACCCCTAACTCGATTTTTCCAGCGATCAGTTCAGCCTAGGATGGGCACCCAGGTTTTTTTTTCAACTAATTGCTGGAAAGTTGCTTCCGCTGCATACAGTTTAGCCTCAAACGGTGGAAATTCGAGTCTTTCAACTATCTGCAGGGTAACGTCTCTTGGGGGCAGCAGGGACAGCAGGAACAGCATGATGTCCAAGGGCTTGACGACCCCTCCCCAGCTGTCTGCGAGTCAGGGAGAACTGCCTAGGGCGTGGTGGGATTTAGCAGTGGGCTCTGCTAAAATCCTCCCAAAACCACAAGTGCCCGTAAGCGGACTCTATCAAAGCGACTGTGTGCCGCTTCAAAAGCACAAGCCCAGGGAGTGCCAATTGGCATGTGGAGTGTCCCTACTTCGGTAGGGTAGTGCGTGAGCTGCTTCGGCAGGGAGTGAGTGATCTGTTTGTGCTGAGGCAGGAGTGTCATAGCGAGTCGCCGCCGCTATGGCCACCTCGAAGCGCAGCAGAAGTCTGAGTATGGACTGCACATGCTAAGGTAAGAGTGTCGTAGCGTAGTATCGTTGATTAGTCCCCACATACCGCTATCGACACCTCGAGGCATGGCAGTGGAGTGTTAGAATAAGTTGTGGAGTGTACCTACTTCGGTAGGGTAGCGCGTGAGCTGCTTCGGCAGGGAGTGATCTGGTTGTGCTGAGGCAGGAGTGTCATAGCGTGTCTCCGCCGCTATTGTCACCTCAAAGCGCAGCAGAAGTCTGAGTATGGACTGCACATGCTGAGGCAGGAGTCGAGGTATCCCATCGACACCTCGAGGCATTGCAGTGGAGTGTTAGAGTGAGCACCCGAAAAAGGGTCACATGGAGCGAATGGTCTTTGGAGAAGCTGCTTCGGCGGCAGGGTAGCAGTGGGTTGTACCCACACACCTACAGTTGTGCACATGTGGTGCATGGGGAGTGTCCCTGCTTCGGCAGGGTAGCGTATGGTCTGCTTCGGCAGTGGTGTGATTGATCTGCTCGTGCTGAGGCAGAGTGTCGTAGCGCAATATCTGTAGGCCCAGGCAGTTACCGCTACTGACACCTCGAGGCATGGCAGCGGAGCGTCCGGGAGAGCATCCAAGTAAGACTCAAATGGAGTGAATGGGGTGCGAGCACCCAAGTCAGTCTCGCGTGGGACGAGTGCCTGTGTGAGCGATAATGAGTGAGTACGCTTAGTACTGCGAGTAGTACTGCGAGGTAGTTCCTGGGGGAAACGATGGTGGAGCCCAAGGGAGTTTAGTCGGTATTACCGGTATGGTCGAGTCCGACACTCCAGTACACTTCCGTGTGGTAGTTTGGCAACTACAATGCACGTGTACTGGGTTAGTGTGTAAATGCATTCTCCCTTGTAAAAAAAAAAAAAAAAAAAAAAAAGGTAACGTTAATGTTGTTATACTTCAAACACTGTTGTAGGCAGCGAGGACTAAATACGATGAATCCTTAATTACCACAACTTATTGCCCTAGCTCGACAAATGGATTAAGCTAGGGCTCTGTTTGGTAGATCTTAAACCGTAACACACTACGTCAAAGTGATCTACCGTGTTACGGGGCTTACTTACTTACTTGATACTTGATGGGCTACAGCTCTTCGATAAACCTACGCCGAATGGAGTAACCTTCTCCACTGGACCCGATCCTGGGTCAATCGCTTCCAGTCGCCCTGAACATTGAGCGCCCTCAGGTCCTCTTCAACTGCAAAAAGCCATTGTGTACGCGGCCTTCCACGAAGCCTGCGGCCTCTTCCGGGTTCTCTACTAAATATTATCTTCGCTTGACGTTCTTCCGGCATGCGAACAACGTGACCAGCCCAACGTAGTCTGCCGTGTTGAATAAACTTAATAATATCCAGCCCTTTATACACCTGGTACAATTTGTGGTTCATGCGACGCCGCCAGATACCGTTCTCCTGTTTACCGCCGAGTATTGTCCGCAGCACCTTACGCTCAAACACTCCGAAAGCTTTCCGATCAGCCTCCTTTAACTTCCATGTTTCATGGCCGTATAAAGCCACCGGAAGAATCAGAGTAGTATACAGCGCGAATTTTGTATTCGTTTGCAGACTACGGGACTTAAGCTGGTTACGAAGTCCGTAATAAAATTTTTACCATCCAGCACCATTTCACTACCACCCCCACTAATGAACCCACGTTGATTGCCAGCGACCATGTACTTCGTTTTGCTGGTATTGATCGTGAGTCAAATCCTCGCTGTCTCCCTCTTAAAAGGCACGAAAGCCTCTTCCACGGCACGGCTATCAATAATATCGATATCGTACGTAAATCCCAGGAGCATATGCAATATGGTGATAATGGTACCGCTTCTTGGCACACCAGCTCTCCTAATTGCTCCCTCAAGCGCTATATTGGACAGTAGATTCGAGAGTGCATCACCCTGCTTTATCTAAGGTGTCCATCTAAGGTAACAAATGACGTCGATATTTCATTCGCAACCCTTACACTTGATTTCGATCCGTCCAACGTTATACGAATCAGCCGTATCAGTTTCGCCGGAAAACCATGTTCAAGCATAAATTGCCATAATTCATTCAGTTTCACTGAATCGTACACCGCCTTGAAATCAATAAACAGATGATGTGTCTGCATGTTGTACTCCCGTAATTTATCAAGGATTTGTCTCAGGGTAAACATTTGATCCGTTGTTGATCGGCCCTCACGAAAACCTGCTTGGTATTCGCCGACGAAGAACTCTTCAAGCGGTCTCAATCTATTGAACAGAATACGAGACATAATTTTGTACGCCGAATCAAGGAGAGTTATTCCTCGGTAATAGGCGCACTCCAGTCTGCGCCCTTTCTTAAAGAGAGAGCAGATGAGACCGTCCAACCAGCTAGCAGGCAATTCCTCGTCTTCCCATATTTTCGACATAATAATTACTTCATAAAGCTGCTCACTGCCATGTTTGAGAAGTTCAGCCAGAAGCTGGTCCTTCCCCGCAGCCTTATTGGTTTTCAGCTCTTTAACAGCTTTTTTAACCTCATCTAGTGTAGGTGACTCCACAGCTTGTCCATCGTCGCTAATATTTATTCTGTTCACCGATGCACCGTCACTTCCACTATTCAACAAAGTCTCGAAGTGTTGCTTCCACCTGGCAGCCGGTTTTATCTGCCAGCAAATTCCCTTGAAGGTCGTTGCACATGACGGGAGATGGCGCATTCTTTCTCCGCACGCCATCGACAGACTCATAAAACCTCCGCATATCGTTCCGCTTCATTTTTTCCTGCGCCTCACTAATAACTTGTTCTTCGTACTCTTTCTTCTCCCTGCGGTGGGCTCGTTTTTCGGCTGCTTTTGCTTCCTTGTACCGATCTTCATTCGATCGGGTACCCGACACCAACATCCGGCTTCTGGCAACGTTCTTCTCGTCAGTCACTCTCTGACACTCCACATCGAACTAACCCGTCCTGAGTCGCCTCTGTGCAATGTCTTCCACTTCTCGTGCTGTTGTGCTCACCGCTCCATGGATCGACTCCCATAGATCGTTGATGTTGTCGCTAACGTTAATTGCACTTATCCGTTCGTCGAGCTTCTGGCGGTTCTCAGCCGATACTCCTTCCGCCGACAATCGCTGGATATTGTAACGCATCGTTCGCTGTGATCTTTCGTTCGATACAGTAGACAACCGTGATCGAATTTTATTGACAACGAAGTACCCGAGCAGCACACAAAATGCACATAGATCGCAAAAATTTATATGTGACCAGATTCAGTCACAATTAAATTGCTTCAACCAGTTTCACTCGACTTGTGCTGCTTGGGTAATGACCAGAGTCAATGTTCGGACCTCTGAATGTCCGCACATCGATAACATCCGAGAAATGGCGCCCATCCACCAGAACATGGTCTATCTGGTTGCAAGTTTCACCATTTGGGTGTCTCCAGGTGTGCTTTCGAATATTCTTTCGTGCAAAGTAGGTGCTACTGATGGCCATCCCTCTGGCAGCAGCGAAGTTTACTAGCCGTAGGCCGTTGTCATTGGTATTATGGGACGGAAATAGTCCTCTCTACCGACCTGAGCGTTAGCGTCTCCGATAACAAATTTTCACGTCATGCTTTGGGCACTCTCCATAGGCTTTATCAAGACATTCATAAAATGTGTCCTTCACGTCGTCGGATTTATCGTTTGTCGGTGCGTAAACGTTGATTAGGCTGTAATTGAAGAATTTGCCCCGATCCTCAACACAGAGATTCGTTCGCTAATGGGTTTCCACCGCATTACTCGCTTCATCTGCTTGGCCATCACTACGAAACCAACTCCATGCTCTGCTTTTCCCCCTGCCGCTGTGATAGATGTTATACTTGAATGTAGTGTTGGTCGTGGAGTCCACGGCTCGGAATTCAACGCTTTTAAATCCTGGAATAAATTTGGGATTCAAAGAAGAGGTCACCGAATTGACCAACACATTATTTCGGTCAATTATTAAATTTCATATAGAGTCGCAGTTGTCCATAGTAGAGAATCTGAGAGCATTTTTAATGTCTACACTTATGTTTAATCTAGCAAGATTAACAAAACTTCTATTTGGAAGATCCGGAGCACCCAGTTATATGATTATTTTATGACTCACAGTAAAGACCAAACTCCTTAGTATAACCGATTCATATTGAATAGGTGACGAGGTTAGTCTACCAACCTATTGAAGTATGTTTATTCGGTACTGGTGCTCTATTCCTGGAATGAAGCACTAAATATCGCTGCATCAAATAAATTTCTAATATATATTGCCGAGGAGTTCCGATTCCAGCTGGATATTCTTGCTTATACGATAAGGAAAAAGGATTGACAAAGGAAAGTAATCATGTGCTCTCAGTAGGAAGCGTACTTATATTTAAGTGTCTCTGTCTCAGAGAATTAAGTCCGCCTGGGTAGAGCAAATTTCCGCGGTCTTAACGGAAAACTGCATAGCATAGTTAAAAAAAAATCACTGAACCACCAACAGAACACCTCACTTTTGTTTCGTTTCATAGAGTAGCAGGTATTCAGCATTAATTCTAGAGTGCCCAGCTTCAATAAAATTAACTCTGGTTTACCAGTAGCAAACAATTTGTTCCATTCTCGGCTTCTGTCAAAATTTTACACCTACTTTATTCGCGTAATCTAGTAACCCCATTATCGCAAAATTATCGAGTTAACTTACGTTAAATTATCGAACTACGATAATAATTCAGTTGATTCATCGTTATTGTAGCAACCGATAACGTTGATCACAATCAACTTTATCGGCGATAACGATAAATTAACGATTAACAACCCTGGTCCTGACATTCCAGGTACCGAGTTTCCAATCATAGTCCTTGCCGTTGCCGGGTCTGTTGCCAAAAATAACGTTCTCTTTTTCTTCTATCTCCATTTTTCGTGGCATTTGAGAGGCTTCAGTAAGCTACCTTACCGGGGTCGCGTTACCTACATCGCGCTGATGGCCTTAGGTATAGCTGACGCGATGCAGCATTTCGTTTATAAGCCGCTGAGTACCAGGCAGATGCTGTTTGAGCCGCACCTCCTGGTGAACAGACGCTCGAGGCGTACCTTCTCACTCTAGCTGATGTCAGAAGGACAACGGTGCCCAGGCTGCACTACCAGCTAAGTACACAACCCTTAGATGGCAGTCTTTTGCCATCGGACGACCCGTGGAAGCGTGATATAGAAACGTGATATAGAGCTCTGTTGGGCGCTCCTTCCTTGATGTCAACCCACCATTTTGCAGCCCAACGGGGCTTACTACGTGTCGTTAATCTAAAATGGGTGCGACTCACCGGACAAAGACGGCTTCCGGCCTTCCATTCCCTCCCTGCCTTCCCGGCGAGACAGGAAGTTTGTATACACCCAATAGGCCGCTCGTAAAACCATTTTTTATGGGACAGCCGCAAGAATCACAAACTGTATCAAGTGTACAAAAGAAAATATGGCGAATCGTATAACATACGGCAGACTTCCGTGTGAATGTTGGTACAAAAAAACAAGAAAAACTATATTCAACAGAACACCGGATAGAAGCCGGCAAATTCGAGGAAGGCCACGAGCACGCCTGGCTGCACGGGGTAGAAACAGACCTGGGACCTCACACGTTCAATGACACTCCACTGGAGGAACATCGCCCAACACCGACGATTATGGACCTCTACATAGTTGCCAAGCTACCAAAGTGTGGTAATCCTCCAGCCGTGACCGGTCCTACCCACTAAACCCTCCTTGGGCTCCAATCCCATAATTACCCCAGAACTGCCTTTCAGTATTACTTGCAAGAGATAGGCAGTACTTAAAGATATTTTGATTACCAGGTATAGGTGTTACGAGGCTGTTGCCGGCAGATTCAAAATCGGTTTGCGCCATTCAACGTTTGAAAAAATGTTCTTTCTTTGAAAGAAAATCTGAGATATCGCCATCGGGGGTGACAATGGGTCTGGGGGGTGAGAATGGGTCATCACTCTCACCGGCAGCCTGGAGGTCGTTGAGCAAAATCGTTCATTCCGGGCAAACTCGTTCATTTAAAGGAGTCACCATCTCCTCTGTTCGCCTTATACCGAGAAGACGCGTTCTATTGAAAAAAAAGGCTCTCTTACTCCATTTCGTAGAAAAGTACTTTTCCAGTTCATAATGACAAGAATGGCAGTTAAAGTTAATTAGAAGAAAAATCAAAACTGTTGGTAAAACAGAATCTTTAATGCATTTATCTGAGTATCTTTGTTTTTTATTCTTTTGAAAGATTGTCATTTTGCGATCCATTGATATCTGTTGGTGTTAAACATAATATTTTACATAAGAATTTTTCAGATATACTCGCTCTTCGCGAGGTTCGTTACTTATCGTTCCTAGATGTTTCACAAACAGTTTAAGAGACTCATTCCGCCTACGAGCTATAAAAATTTGGAACGATTTCCCTAGAAATCATAGGTGCGAAAGAAGTTTTTCTTTATTTAAACGGAATCTAAATATCTTGTTCAGTATGTAGTTATTGGTATTAGACGTTGCATAATAGCATAAGCATTGAAAATCAATATGTGATGCTGAGCGTCGAAATCAATTCAGCGTCGGAAGCAAGTAATGTCAAAATATTTTATAGCAGCCGCCATTATGGCTAGCGTGGAAAGCTAGATAACAGAACGTTTCTCTGGGGCTTACGATTTGGTACGGATGAGTTTGGCAAACAGTGTCTATTTTATTGGTTTTCACGACTATGACGAAAATGCCTGCGTTAACCCTTAACCTTAACCCATAGAAAGAGTGAATCCTGAACAAAATTTGACAAAAACACATCCGAGATATCGAGATAGGGAGGTTATCGAGATGTAGAAAGCAAAATTGTATGCGCATTGAAGGGACCGAAAAAACCATAGGGAGAGATTCCGAAATACAGGGCATCGAGATGTAGTTGAGCAAAAAGGTCTGCAAACAACTCTCCGTTTTCGAGAACTTCTTCGAATTGAAGTCACCTCGAAGGAAATGTTCAAGCTACCGGCTGTCTGCCCACACTGCCCCAAGGCCAACAGAAAAGACAAACTCGCAGTCCAATCGAATCAGTAAGCGTCATCGAGGGGCAGCAGAAACAGAGAGCAAACCAGCTAATTGTGGTTGATTGATCACTAAATTTAATTTAATGGCTTCGCGGACGTTCGCGCGTAAATAGATAAGTGCACTCTGCGAGTCGCTCGGCAGCGGCAGCAGCAACACAAATGGAATCGGTACCGGAGGGGCCTTGCCCGGTCTCCTCTTTCGCTAAGTAGACACGCACCCAACAAACAGGCGGCTCTCACGCGATTGGGTGGATCCTCTTCCTGTTGAAAACCGGAGCTGGGTGGAAAGTCCGTTGGGTGCTGTTGCGCTGCGGAACGGCAGCCGGCGTCGTCGTCGTCATCATCACCAAGAGGCGGAGGAGCAATTTTCGATGAAAATGTCGGTTATTAATTGCAGATTCGCATGGCCTCGGGAAACAAGTCTCAGTCGGGGGAGATTGGCGAGTTTAGTCAATTTTTCAATCGGTAATCAAATTTGAATGAGGTGATGATTGATGGAATCTTATTGATGGCCGTTGGGAAACTGCGCTTGCGAAAGTTGATGATGCCATTGACAAGGTGAATTAATTTTAAATTTATTGTATTACCGGTCTGTTGATTGAATATGGAGCTTTCTCAAGCACTTTAATATTGTTACAAAAATGAAAACCGCAAACAAAAGAGCTTTGAAACTAGTTCAATCATAAAAATAATTTAAAATAAGATATGCAAAAATGTATCAAATTTGCACTAAATAACTCATTTCCATCAGAACTGCATCACGATCGAGAAATCTTAATAAAATAAAAATTATATTAGATGCCGCCTTTCACCACGCTGACAGTATTATCAATAAACCCACATGATAGTTTCCGTTATGCGCTACTCAACGAACCTAAGTTGACAATATTCAAATCGAATCCCATTTTCGTTCGGCTCCAATCGATAAAGAAAGAAATATTGAACAGTCTCCAATGATTCCATCAAAACACTCCATCCGTTATTGTTATGTGTAAGCGCTGTTGCTGCTGCCGCTGTAAAGTCCAACGTTTACCCAAAAATCCGCACCCGAAATGCAAAACTGGTATCGGCCACTCAAGAAAGCGATTTCGAGAGCGTTCCAATTCCTAAACCGCCAGAAAACGGCACTGGAATGGAACCCCCCTCTGCGAGCCGAACGACCAGGCAACGACCAGCGACGATGCCGCGCAGGGGACGTTGGATGACATGGTGCACAGTGGCCGGAAACTGCAAACAAAATAAATTCTATTTTTTATCTTTAGTGGAGAAATTTGCAACAACCCTGGCTCAACTGGCTCAAATTTGGTCGCAAAAGAATTATAATACATTGCATGGAGAAAATAATTTATTATTCTAGATGATTGCTCGAGTCGGAAGGGTACTGTTTTAAAATTTATTTTAGTTTAGTGCCGTTGCAAATTTTATACCTACTCTAGTTTTGGAAAAAAAAAAATTTAAAAAAAACTTGCAAATCTCCAAACTGGTGCAAAATTCCATAAAGTCCAGGATTGTTGCGGTGTCCGATTATAGTTCCAGGGGGTCTTGATTTGTGTCCCTTTTTATTCAAAGAGTTGTCAAGGTTCATTACTGGGGGGGAGGGGGTGCCTTTAAAATTTGTTGCACAAGTATTATACTATATTATAATATATCCTTGAGGAAATTGATGGTATTTCTTTCATCTAGGACGGGCTAGGAGTTAAAAATGCGAGTTTTTGTCATCCTGCTGTTACATGTCTCGTATGTCCTATGGTTGTTACCGCCAAGAACTTCGGTGACTGGAGACTTTATGGTTGCTTGCCGAAGATTCCTGCCTGATGCGTCCGCACACCGTCGCAATCGAAACAGGGCGAGTTGAATTCGTCGCCTTCTATGATGCCCGTGGCTTGTTGTGATGTATGTTGTCCGTTGATGCCTTTCCAACGGCAACCGTTTTATGATCGAGGACTGTCTGCTAACATCTCTATTGTGGTGGTGCTTTTCATTTATTTAGTCTACACTAAACAAATAACGGGCAGCAGGGACTATGTCCAAGGGCTTGACGATCCCTCCCCAGGCCATCTGCGAGTTGTGGGGCTTGCCTAGGATGTGGTGGGGTTTGACAGTGGGCCCTGTTAAACCTCTATAAAAAGCTGCATGTATCCGCAAGTAGGCTCCGCCAAAGCGACCGTGTGCCGCTCAAAGCGCACAAGCCCAAGTCCTGGTGTTAGGTGGGACGCTAAACAGCCCTGACACGACGGCCCTCCGACGAGACAGGAGGTTTGCGCAGGCCCAATAAGCCGCCTAGAAAACCAATCATTACGAACAATATAAGAGATAATGCGACTCGATATAATCGGCAAAGACCTAGGGCGACGAATACAGGATCACGATTGGAAGCTTGGAACATGGAATTGCAAGTCGCTAGGTTTCGCAGGTTGCGACAGGATGATCTACGATGAATTACATCCCCGCAACTTCGACGTCGTGGCGCTGCAGGAGATTTGCTGGACAGGACAGAAAGTGGAAAAGCGGGCATCGAGCGGCTACCTTCTACCAAAGCTGTGGCACCACCAACGAGCTGGGAACCGGCTTCATAGTGCTGGGTAAAATGCGCCAACGCGTGATTGGGTGGCAGCCAATCAACGCAAGGATGTGCAAGCTGAGGATTAAAGGCCGTTTCTTCAACTATAGCATCATCAACGTGCACTGCCCACACGAAGGGAGACCCGACGACGAGAAAGAAGCGTTCTACGCACAGCTGGAGCAGACATACGATGGACGCCCACTGCGGGACGTCAAAATCGTCATCGGTGACATGAACGCGCAGGTAGGAAGGAGAAATGTATAGACCGGTCATCGGACCGGATAGTCTGCACACCGTATCGAATGACAACGGCCAACGATGCATAAACTTCGCAGCCTCCCGCGGAATGGTAGTCCGAAGCACCTTCTTTCCCCGCAAAAATATCCACAAGGCCACATGGAGATCACCTAACCAAGAAACGGAAAACCAAATCGACCACGTTCTAATCGACGGTAAATTCTTCTCCGACATCACGAACGTCCGCACTTACCGCAGTGCGAATATTGAATCCGACCACTACCTCGTTGCAGTATGCCTGCGCTCAAAACTCTCGACGGTGTACAACACGCGTCGAAGTCGGACGCCGCGGCTTAACATTGGGCGGCTACAAGACGGTAGACTAGCCCAAGAATACGCGCAGCAGCTGGAAGTGGCACTTCCAACGGAAGAGCAGCTAGGCGCAGCGTCTCTTGAAGATGGCTGGAGAGATATTCGATCCGCCATTGGTAGCACCGCAACCGCTGCACTAGGCACGGTGCCCTCGGATCAGAGAAACGACTGGTATGACGGCGGATGGGGGCAGGTAGTGGAAGAGAAGAATGCAGCATGGGCGAGATTGCTGCAACACCGCACGAGGGCGAACGAAGCACGATATAAACAGGCGCGGAACAGACAAAACTCGATTTTCCGGAGGAAAAAGCGCCAGCAGGAAGATCGAGACCGTGAAGAAACGGAGCAACTGTACCGCGCTAATAACACACGAAAGTTCTATGAGAAGTTAAACCGTTCACGTAAGGGCCACGTGCCACAGCCTGATATGTGTAAGGACATAAACGGGAACCTTCTTACGAACGAGCGTGAGGTGATCCAAAGGTGGCGGCAGCACTACGAAGAACACCTGAATGGCGATGTGGCAGACGAAGATGGCGGTATGGTGATGGACCTGGGAGAACGCGCGCAGGACAGAATTCTACCGGCTCCGGATCTCCAGGAAATCCAGGAGGAGATTGGCCGACTGAAGAACAACAAAGCCCCTGGGGTTGACCAACTACCAGGAGAGCTATTTAAACACGGTGGTGAGGCACTGGCTAGAGCGCTGCATTGGGTCATTACCAAGATTTGGGAGGAGGAAGTTTTGCCGCAGGAGTGGATGGAAGGTGCGTGCGTCCCATCTACAAAAAGGGTGATAAGCTGGATTGTAGCAACTACCGCGCAATCACATTGCTGAACGCCGCCTACAAGGTACTCTCCCAAATTTTATGCCGTCGACTAGCACCAACTGCAAGGGAGTTCGTGGGGCAGTACCAGGCGGGTTTTATGGGCGAACGCTCCACCACGGACCAGGTGTTCGCCATTCGCCAAGTACTGCAGAAATGCCGCGAATACAACGTGCCCACACATCATCTATTCATCGACTTCAAAGCCGCATATGATACAATCGATCAGGACCAGCTATGGCAGCTAATGCACGAACACGGTTTTCCGGATAAACTGACACGGTTGATCAAAGCGACGATGGATCGGGTGATGTGCGTAGTTCGAGTTTCAGGGGCATTCTCGAGTCCCTTCGAAACCCGCAGAGGGTTACGGCAAGGTGATGGTCTCTCGTGTTTGCTATTCAACATCGCTTTGGAAGGTAATACGAAGAGCAGGGATTAACACGAGTGGTACAATTTTCAATAAGTCCGTCCAGCTATTTGGTTTCGCCGACGACATAGATATTATGGCACGTAACTTTGAGAAGATGGAGGAAGCCTACATCAGACTGAAGAGGGAAGCTAAGCGGATCGGACTAGTCATCAACACGTCGAAGACGAAGTACATGATAGGAAGAGGTTCAAGAGAAGACAATGTGAGCCACCTACCGCGAGTTTGCATCGGTGGTGACGAAATCGAGGTGGTAGAAGAATTTGTGTACTTGGGCTCACTGGTGACTGCCGAAAATGACACCAGTAGAGAAATTCGGAGACGCATAGTGGCTGGAAATCGTACGTACTTTGGACTCCGCAAGACGCTTCGATCGAATAGAGTTCGCCGCCGTACCAAACTGACAATCTACAAAACGCTATTTAGACCGGTAGTCCTCTACGGACACGAGACCTGGACGATGCCCGTGGAGGACCAACGCGCACTTGGAGTTTTCGAAAGGAAAGTGCTGCGTACCATCTATGGTGGGATGCAGATGGCGGACGGTACGTGGAGGAGGCGAATGAACCACGAATTGCATCAGCTGTTGGGAGAACCATCCATCGTTCACACCGCGAAAATCGGACGACTGCGATGGGCCGGGCACGTAGCCAGAATGTCGGACAGTAACCCGGTGAAAATGGTTCTCGACAACGATCCGACGGGCACAAGAAGGCGAGGTGCGCAGCGGGCAAGGTGGATCGATCAGGTGGAAGATGACTTGCGGACCCTCCGTAGACTGCGTGGTTGGCGACGTGTAGCCATGGACCGAGCCGAATGGAGAAGACTCTTATATACCGCACAAGCCACTTCGGCCTTAGTCTGAATAAATAAATAAATACTAAGCAAATAACACTGAATCAACAATTTGACGCCACAATACACGGTTCGAGGCCGCATCTCTCCATCCTCGAATACGCCCCACGCTCGCCAAGTCGTTTTGCACCTGGTCTGCCCACCCCGCTCGCTGCGCTCCACGCCATCTCGTACCTGCCGGATCGGAAGCAAACACCATCTTTGCAGGGTTGCTGTCCATTCTTCTTGCCCATCGTACCCTTCCGGCTTTAGCTACCTTCTGGATACTGGGTTCGCCGTAGAGCTTGGCGAGCTCGTGGTTCATTCTTCGCCGCCACACACCGTCTTCTTGCACACCGCCAAAGATGGTCCTAAGCACCCGTCTCTCGAATACTCCGAGTGCTTGCAAGTCCCCCTCGAGCATTGTTCATATTTCATGTCCGTAGAGGACTACCGGTCTTATCAGCGTCTTGTACATGACACATTTTGTGCGGTGGCGAATCTTTTTTGACCGCAGTTTCTTCTAGAGCCCGTAGGCCCGACTTCCACAGATAATGCGCCTTTGTATTTCACGACTAATATTGTTATTAGCCGTTAGCAAGGGTCCAAGGTAGACGAATTCCTCGACCACCTCGAAGAAATCCCCGTTTATCGTAACACTGCTTCCCATGCGGGCCTTGTCGCGCTCGGTTCTGCTCACAAGCATGTACTTTGTCTTTGACGAATTCACCACCAGTCCAACTTTTGTTGCTTCGCGTTTCAGCGGATGTACAGCTCTGCCACCTTTGCAAAATGTTCGGCCGACAATGTCCATGTCATCCGCGAAACAAATAAATTGACTGGATCTGTTGAAAATCGTACCCCGGCTCTCCGCATGACACCTTCTAGCGCAATGTTGAACAGCAGACACGAAAGGTCATCACCTTGTCTTAGTTCCCGCCGCGGTTCGAACGAACTGGAGTGTCCGCCCGAAATCTTCACACAGTTTTGCACACCATCTACCTTTGATCAGTCTGGTAAGTTTCCCAGGGAAGCTATTCTCGTCCATAATTTTCCATAGCTCTACGCGGTCTATACTGTCGTATGCCGCCTTGAAATCAATGAACAGATGGTGCGTTGGGACCTGGTATTCACGGCATTTTGAAGGATTTGCCGTACAGTAAAGATTTGGTCCGTTGTCGAGCGGCCGTCAACGAAGCCGGTTTGATAACTTCCCACGAACTCGTTCACTAATGGTGACAGACGACAGAAGATGATCTGGGATATCACTTTGTAGGCGGCATTAAGGATGGTGATCGCTCGAAAGTTCTCACACTCCCGCTTGTCGCCTTTCTTGTAGATGCGGCATATAACCCATTCCTTTCACTCCTCCGGTAGCTGTTCAGTTTCCCAGATTCTGACCATCAGTTTGTGCAGGCAAGTGGCTAGCTTTTCCTGGCCCACCTTGATGAGCTCAGCTCCGATACCATCCTTACCAGCAGCTTCATTGATCTTCAGCTGTTGGATGGCATCCTTAACTTCCCTCAAGGTGGGGCTGGTTGGCTTCCATCGTCCGCTGAACTGACGTAGTCATCTCCTCCGCTGCCTTGACTTTCACTGACTGTATTCTCAGCGCCATTCAAATGTTCCTCGTAGTGCTGCTTCCACCTTTCGATCACCACACATTCGTCCGTCAAGATGCTCCCATCCTTATCCCGGCACATTTCGGCTCGCGGCACAAAGCCTTTGAGGGATGCGTTGCGCTTCTTATAGAACTTGCGTGTTTCTTGAGAATGACACAGCTGTTCCATCTCCTCGCACTCCCCTTCTTCCAGGCGGCGTTTCTTCTCCTGAAAAAGTCGGGTCTGCTGTCTCCGCTTCCGTCTATAACGTTCCACGTTCTTCCAGGTACCTTGCTGCAGCGCGACCGCCCAAGCTGCGTCCTTCTCCTCCAGAATCTGTCTGCACTCTTCGTCGAACCAATCGTTCCGTCGACTTCGTCCCATATACCCGACGTTGTTCTCCGCTGCATCGTTAACGGCTGCTTTGACTGTATTCCAGCAGTCCTCAAGAGGGGCCCCATCGAGCTCACCCTCTTCCGGCAACGCTGCATCGAGATGCTGCGCGTATGCGGTGGCGACATCACGTTGCTTCAGTCACTCTATGTCGTACCGCGGCGGTCGTCGGTACCGAACATTGCTGATGACGGATAGTTTTGGGCGCAGTTTAACCATTACCAGAAAGTGGTCAGACTCGATGTTAGCATCATAGGTCCTGACGTCGATAATGTTGGAGAAGTGCCGTTCATCAATCAGAACGTGGTCGATTTGTGATTCTGTCTGCAGTGGTGATCTCCAGGTGTACCGATACGGGAGGCTGTGTTGGAAGTAGGTGCTGCGAATGGCCATATTCTTGGAGGCGGCGAAATCAATTAGTCGTAGGCCGTTTTCTTTCGTCAGCCGTTGAGCGCTGAACGTTCGCACCATTGATCCCGAGTTTCCAATCGCTAGTCCCTTTTCGTCACGGTGATCTTGATTAGTGATTAGTGTGTTTAAAAATTCCGTCCGACGGTGCAATAAACTATTTTCAAAAAAAAATCAGCTTGTAATTTTTAAAATTATTTTGAATTCCGTTGACTATACCTTGCCGTGGTAAATTTTAGTGATTCTACTTTTTCTCTGATGACAGCATTCATCCGGTTCTCCTAGCCCATTGTGCATAATGATATCGGTAAACGGGTGAATGAATCCCAATTCATTCAACCGCTAACATGTTAAGGAGTACCACTACAAATACACGATGGAGGTATTTAACACCAACCCCACAGTATGGTTAAACATAATTTAGAAAAGGATCGAACTTACCGAAGTCGTGAAGTATACATCTAGCCATATCTTCCCTGTATCAAAACTTTGTTATATTTCTTTCCGTTTATACTATTGTTCCCATCGTTCAGGCTCGTCGGTTCGTTCACAACACGCAAAAAAAAGCGTTCATGAATTCATGAACTAACGAGTTCACGGTGTATTTTTCATCCTATCGAACTGCGTCAACTCTTTTGCTGGTATTGTATTGATCAGCTTCTGTCCCAAGAATAGTGTTCACTTTCCACAATCGATGAAAATGAGTTGATTGGCAAATTTGGATTTTTACTCAAAGAACTCCGGCTGATGAGTGATGGATGGAAAATTTGCATAGGATTTTTTCTCATCAGCAACAAAGTCCGGAAAATTAGCGGGCTTGGTAGTCATATGGCTACTGCTTCTGCCTCATACGCAGAAGGTCATGGGTTTAATCCCAGGTCCGTTCCATTCTCCTACTTTGAATCTTTCTCTATATTTCTCATGTTCTAGCAATCGCTAGAACTGGAAATGGACTTCCATACCGTTTCCATTACAATTCCTATACCTTCAACTTGAGTATTCTAACAGTAATCTGCTAGAATTGGAAATGAACTATAGAGCTCGTTTCCTACATCCAATTAGAAATTCCATCAGTTGCCTTCTCCTATCTATCACATTGGCAGCTCGTTAACCAAGACGGACCTCTGCCTCTCGAACCTAACCCAATAATTCCAACAAATTCCGCATGAACTCATGGCAAGTGCAGAGGTATATTCGGCTTGCAGTGGGCGAGTGATTGCATCATCATTTCCCCCCTTCCCTACATTGACTTGCATTCTGACGTGGCAGGCGCCAGTATGACCTAACAAATGAGATCACCAGTACTTGTACATTGAAGATGTGTGCTAGTCCCAAGCAAACATCTGTTGGTTCTCTGTGCAAGAACAGCTGATCTGGTCATAATGGAGTAGCAACTACGAGCAGTCAATCAAGCTCAAGCTCAGCAACAAAATCCGAGAACTGTTTCACTGCTAGATGGATTCCGGTTCGATTCACGGATGTATTCCGTTAGGGTGTCGAAATTGATTCCAGCAAACATAGGGTTCAGAATCAATATGATTGCATTTTGATTGGTCTCGCTGGCATTTGTATCTGGGTCACCACCAAACTTCTATGAATGCAGAGCCTGAACTTCAGTTGCCATTACATTTTGCTCGCTCTTCCACAATCCAAACTTCAAAAGTATTAGGTAAGAATTGGGTCTTAAAGCCCTACCTCGCTTATGGTTGCAGACGATAGTGCATCGGTCAAGAATACTTGAACCGATGTTAAAAAAATTCTGGTAAATAGGGGGAATGACGGCTTTGGCAGGTTTTGTTCTATTATTGACAGGGGTTTTTTATGTCTGACTATGCTCAAATTTGGCCTAAACATTCTTTGCATATCAAAGAACATTGTGGCCAAATTTCATAAAATTTGGTCGACAAAAACCCCCCTGCCAATAATAGAACAAAACCTGCCAAAGCCGTATTTCCCCCTATCTAAATCAGTAAAAATAATATTTTTGTGTTTAAGACATTTTAAGGCAAATTTTGGGCTGTGCAACATTTCAAACGAGACCGAAAATGTCGAGGAAGCATTTTCCATCTATTTTTAAATTTCAAATTAAACAATCTTTCTTTTAATTTCTAAGTCAAAAGAAAAACTGATGCGTTCCATGCAAGAAAATCAAATATCGATTCTTCATTTTAGGACCCAATTAGAAGAAAAAGTTATAAAAAAATATATTGGATCAAGCGTCCAGGAACTTTTTTATGAGTAGAAAAAGAGTGAGTGAAGATATTGGCAGTTCAATAATACATTGTTTTGCTAATAAATCTAATAGCTGTCTGGCTCTGGGGCTTATTCTGACATTCTGGGATTTACTACTCCGAAACATTAGCTTATAGTAGATCAGCATACGACCATAGTTCCCACCGGGTTGGGTACCTAATCTTCTCTAAGGTTGCTCGTGCCCCTGAGCAGTACACATGTTGCAAACAAGCAGGGACCATGTCCAAGGGCTTGACGACCCCTCCCCAGCTGTCTGTGAGTCAGGGAGAACTGCCTAGGGCGTGGTGGGATTTAGCAGTGGGCTCTGCTAAAATCCCTCCCAAAAAACCACAAGTGCCCGTAATCAGACTCTATCAAAGCGACTGTGTGCCGCTTCAAAAGCACAATCCCAGGGAGTGCTACTGGCACATCAGGGTTGATACCAGTAAGACCCTGATTATGGCATACTGGTTGCGTTTATTGGTCTTGTATTTGGATATTGTTATATTGTGAAGCGAGGGCTGGCAGTCTGACCTTCTACTCTCTTAGTAGGGCCGGGTGACACCGACTCGAAACGGCGAGTGGGCTAATGGCTAGGCTGTCTTCCGTCCCATAAAACCGTGGTGGGCCTTGTAGCACGCTGCCCAATCCTGCCATCCAGTTTTGCCTACTGGGTGGGAGTAGGCTCAGATGCCCTTTCTTGACTTGCGCTGATCTGGCTCTGAACACGCAAGTGTCAACCCTCACATGGCCTCCCTGCTTGCCGCAAGGCAGGCATAGATAACCATGGGATCACTAAAAGCGACTACTCCAGTAGGATTCGGCGGCAGCCGCAAGGGGGACCCATACAGCAATGAGCATTGAACGTAATCAGTCTTTGGAGTTGGAGGTGACGGACCCCTTTGCCAAAAGGGGTCTAGCGAGGTCCCCTATTAAAGAGGGGGCGAGTGGAGTGCCCAGCAAACTGCTGTGGCAGGCGGTCTCGGAGTCGAGGATCGATGTCGCCCTCCTGTCCGACCCGTACAACGCCCCGGCCGACAATGGCAACTGGGTGGCGGACGGGTCTAGGTCGGCGGCAATCTGCACAACGGGAAGGTACCCCGTTCAAGAGGTTGTACACTCCTCCGCGGAGGGTGTCGCGATAGCCAAGATCAATGGGGTTTTCTATTAGAAGCTGCTACGCCCCACCAAGGTGGCCAATGGAACAGTTCAACCAGATGATCGACAGGCTATCGACCGACCTAGTAGGTCGGAGCCCGTTCGTTATAGCGGGAGACTTTAATGCTTGGGCTGTGGAATGGGGCAGCCGCTGCACAATCAGAGGGACAAGCGTTACTCGAGGCACGCAAAACTCGACGCAGTGCTTGTCAATGACGGAGCCAGTAGCACATTCCGTAAGAATGGGGCCGAGTCATGGATAGATGTAACGTTTGTCAGCCCCAGTCTGGTCTCGGACCTGGACTGGAGGGTAGACGAGGGCTACACCCATAGTGATCACCTAGCAATTCGCTTCAAGATCAACTATGGTGTGCAGCGTCCGAGGGCGAGTGATCCCTGTCAGGTCCGTGGGTGGAAGACCAATCACTTCGACAGCGAAGTTTTCACCGCGGCCCTGGGACTGGAGGCCAACACCGACAGTCTAAGCGGGGATGCGCTGGTAGCTGTCCTATCACGCGCATGCGATGCTACTATGCCGAGGAAAGCCCTACCAAGAAATGGCAGACGCCCGGTATACTGGTGGAGTGCCGAAATTGCAGCCCTACGATCAGCCTGCCTCAAGGCTAGACGTAGGACGCAACGAGCCCGCACCGAGGAGGAAAGAGCGGTCCGCCGGGAAGTGTTTCAAGCTGCGAGACTGGCCCTTAACAAGGCCATTAAGAGCAACAAGAGAGCGTGCTTCGACAACCTGTGCGAGGGTGCCAATGCGAATCCGTGGGGTGACGCCTATAGGATCGTGATGGCCAAGACCAAAGGGGGCTCTTCACCCCCCGAACGGTCACCGGACCGGTTGGCGAGGATTATCGAAGTACTCTTCCCGTCCCGAGACACAAGTCCCTGGCCTCCTCCTGCGCTGCAAGGCGCTGGGAGTGTGGCCGAAATGGTGGCTCCGGTGACGAACGAAGAGTTACTCGCAGTGGCTAACACCCTTGCAATGAACAAGGCTCCAGGCCCCGATGGAGTTCCAAACAGTGCACACTTAAGGCAGCGATCATAGCGAACCCGAACATGTTCAGGCTAGCTATGCAGAGATGCCTGGATGAGTGTTGTTTCCCTGAGAGATGTAAAAGGCAGAAGTTGGTACTACTGCCGAAGGCCGGGAAGCCTCCGGGTGACCCATCGGCGTACAGACCAATTTGCCTGATCGACACGACGGGTAAACTGCTCGAGAGGATCATCCTCAACAGGCTCACCCCGTACGCAGAGGGTACGGATGGCCTGTCGAGTAACCAGTTTGGTTTTCGGAAGGGTAAGTCCACGGTGGACGCTATCAATTCAGTCCTCAAGACTGCAGAGGTAGCGATCCAACGGAAAAGACGAGGAATTCGATACTGTGCGTTGGTGACACTGGACGTGAAGAACGCATTCAACAGCGCAAGCTGGGATGCCATCGCGCTCTCGTTACACCGGCTTAGCCTGCCGGTGGGACTGTATCGGATCTTGGCTACTTCCAGAACCGTGTGCTGCTATACGAGACCGATGCCGGTCAGAAAAGTGTTCCTATTACCGCAGGAGTCCCGCAAGGGTCAATCCTGGGCCCGGTACTATGGAACCTGATGTATGACGGGGTTCTGAAGCTAAAGTTCCCTCCTGGTGTGAAGATCGTCGGCTTTGCTGACGATGTAACCCTAGAGGTCTACGGGGAGTCAATCCCCGAAGTAGAGCTAACCGCAGAACACGCGATCAGCACTGTGGCGGACTGGATGAGTGCGAGAGGCCTTGAGCTCGCTCAACATAAGACGGAGGTGGTTATCGTCAGCAACCGTAAGTCGGCACAACATGCAGTTGTGCACGTGGGAGACGTCGCGATCACTTCAAAGCGGAGTCTGAAGATTCTTGGGGTCATCATAGACGACAAGCTTACCTTCGGTAGCCATGTCGAATATGCGTGCATTCCCTAATAACTTTTGTTGCCAGCATCAAATCGTTTAGCAACAACGACGATATTTTCCCTTGTTAAATTTTCTATGTTGCTAACGAATTCATACATTTTTAGAGCCTCATGGGCAATGATGGGGAACGGTTTTTCACAAAAGTTACTGTTTTCATAGTAATAGTAATTTTCATACAAGCTTCACACTGCTTGTGCTCAGTCAAATTACATCCAAATTAGCTAAAAATTTAGGACGATTATTAAAATGGCAAATGCCATCGTTTAAGCATAGGGGAGCAAAAAAGTCAAAATTTGAATCACTCTAGTGGGCATACAAGTTAGACCCACATGGCATGAGAAGTATGTAGGGTGTGTTTGAGGGTGCGATAGAGCGAGCACCCAAGTCAGACTCGCATGGGACGGGTGCCTGTGTGAGCGAGAATGAGCGAGTACGTTTAGTACTGCCATGCCCCAGAAGTAGTACTGGGAGGTAGTTCCTGGGGGAAACGATGGTGGAGCCCAAGGGAGTTTAGTCGGTATTACCGGTATAGTCGAGTCCGACACTCCACTTCCGTGTGGTAGTTTGGCAACTACAATGCACGTGTACTGATAGGGTTAGTGTGTAAATGCATTCCTTGTAAAAAAAAAACAAGTTTCTATTACTTACGGCTGGTGTCATGATGTTGGGCTTGGGGGCATCCAACGGTTAGAAACTGCCGCCTGTTTTCATTGATGTTGGGAATATAATCAACACCGAATTGTTTATTGGTATTTTAAAGGACCAAATGCTTGCCTGGGGGAAGGCCGAATTCTCCGAGAATCAAAACGTTGTTCTACAGCATGATGGGGCGCCATGTCACACGTCCAATCGATCCAACAATGGCTGAAGAACAACATGATATTTTGGTCGAAAGATTTGTGCCCCCTAGCAGTCCGGATCTTGATTCATTGGGTTATACGATAGGAACGAATGAACGAATGTACGAAAGTACGAGTCTGCAAACCATCACACTCTTGTGTGAAGACCCTAACGTCAGCCGTAACATGCCCATGGCAGTCGATGTCGGGAGGACTGGATTCGAAAGGCGTGTTCCAGCTCCGGCAAGGATAACAATCAATCAGCCCTTGCATACACGAACATGCGCGCGTCTTCAGGATCTGCAGCACTTTTTTTATATACTACACATTTGTTTCGACCGCGGTCTCTGCACTTGTTCTATTGTTAGCATTGTTAGCAAAGTAGAGCACAAAAACCAACCGCACTGGAAGACGGTCCCGACTAGAAGGTCAAATCAAAATTATATCATCCTATGTTACTGTGTTATACTAAATTTTTATAACAAAATGTGTTAGAAACATGGTGCAGGATGTTGTTAAAATATCTAAATTTCTATCAAAAACTGCACGACTGGAAACAAAAAACTATCAAATTTTGTTACAACTTTATCATAAAAATAACATATTTTGTTAGAAATTTATAACAGAATCAGATACAAAATATATTGTTTCTGTGCAGTTGGAATTTTTACAGGTCGTGATAGGGCTACGGATTGCGATAAACAATCATAATTTTTTGTTTTTTTCTGAACAAGAATATTTTTCGAGAACATGAAATTACCAACATTACAAATAAGGCAACCTTCTCAAATTATATCAGCGTTGTGATATCTATGGCTGGGAGACTTTGCTACATCTATTTTAATTGCCTACTGTTGGGCAATTCGGCGTTAAACATTTTTCAAATCATATTATGATATAATCCTGTTACAACATTTGAAAGATAATGGCTACTGAGATCTAAATTGTATCAAAATTAGTTATAAATATCACAATATGTTAAAATTGTGTTAAATTTTTGTTATGCTCATCTAGTCGGGGTCGAATCAAGACCGCAAACAGTTCAGGGGATATTTAGTAATTTACTCAAACACGTGGAACTAAATGGGATTGTACAAACTCGTCTTATGACAAGTGAAGACATTCCACTAAAAAGTTCAAAATAGTTTTCTTAACGTACAATTTGATATTTTCCTTTAGAGGAAAATAGAGACTCACTTTTGTTGTAATTTCTTCACAATTATTATAGTTCTTTTGAAATTTGGCATTTCAGACACTCTTGCTATTACCCGTATGTGACATTTATGCTAATAGCATTGGTAATGGTTTGGGTAAAGCCCTCCTATGTTATATATGTGTAAAAAAGCCTAAAACATCCAGTTATGATTTTTGTCCCGAATTGCCATATATTCAACGCACTGTGAATCAGTCTGTGATGGCGTACCACGATATCAAATTCGAATCAAGATCCGATCCAGGATGTTTTCGGGTGGAAAACTAGCCATGACAAAGGCAGACGATGGCAATAAGGCAATAAGTCGGCCTTAAGAACGAACTCATCAATTTTGATCTTATTCCTACATAAAAAGTTTTTCTCCTTATCTCGAGGGTTAAACTAATGTCTCTCTTTACTTCTATGGCGAAAAAACATTGCTGAAGGTATACCACGTTTGAAGGAATAACTTATCTGCAGACCTCGCCAAAAAGCGAAGCATTCTGGAAATTTGTTTTGGCTCAGTTAGCTAAATATTAATAACTGGCTCATAACTGTCATCAAAATGATAGTTACTATAGCACAAAATTATTCACCAGGAAATTAAATGATTATTAATTACCCTAAAATTAGTACCACTCAAACTAAGATCGAAGGTTTCGCCAAAGGACCGCCACTGCGAGCGCGCGCGTTAAGCTCCTCTCGGAAATAAAGAAAGCAATGCCAAGTGCCCACGTTGCTTATGGCTCGGTTTTAAATCCGCCGAACGCGCGAATGCCAATCCAAAACCGGGAAAAACATAATAAATATTTAAATCTCGCATAGGAGTGATAATTATGGTAATGAAGCAGCCGACGGGCAAAGAAGACCCGTCCGAAACAGAAAACGGAGCAAACTTTTTCCATCACGTCGTCGTCTTCATCGCGAACTATACTGAATCTCGGGTGCGCGGTCTCGGGAGGTAAAAGCGGCCTCTCACTCTTCGTTGCCGTCGTTATTGTTTTTATTACTATTAATTGATTTTTCATTGCTGTGAATGTTTTATGTAAATTAATCGTTTATTATGGTCCAAGAGCGCCGCTGAGAGAAGATGAGCTTTCAGTTGTTGTCGGAGTGTTGTTTGTTATTCCACGGAAAACTGATGGCGGACGCCGGTAAGCCTCAGGGCTTTGCCTCATTAGAACAATAGCAAACGACAAAGCAGCTTTGGAGATTCCTGCTAACCATCGGCTACATCATGAGAAACAAATCAATTACTCCCGTGCTTTATTCAAATTTTATTATGCGTTTATTGTTGGAGCAATCATTACTTTTTGTTTTATAGCAGTCAGGAAAATCAAACAAAGCTAGTCGTAAAACAATCAAGAAGGTCGCTTAGAAATTCATTGAGCCCGCGTTGTTACAATAACTCTATAAGCTTCAATTGATTTTCGATCAGAGATGGATATTTATGAGTCATAATCATTACGGTATAACCTCTTTCAGACACGTCAAAGTACTCGGTCCGCAGCTGCCCTTCGCCGTCTAAATTTGGTTACTTTTACTGTTGCTGTATGCTACAAGGATATCTAATTTATCTAATTATTTAATTTTGTGAATATCCAATTTCTTATTTGAATGATTGAATACAAAAATAAAAGTAAGCTGATACTTGCGCTGATGCCAGTATAAAGTTGAAACAATTATTAAAAGAAGCATTTCCCACGTAATCCTGCGGAAGTAGAAAGGAGCGAGCAGTCTGCAACAGGAAAAAAAATCCTTCCACTAGAGCAGCAAAATAAGATCCTTAATAGAGACAGCGCCAGCGTAGTAAAAAGCGCTCGGGGCCATTTCTTTCCTGCACCTTGTGCTCTTGCAGCGAACTTCCCTATACATTATAATAAGTAGCGAACGTATTGACTGTATTATTGTGAACAAGCATCATTCCGGCAAGGAGAGCTCCGAACTACTAAACCAATACCGTTCTGGTGCGGTGGCGGCAGCAACAGCAGCAACAAAAAACGCCAACGCAAGGACAACAAAACAATGGGAAGCGTGTCCTTTCGGGTCCCTTGGGGCTCATTTTCACTTCATTGTTAACGTGTGCATTGTTCCTCTTTCTTGGGAAGCCTTGTCGGTTGGTGCCGTTTTTGTCCCGCACTGCGTGCAAAGCGATGTAAGCCCACTAACTGTAATAAGTAGTGCAGCTCCCGACCATGCCATGGGAACGCGCTAAAGTGGGACATTTACTGGGGAGTTATGCCGATTTAATACCGTTACTAGTGGCTATTTTTAGTGCTGGTAGAATCAGCTATTATGGAAGCTTTACGGGGAAAGTTTAAATTTAGGCACTGGAAGCAAATGCAAAATACCGAGAAGATGAGGGAGATATATATATAGGGCGAGTGAATCATTTTACATCTTACGATCACACATTCATTTTCTGGTCAAATCTAATCGAACACAAACGTAGCCAGTAGGTACAAAGAATACTTTCTGGAAAATAATTGATGTCTAAAAATTTTTCTTGTCAATATTGAGGCAAAGAGCATACCAGCACTGCGGTATGACATAAACGTTAAAACGCCCAGGCCTACTGTGTTGTGTTAACCGCAGTGATGATTCTTCTAGTTTTTCAAATCAGACCAGCTTCGAACTATTGGCGTCGCGATTCAGAAGCTCCAACTAATACATCGCATCTATTATCGCTTAGTTAACAAATAGTCATACTCAGTCTTCAAGGTGCAACATATGTGAGATGTTCACGTAAGTTTTTGCACCCAATCAAACATTGCTTGCTACCCAAGTAACATTTTTAGTTTTAGTTATTTGCTCTTCATGACTTCTTAAAAACCATCATAAAACTAAAATGTTACTAGGGTTTGTTCGAACTTGCACATAGCAATCTGAACACGAGCCTGAACTCCGATACACCCAGGCGCAATGTGCAATGTTCAAACATCGAGTTTAAACTTGGGTTCAAACATGTGCGCTTGCACACAAGAATGCTACACTTAGGTAAATGAACGGGTTGCTAGGGAAACTATTGTTGATTCTTTAAGTTTTCCTTGTTATTCATATCTCGAATAAGAGAATTGAACCAAACTTCAATGAAGGTATGATTTAAAAATTTAAACATGTTGTGCACATTTTTTGCACTTGCATAACGAAGCGTTTATAGAGGTGAGGTCTTGATTCAGGGCTTTAATGCGCAACGTCTTAGGTTCGAATCAGCTCTGAGCGGAGCTTTTTGCTCTATTTCGAGGAACTGAAAGCAATTCTTCTTAGGACTTCAGGATTCTGCAACCACCAAAAAAAACTGATTAGTTCATATTTTCAAAATTTTGGGATAGGATTTTTCTGACAGGGGGTAATCTATTCTATTTACTTCGCGGTGGTACTTGACAAACATACCACGAATCTGAAGCGAAGTTCTGGATTGCATAGAGATTTCTTTATTCCAGGGAAAGAGGGATCTCGACCTTTTTGATGAACCTTATGATCAACGGGGCTTTAATTCCAGTTTCGTAATTTTTTGGATTGCAATAATTGGAGATTTTATCTTTTACGAGAGCTATGTAGTTTATAAGACTTTTATGTTTAACCATCAAAGAACGAACGGATTTTTTTTTTTCAAATGGCTCGCATTCAGCACCTGATCGTCGGAATTCTTCGCGGTTTCGTTTGTGCTCAATGAGAATAGCAATATTTTTGCCCTGATACATTCTGTTCAAAATTCCTGTTCAGGTCCAAGTTATTGCTAAAAATAAGTGTGCGCGGGGGTCTTTTTCCCTGTAATTCGAACATCAACTCAATGTTCTGGCCATGTTTACGTCCGGAATTTACAAATCAACCACCAAACCATTTCTAAAATATATTTGACAAGAACTCTAGTCGATTTCGATAGTTTCACCATTGGAATAGGACATGGTTGACTAAATTCAGGGCCGGATACAGGGGTCACAATGGTATAGTGTGGGCTACAAAACCAATTACAATGAAACATGCCTGCGGGAATTGACATGCAGCTATACAAGCTTTACAAATCAGGAGTTTTTGAATTTCCATTTTCAATTGAATGTGATCTTCTGAAATTCTTACCAGGGCCGGACAGCAGCGGCCATAACACCATGCGACTGCTCAAACTTCATGAAAACACATCAGGAGCTCAACGAATTCTGTTTGCAATTGAAATTGAGTTTCTAAAATTTCGATCAGGGTCGGATTCAGAAGTCAAAATGGGTCATTACCAAGATTTGAGAGGAGGAAGTTTTGCCGCATTAGTGGATGGAAGGTCCCATCTACAAAAAGGGTGATAAGCTGGATTGTAGCAACTACCGCGCAATCACATTGCTGAACGCCGCCAACCAAATTTCATGCCGTCGACTAACACCAATTGCAAGGGAGTTTGTGGGGCAGTACCAGACGGGTTTTATGGGCGAACGCTCCACCACGGACCAGGTGTTCGCCATTCGCCAAGTACTGCAGGAATGCCGCGCATACAACGTGCCCACACATCATCTATTCATCGACTTCAAAGCCGCATATGATACAATCGATCGGAACCAGCTATGGCAGCTAATGCACGAACACGGATTTCCGGATAAACTGACACGGTTGATCAAAGCGACGATGGATCGAGTGATGTGCGTAATTCGAGTTTCTGGGGCATTCTCGAGTCCCTTCGAAACCCGCAGAGGGTTACGGCAAGGTGATGGTCTTTCGTGTCTGCTATTCAACATCGCTTTGGAAGGGGTAATACGAAGAGCAAGGATTAACACGAGTGGTATAATTTTCAATAAGTCCGTCCAGCTTTTTGGCTTCACCGACGACATAGATATTATGGCACGTAACTTTGAGAAGATGGAGGAAGCCTACATCAGACTGAAGAGGGAAGCTAATCGGATCGGACTAGTCATCAACACGTCGAAGACGAAGTACATGATAGGAAGAGGTTTAAGCGAAGACAATGTGAGCCATCCACCGCGAGTTTGCATCGGTGGTGACGAAATCGTGGTGGTAGAAGAATTTGTGTACTTGGACTCACTGGTGACTGCCAAAAATGATACCAGTAGAGAAATTAGGAGACGCATAGTGGCTGGAAATCGTAAGTACTCTGGACTCCGCAAGACGCTCCGATCGAATAGAGTTCGCCGCCGTACCAAACTGACAATCTACAAAACGCTCATTAGACCGGTAGTCCTCTACGGACACTAGACCTGGACGATGCTCGTGGAGGACCAACGCGCACTTGGAGTTTTCGAAAGGAAAGTGCTGCGTACCATCTATGGTGGGATGCAGATGGGGGACGGTACGTGGAGGAGGCGAATGAACCACGAGTTGCATGAGCTGTTGGGAGAACCATTCATCGTTCACACCGCGAAAATCGGACGACTACGGTGGGCCGGGCACGTAGCCAGAATGTCGGACAGTAACCCGGTGAAAATGGTTCTCGACAACGATCCGACGGGCACAAGAAGGCGAGGTGCGCAGCGGGCAAGGTGGATCGATCAGGTGGAAGATGACTTGAGGACCCACCGTAGACTGCGTGGTTGGGGACGATGCTGGGTCATTAGGCCGAAGGCCGTTAGGTCAAATGGTCATTAGGTCGAATGTCATTAGGGAAGAAGGAAGAAGGAAGGAGGAAGAGATGAAAAGAAAGAAGGAAGAAGTAAAAAGAAGGAAGAAGTAAAAAGTAAGAAGGAGGAAGGAATAAGGAAGAAGGAAGAAGGAAAAAGGAAAAAGGAAAAAGGAAGAAGAAAGAAGAAAGAAGGAAGAAGGAAGAAGGAAGAAGGAAGAAGGAAGAAGGAAGAGAGAAGAAGGAAGAAGGAAGGAGGAAGAGATGAAAAGAAAGAAGGAAGAAAGAAGAAGTAAAAAGTAAGAAGGAAGAAGGAATAAAGAAGAAGGAAGAAGGAAAAAGGAAAAAGGAAAAAGGAAGAAGAAAGAAGAAAGAAGAAAGAAGAAAGAAGAAAGAAGAAAGAAGTAAAACGTAGGAAGGAAGAAGGAAGAAGGAAGAAGAAAGAAGGAAGAAGGAAGAAGGAAGAAGGAAGAAGGAAGTAGGTAGAAGGAAGAAGGAAGAAGGAAGAAAGAAAAGGGAAGAAGGAAGAATGAAGAAGGAAAAAGGAAGAAGGCATTAGAAATAAGAAAGAAGGCAGGAAGAAGAAGGAAGAAAGAAGGAAGGAGGAAGAAAACAGAAGAAAGAAGGAAGAAGGAAAAAACAGAAGAAAGAAGGAAGAAGGAAGAAAACGAAAGAAAGAAGAAATAATAAAGAAGAAGAAATAATAAAGAAGGTAGAAGGAAGAGGGAAGAAGAAAGAAGATACAAGAAAGAAAAACGAAGGAAAATAGAAGAAGGAAAAAGGAAGAAGGAAGAACGAATAAGGAAGAAGGAAGAGGGAAGAATGAAGAAAGAAGAAGGAAGATGCAAGAAGTTAGAAGGAAGAAGGGTGTAAGGTGAAGAAAGAACTTCTCATTTTGCACTTCTTGCTTCTTTTTGCTAGTTCGGCCTAATGACCGTTCGGCCTAATGATCGTTCGGCCTAATGACCTTCGGCCAAATGGCCTTCGGCCTAACGGCCTTCGGCCTAATGGCCTGATACCGTTGGCGACGTGTAGCCATGGACCGAGCCGAATGGAGAACACTCTTATATACCGCACAGGCCACTTCGGCCTTAGTCTGAATAAATAATAATAGTAGAAGGTAGAGCCGAAATATTTTCTTCAAAGTGCAAATCATAACCGCTTGGCGAACTTAAGCGCTAGGGTTCATTCCGAATTGTCACTAGATGGTAGCACCAACTTGTTTATGTAGTGTACGCCAACGCCAATGTTTAGTAAGATTGAGTTTGTATGTTGGGCAGTCTACGTTGAGGAGCTTTACACACGTTTTCAATAAAACTTTGTTCTAGCCTCCATGTCTGTTCCCTGCGATAGAGTTAAATCCCTGGTTTGCGCTTTACTGGTGATATTCTAGAAACAAGATTTAATAATATAATTCTCTGCAAAGGCTAAATACCGGGCCTTGTCATAATACCTACATAATATGAGAAAAACAAAAAAATCTGTATCGAAACTGATACTGCATTGCTCAATAGAATTGGAGTAATTCGATATGCACTCCTACACTAAGGATGCGGGTAATGCTACAATAGATCTAATAACTGATCGCCGTGGCACATCCGAACAGGAAAAAACCAAAATCACCTAGTAGTGGTACTCCCTTTCTAGCATTGAGCCATGAACGCAATGACCAATCGTTATCAAATTCAATGGCGATCTACAAGGCTTTACCCCCTTTCGCATGCAATTTGTTGCGAGAAAATCGGTTAAGGTGCTTACAACGGCACACTAGGAATTATCTTTCTGAAATCAGTATGGCGAAAGGCATCGAAGGTTCGATTTCTCAAAACTGAGCATCTCAATCGAAAAAATATTTGGTAGGCGTAGTAGCGGACACCATCCTTCATAACCGGTACCAAATAGTTTTTCATGAAAAGTTCCTAATTTTGAGAAAACCCGCTTTAGATGTCTTTTACCATAGGGGCCGTATATTACGTATTACATATTACGTAAGCACTTATGGGGGGAGGGGAGTCGGTCAATATCTTACGCTCCATATAAATAAAAATTCTTTTGTATGAAAAAAATCTTACATGGGGGGAGGGGGTGTCGAAAAACCCAGAAAAAATGCTTACGTAATAAGTGTACGACCCCATACTAAGTTCAGGTGGTTAACTCATGCTAGCTATTTGCACATATACGATAGCGCCTGGACGTGGAAGCGGCGGGTAGAAAATCAGCCACTGCCAATAATTCATTGTTTTAGCTTTTGTGCACACACGCACGGACGGACAGACATTTGCTCAGTTCGTCGAGCTGAGTCGATTGGTATGGGTCTACGAGCCTTCTACACTGAACGAAAGCATCCGAAACAAAAAGAATGATTCATCTTTCAGTTGGATAAAAATTGGCAACGTACACTTTTTGTATGATTGATCAGATTGGATGATTTTCGGCACGATTGAACCTAATTGTCATTTAGATTGTTTTATTGATGAAAGTGTATCATGTAGATGAGCCCCTGACATATTTTCTTTCAAAAACATAGTCAATTATCATTTTAGAAATCATTGCATCTTTATCATTTACTTTTTAATTTTGTTTGAATTACTGTACTGAAAAACTAGCAAGCTGCAACTCCGATTCCTCAAAATTTCAATTTTTAGGACGCTTTATTATAGGTAAGAGCAATGAATTATCATAAACAACCGTACAGCGTGTTGTGTCGGTGAGCATGCACATATGAAATATGATGTATGCCATTAAACACTTTTTTTCAGTAGACTACTCACAAGTAATCGTCATTAGACCGCACCAGAATTCCTTCCCGCATTCGATTTATTTTGCGACCTGGAATTCGGTAAAACGAACCTCTTTGGCAGCATCATTGCAGAACGTAAATATATACCCGCCCCAACTAACATTTTTGGTGCTAAAAGCTTCAACTTCTAGCCTTTGGCTGTATAATATTTGAATAAAAGCCGCCAATGCTGAATAAAAGAAAAGCCTCCACAAATAATCCCTTAAACTTCAACTCGACTATTACCCAAATACCTATCAGCTAGTCAGTGTGCCGAATATATTCAATCTTTTATCGTTTATGCAGCTTTCATATAGGGTTGGTGTACCAGTTGTCGCCATACCTAAGAACAACTATTTTTAAAAAAATAAGTAAAAGGCATGTGGGTGGACCTTATATATCAAGCGAAAGGTTTTACTTCCTGCTTCTTAGAACAACTGTGAAAACCACAATAAAATTTGTTATAATCATCAAAATCGATTAATCCATAATAGGAACGCATGCACCAGTTGTGGCACTATTCTTAATTTT
The DNA here is from genome assembly GCF_024139115.2 of Armigeres subalbatus. Taxonomy (NCBI): domain Eukaryota; kingdom Metazoa; phylum Arthropoda; class Insecta; order Diptera; family Culicidae; genus Armigeres; species Armigeres subalbatus. The sequence goes on along the minus strand of NC_085141.1, from coordinate 353,593,874 downwards.
GGTTCCTTATTTGGCAAATCCCATTGTTTTCTTATGGGATTGGCCAAATAGGGACCACTAGTGCGACAACTGGTGCAAAGGACGTCAAAAATTAAACAAAATCAATTTTTACAATTATGCTTTGCTTGTTTTGGAGGAAATCAAAGGTGTTATCGTATCATATGAATATGCTTTATCGATATGAACTTGGTTTGCGGTGATTTGATTGGCCATTTGGCATATATAGCACTAGTGCGACAACTGGTGCTATAGCCACAACTGGTACATCTAGCCTAGTCATAAAACAGCTCTGTCTGAATTAGCAAAAAAGCTTATCGGTTAAGAGCTCATGTATGTAACTGAGTTGCTTGTTAGCAACTTCCCATATTACGGTTAGTAGCATTCACAATGAAAACGTTTTTGCTGTTGTTATAGCACTAACAATATAGCGTAATGGCGCTATAAATGAACTAACGAAGCTTTTAGGCAACTTCTGTACCTTTGAAGATTACACAACGTTTAAGTAAACCTTATACTGCTTCTTTTAATAGCATATCAGTATAAAACGTCAAAACCTATATTTACATTTGATTTTTGTTGCCGGAGCTGTGTATGAGCTATTGATTTCTGTAATGCAGCTACAAAGATATTCACATGCTCTTATAGCAACTGACAAAGCGCTGTCATTAATGCTAGCAGATAGCGTGAGAAAACAAGCCATTTAGAAGCGATATTTCTGTTGACGGCTACTGTTAAACGATTAGCAGCAAAGTAGCATCTATACAGGTCGAGAAAATGTTGCCTAAAAACAATTTCAGGGATTGATAGCATAATTGATAGATTGAAAGCATAATTTTCAAGCTTATGTGCTGAAAGCAGCATGTAGGCCTCTTTCTAACGTTTATACAGCATGAATCTGAAAATAGCGTTAGTAAAACAACATATAGCAGGGTGTCTACTCATCTGCAAAAACAAAATTCCCTGATTTTTCCAGGTGTTTTACATTAATTTCCAGGTAAAAACAAACTTGCCATATATAGATTTTAGCAGCGAAATAATCGATTTAAACAAGTAAATATTGCGAAATTTGGTTGCCTTACAAAAACAATGTTGTAAATTATTCAAGAAATTCTTCCAGGAATTCCTTCGCAAATTCACCCAGAAATTACTTCAGCCATTCAATCAAAAATACCTACAGGAATCGCATAGGAAATTCCTCCAGGATTCCTTTGAAAATTTCTCCATAGATACCATCGGAAAATCCTCCGGAAATGATTACAGAAATTCCTTCAAAGAGGGAATATTGAGAATTGCTTCATAATTTCCCCTAGAAGTTCCTACAGGATTTTATTCTCAATATATCTTTGCAAAAACTTTAGAAAACATCTCAAGGAATGGTTCCGGAAAATGCTTTAGAGATGCATTTAGCGATTCCTTTACGATTTGTTTTTCAATGCCTTCTTTGGAAATTTAATTGAAATTTCTTTCGGAAATTTCTATGAATTTTTTTTCAGCTATTTTTTTTAAGAGAATCTTAAGAGTCAGTTCGCGAGAATTTCGGGAATTTCCTCAGGAATTCCTTCAGAACTTCTTGCGAAAACTCCTTCAGTAAATGTGTTGATGCAAAAATATGAGATTTTGTGGGGTCCATGACGTTAGGCATAAGGACGTTAGGCGTAATACTACCTTTTTTATGTCGTGGGCTGTTTTTTGGGCATTTATGCTTAACATCCTTTATGCCTAACGTCCTTATACCTAACGTCCTTATTAAGTAGGTTTTGGCAGAATAATTTTAATGGTTACAAAGCACCACCAGCGTTCTATTACTTATGGCTTTACTGTAAAAACCTTCGGAAAATGCTTCGGGTATTCTATTGAAATTCCTTGCGAATTTTTAGGAACTCATGCAGAAGTATCTTGAGAAAAACTTTAGAAAATACCTGGAGGAGTTTTTCCGGATATTTTGATTTTTACAAATTCTTTGGAAATTCGACGAGAATACCTTTAGAAACTCCGACTATTATTTCAAGAATTCCTTTAGCAAAAAATCTTCACAAATCACTTAACTTTTTTTTTAATCTCTTCAGGTGATTTATTTGAAAATTCCTCCGGATCAGTGGTGCAATTTATCAACAATTCCTGCTGAGTGTGATTCTTTTGTTTTGTATTTTTCTCTGCTCCTCTTCGCCTATGACGGTGTCTTTCAGTCAGTAAGACAAAGCAGGAGTAGCTTAGCTAACTCGGTTTGCCAACAGCGGGCTGAATTTGATGATCATTCGGCACCAATTTCCTGTCACTGTCTTTCAAGTGATAGTATTCACCCATGCATTTATATAGGGCCGTCGCATTCACGCAGCAGCGAGTGAACTGAATGGACTGTCACTGCAGGCTGCGTGTGTAATGAGAAGATAGGTCTTTTGTTTACTCTATCTTTGATTGTTGCTGCTAACCATTTTCAGTTTTCACTGTTAGGAAGTGAGTGTGAAGAGGCAATAGTATCAATTTCAACAAATTTCAGTCACTGAGATTGAGAATTCGCACCACTGCTCCGGATATTCCTTGAAAAACTGATCCCGAGATTCCTTCCAAAGTTCCTCCAGGAATTGCTTTGAAAAATCCCAACTAATTTAGTATTTTTTATTATATTCCTAAAGAATTCCCGAGGGAATACACAAAAGAATTTACAAAGCAATGTCTAATTGATTCACCGAATGAATTCCTAGATTTCACCAAGAATAGCTTCGGAAATTCTCAAGGAATTGTTTTGAAGATGGCAAAACGTTTTTTGCGGAACAACGATCCATTAATGTTCACTACATTTTCGTAGATTCGATTGGAATATTTATTCAAATATTTGTTAGGATTTTTTTCATCTTTTGATAGAACTTCACTCATGATCACCGGGTATTGAAATTTCCCTGATTGTGTCAGGAATTTCCTGATAATTCCAGGTTTTTTCCAGGTGAGGAGAAATTCCCTGATAATTCCAGGTTTTCCAGGTTTTTCCAGGTAGTAGACACCCTGTATAGGGTATGGGAAGAAGCACATTCATAATTTTCTTTGTTATTTATACATGTCAAAGTGACGGTGATGACAAAGCAGAAGCCATTGAATCAGGAGATCAGGAGTTTGAATCTAGGTAGCAACAAAATTGATATTTGAGTTTTCACAAAAAAAATATTTAATAAACTCCCGAAATTTACTCTCCTCTCAAATAATATTTAATCAAATTGAATTCAGTGGCTGTATAAAACTTATTTAACAGATTCAAAAAATCTGAATAAGCGCCATTGAAGCGAATTATATTACTAAATGGTTTAGTAAAGATTGATAAAAAACTGTGTAACATGCTGTAAAGTAGCTGTGCAGACACGTCAAAAACAGCTGAATAGATTCGCCAGATTTGCTGGTAAAAGCATTGAATAGAAGTTCTTGATCATATGTACAGCACACATATTCAGCTTAAAGCCGTATAGACGAGTTGAAATAACATTTACATTGACATTAAATGTTAGTTGGGGCACCTTTGAGTGGGAGCTCTACTTTGGAGGTAATGTTTGCTGAAATATTTCTTCGTTCCATGAGTGACCTTTTTCCCTTCATTTTACCAGACACCAATTCCGAAATGATGTGCCACGACAAGGGTACTGATGACGAGTGGAAACAACCAGCGCTGTCAGCAAAAATACGGTCACATCGCATAATTGTTTAAATCGCATTAGCAGATAACCCAAGCAGCACGCGCAACATCTTTCACATAGGTGTTTGTTTCTAATAAATTGCATTGAAGGCACTGGCAATACATCGACTCATATTAAAGCCACTTCCCAGTTTCAGAGAATCACAATGTTTCATTTCCGTTTAAGCGGCGTCGCAATGTTCTACCCATCTGACTTCTTGGGTGGTTTAAAATTCGATGTGTATCATATCAGAAACAAAACAGATGAGTTGCAGAATTAATAACACTTCGGTTCATTGCTGTTACGACAATGTTCCTGATATGTTGCAAAACACTTTGAGCTCAGCTGAGCAGTATTTTATTTTTGACAGTCCCCTGCATGTTCCGTACCCAAGCAACACCTCTTGCTTCTCAGTGAGTAACAACAACTGTGGTGTGACTTACTAAAGGTCTGACTTATGCACAACGCGTCGTATTTGTAACTCCTTTGTGACACAAAAAGCGCAAGAGGTGGAGCCTATTTTCAACATCTTGAGGCTACAATGAAAATTCCTCTTCTTCTTCTTCTTATTGGCATTACATCCCCACACTGGGACAGAGCCGCCTCGCAGATTAGTGTTCATTAAGCACTTCCACAGTTATTAACTGCGAGGTTTCTAAGCCAGGTTACCATTTTTGCATTCGTATATCATGAGGCTAGCACGATGATACTTTATGCCCAGTAAGTACCTTTAGTAAGTCACACCACAGTTGTTGTTACTCACTGAAAAACAAGAGGTGTTGCTTGAGAACAGATAACATAAAGAAATAAATTAAACTGATTGCCTATTTTCTTATTCACTCTATTTTGAAAATAGTTTTATAACCAACAAAATCCCTACAGAACTATATAAACATCGTTGAAAGCGGATCCCATTTTCACCTATAAAATGACTGTTGCAATGGTTGAATTTTGAATGATAATCATTCCCAACGTTTTTGTTTTGATTAAGGTTTGTGTGATAATAATACGAAATAAACATGATCTTCTTTCAATTAATTTGGCTTTCTGCGGATCGGATTGAATGATTATCTTTTAAAAATCATCCGATAATAGGCATGGGGCTTGGGTGAGACAAAAATCATTCATTATGCGCCGGAAGTTTTTGTTCAGTGTATAAAAAGTTCGATAGCCTTTCGGCACTTTGTTGTACGAGAAAGGCAAACAGCATGCCATATGGTGGCGTAACTTTGATCGAAACTTCAATGTATATACACCCGATTCTGTTTTTACACACGGCCGTGTACCGTGTAAAAAAAATCCCATACAATTTTTTTGCAAAGTAGCTCCATTTTGCATGATTCGTCGAGAAATCAAAAAACTTTTTTTACACGGATTTTCAAATTTTGAACTGAAAACTTTTTTTACACGGAACGCATCCCCCGTGTAAAAAAAGAATCGGGTGTATGTAGGTATGACGATTTACAACATTTGATGTCCTCAACCGAAACATATTAGGCCAAAGTTTTTGCCATATATCTTATGAGAAATAAAGAAACCTGTGTTGATTATCAAATTATAAAGCTACTCTTTCTTTATTCATTTACATTTTCTGCACAAATACGTCCATGGTTCGAAACTATGATTTCGGTCTTCGCCATTCATTCATATTTCATCAAGAAGATTACAGTTTTTTTATCTCCTGCGAGAAGTTGATACAAGTTGTCTCAAACAGATCCCTTAATCCTTGATACAAATGTATTTTTTTTTCCTTCTACTTAACGAACCTTTCTCTTTTCTACTTTTGCCATCACTTGCATCTTCAAGAACAAAGAACTTTTTTTTTCTGCGATGGAACTGACTGGCTGCATTACTACCCCTAGGCCAGCGCCGGCAAACTTCTCGCTAACTGCGTTATAATAGTGTGCATATAATTTTCCATCATTTGCTCGTTTCCATCTTGACTCCTCGTCGTTAGTCCATCATGCACCGGCAGACTCCGACACAGGCTTGATAACACTTCATTTCGGTTGGTGCCTGGTGCCCATACTGGCTGGTGGTGTATGCTCGTGCTACTTAATCCGAGACTCTTCAACGGCTGGTAGGGGCGGATGAGCTAAGAAGAGCAAGCAACTGCAGCAAACTACTTTTGAGTAATTTAAAACGCTCAAGTGTTTACAGTGGAGTTAGTTTTCTAGATGAGCTTCGGATCTCACTTGGTGTTTGATAGACTCACGAGCTTGATGGAATGGGAACTGCACTAATCAGCCCTGGCCGGGCGCACAATCGTTATTAGTAGAGACCAGCACTTGAGAGCATTGCTGCTGTTGACTCATTTTTTTCCTACCCGTACATAATCCGAAGACAAGCATCAATTTGAAAACATGTATAAGAAAGCATTAGCATTACAAACCCCTCGATGACGCAACCCTAACGAGAAAAGAGATCAAGTGTCATTAGTGTTGCAACTCCGTGAAATTAGACAAGAATGGAATCGATCTCTTTTGATAGAAAAAGGTGAACAAAATCGGAAGCAACCCCTGCCAGCTACCAGCACATTAGGAAAACTAGAAAAGAACCATGAATGTGGATCTTTCCCTTTTTCCAGCAATTTGCTGCACATGTTCGGGGCAAAATGGGAAAAACCAACTAAGAGACAAACCGCACTCGGATCAGTTAGCACCCGACCGGTGATAATGGTCGTGAAATGAGTTCGTTTTTACCTGCCAGTGCAATGCTGTTCGAATGCGATGCAATTGCGCTCCGGTAACTGAAGTGGCTTCCTTTGCTGCCGCTTTCCATCAATTCCCTCCCCGCTCGGTGTGCATCGGATGGATCAGAAATTCGATTCGGTTGCGCTTGGTTTCCGCCTCGTTCTCCTTGTCCATTGCATGGCGGTTGGGTTGGAACTCGCCATCATTGGTATGGTAGGTAGGTCGCTGCGCTGGCTGTTGGATCTGTCGTGTTTGTTCGGATGTTTTGTTCTACCTGTCAAGTGATTGATTTCCATTATTGAAAGCGGTTCGCATATCCATCACGAATTCGGAGCACCGAGTGCAAGCGGTTTCAGCTGTTCCTGGAAGCCACCCTGGTTCAGTATCCTACGAGCTATGGATCGAGTTTTGCCCTACAAAGGATTGACAGAAGAATGAAAATAAAATCGGGACAATGCTCATTTATGTACAGATTAAGGATTTTTTTTTTAATTGTTAGAAATATTTCCTTGATTGATTATTAGATCGGGCTCAATTATTTGGTGATTCGGCGCATTTTTTTGGATGACACAATTTTTCAAATATCGATTCAGGTTTATTTTCATCTGTTACTGATTAGCATAGAATACAATTTTATGTCATGTTAAAGTTGGCTAAAATTAAAATATGTTCTCGATATACATATGTGATAATTTTAGAGATACTTGGTTTGGTCTTTGAAATACCTATTTTTTAACTCGTTAACCTCTCTGCCTCTCAAAGCTAACCCAGAAATTCCAATAAATTCCGCATGAACTTGTGACAAGTGCAGAGGTATATTCGGCTTGCAATGGGCGAGTGATTGCATAATCATTTCCTTGTCATAAATACATAGATAGATAAGAGGTCGTATACTTATTACTCAGGATTTTTTTGGGAGAGGGGAGGCGTTCTGTCATTTTAATCCAGCTTTCCACGCTCGCCATAATGGCGGATGCTATAAATTTTTTGACATTAACTGCTTCCCGACACTGAACTGGAATTTTGGTCTAAGCAAACATTGGTGTTTGCCGTTACCATTAGAAGCCAATGCGTTTATAGAATGGACATCCAAATAGTTCCCGCTAGCTGATATTTACTTCCAGGACAGTACTCTATTGATAGAGATTACAAATAGTTATTAAAAAACAACATGCCGGTCATGCAGGAATTGGAGAGATTCTTTGATGTCAATGTTACTTAAAAAATACGCTGAACAGAATTAAAATGGACCTCAAAAATACCCAGATTTTGAAGTATTGAATCACTGCACATCATAATTTTATTTGGCCTACATCGGAGGTCTTTCGCTCTCCGTGGCTTAGGATACAGCTGGGACCGGCTGGGACTTAGTAGGTGAAGCTCTCATAACTTCATCCACACAGCTAAATATTTTATAAATTTATATCCTATGGCACACATTGTTAAGTTCAAATTGTTAAGCGTTGAAAAGAACGACACCAGTTCTCCCTTTTCTTTTCTTTATTTGAAAACTTAGTCCTTCCGATACATAATAGGTTTTGCCTCTCACGAGTGGTGTATATGATTAAGGTATCAAAGATATGCTCAACACCAGACTTATTCTTTAGCAATGAAATGATTCAACAATCCAGGCCAGGTATTTCTACTCAAACAGTTTTGTAAAATAAGGTAAAATATTTTATTGTTTTGAAAATTGTTAGAACTTTATCTACGGAACTCCGGTTATTGCCCAAGTCACGAAGAGTAAATGATTTTTTACGTGGATCATATAAATTTATGATGAGCGCGAGAGGTTACGAAAAATGGGTCTTTTGGAGGCTCACTGCAAATTGCTCGTGTCTTGCTTCATATTAAAAGGTACAATCTTCATTCAAATTCTACGGAAGTGGTTGTATTTATCTTTTGGAATTTGAATAGCGTCCACTTTACACTGGAAATGTACTGATTCATCAATTGCCGTTACTGAGGGTATGCTATTTCGTTCAAGCAATAAATGTGTAGGCCTCATAATATAGCGTTATTAGGTTATCTATATATCTAGAATAAAAGAAAAAATAACGTTAGTAGTATTAGAAATAAAAAGAGTATTTTTCGAAAGATATTGATCACCAATTTTTCCTTGTTGACGGTAAACAAACAACGCATTGGTTGTTAGTATGGTAACGGCCAACATCAATGTTTGCTTAGACTAAGATTTCAGTTCAGTGTCGGGAAGCAGTTAATGTCAAAAAATTTATAGCATCCGCCATTATGGCGAACGTGGAAAGCTGGATACTCTCCACATACCCAAAAAAATGTATGGGTAAAATCTTACATAGACCAGAACTCTAGTTACGTCTTTGCCGTACTTACATAGAAGATGAGTGCTAGTCCCAAGCATATATTGGTTGGTCCTCTGTGAAAGAACAGCTGATCTGGTCATGGAGCAGCAACTACGAGCGGTCAATCAAGCTACGAGCGGTCAATCAAGTCTTAGCGCACTGCTTGTATGGGAGCTATTCAAATTTAATCCACAACATTTTATGCAACATAATCAACATTATGTTGTATGATTTTGAGTTTCTAAAAAAGTAGAAGGTTGTATTAAAGACACGACCGCAAATTGAACGTAGAATTACTTATCGTTCGATAGTGGATGCGAAATTCAATTATTTTGTGCATGTTCAGCGGATGGATATAGCCGAAATGTAGGCAATTTACTGTAAAAGTTTTTTTATTCTTTATTATCGAGACTTTCAGCCCGAGGCTGGCTCGTCTCGACTGTAAAAGTTAAACTTAAGCACTACCTGTCGAAATTGGATTTTCAATAGTTAAATACAATGAAACAATTGTTTACAATAGTTGTACAAAATCTTAAAGAGTTAACTGATCTTACCGAACTTAAAAAGATTAACTGATCTTACCGAAAGTCGTAATTCTACGTCAAAAAATTTGAAAATTAGATCACGTTAGCCATTGAAAGTGATGTCTGTGCTAGAGAATGCATGCATATTGAATGCCAGGTTGAACCTGGTGAGAAAATGTTTATTCCAAGATTACTGGAACTTGAACACGTACGGACGTGTTTTTGCTCGCGCATTTATTCCAAGTGTTTTTTCTCGTTCGTTCGCTGTTTACGTTTTCGCTTTGTCGCGTTGGCGTTATTTTCTCTCGGACCCGTCATGGGAGACTCGGTGGCCGATTCGGTCGCGGGAAAAGTGCCTAAGCGCACTGCTCTTGGAGGCGCGGGTAACCCCTCCAAGCATCTTTTGCAGAGCAACGTGTTCTCTCCGTTGCCACTTGATGACACCGGCAATCCGCCGAAAACGAGGAAGAAGCAGCAATCGCAGCTGCCGCAGGTTCAACCGGAGCGGAAGGAGAAGTGCCCGCCCGTGTTTGTGAAGGACGATCCGCCGGATTTGCGCCCAAAAATTCGCCAGCTGATCGCTAAAGGGCTGAAATGTACTTTTCGGCTCTGCAGCGAGGGCGTGAAAGTAATGCCGGCAAATAATGACCATCATCAATCCGTCGTGGAGTTCCTCGAGGTCCACAAGTATGAGTACTACACTCATGACCACCCCGGCACGAAGCCGCTAAAGGCTTTGCTGCGAGGACTCCACGACATGAAGGAAGAGGAGCTAAAAGCTGAGCTCGAAAGTTGCGGATTGAAACCGGTGGCCATGCACAAGATCGCTCGTCACGACAAGACGAGGAGATATCGCGACCAGCTTTACCTGGTCCACCTGGAGCACGGCTCCATCACGTGGAAGGACCTAAAGCTGGTTGGCGTTATAAATTACACCGTGTTGACTGGGAGCGATATCGGCCAGTGCACCGCGACGTCACGCAGTGCACCAACTGCTTCAATTTCGGGCACGGTACCAGGAACTGCCGCATGAAGCCGCGCTGCAACAAATGTGGCGAGCTCCATCCGACCGATGAGTGCGACAAGATGGAGGTTGCTAATCCCAAATGCGCCAACTGTGGCGACAAGCATCGGGCTACAACCAAGGACTGTCCAAAGCGGGCGGCGTTTTTGGAAATCAGGAAGAAGGCCTCCACCAGGTCCCTGCCGAAAAAGAACCGAGTTCCTGCTCTCAACGAGGTGAACTTTCCGGCCATCCCGGCTCCCCGGCGAGCGATACCAATTCTTCCACCTTTGCAGCCACACAAACGGCTGGCGGCTGCTGCAGCATCAGTTCAAGCTCCAACACCATCCACCAGCGAATGGCCTCCGCTTCCTCCCCCTGGATTCCGTCGTCAGGATAATGAGCCCCTTCCGGCCGAGGGCGACCCACCGCTCTACACATCGGAACAGCTAGTTCCGATTTTCACCCAACTGGCAACGCGACTACGCGGTTGCAAAACTCGCTTCGACCAGATTTTCACCCTGGGCATGTTCGTCATTGAAAATGGCTGCTAGGGTGGGTCTGGTCAATTGGAACGCTTGCTCACTAAAGAGCAAAATCATCGAGCTCAGCGACTTCCTTCAGGGGAAGGAGATTGATGCGGCTTTCATCACCGAAACCCACCTGAAGCCCGAGGTAAGTGCAACAATTCCGGGTTTTAGGCTGGTGAGTAGGGTGGCTCAAATTAGTATGGGAAAAACTTTGTTCAATTTTTGTGATGGGCCGCCCTCTTATTCGGTTCTATTTGATGCCCTGATGCTCTGGACAAAATTTCAGCCAAATCGATCATCGGCCAGTGCTAAACTCGTTGAAAGTTTATATGGAAACATTTTTCAGCATAACATTCTGTATTTTATTTTACAAGAACTGAATGAGTATCATGGTTCTTGATCGTAAATTGTGCAGTCCAACTGCAAATCACTGTTTTTGGATGTTTCTGCATACATTTTTTCATATAAACTTCCAACGAGTTTAGCACTGCCCAAACGTTGACCGATTTGGCTGAAATTTTGTCCAGAGCATCAGGGCATCAAATAGAACCGAATGAGAGGGCGGCCCATCAAAAAATTTGAAAAAGTGTTTTTTGAGCCACCCTACTGGTAAGGTTCGATCAAACAAGCTCCAGAGCCACTACACCATCCTGAGCTCTGACAGCCCTACCCGGTTGACTCGGTCCGGGGCCCATGCTACGCTCGACATCTACATCACGAACATGCACAATCACGTCTCCCAGCCGGTCGTCTTCCAAGAGCTTAGCTCGGACCACTATCCGGTGGTGGCGGAAGTGGGCTCCTCGATGAATCGGCACGAGCTAACAAGGCGAAACTACCATCGAGTGAACTGGCAGCGGTTCCAGCAGTGCATCGACAATACCGTCGATTACGAGGTGCGTCCGGAGACGCCGGAAAGTATCGACCGCCAGCTGTGCGCCATCGAAGAGGCAATCTCGGTGGCCAGAGAGCAGCATGTCCCGACGGCTCGGCAGGTAAGCAACTCCTTAAACATCGATACACTCACCAAAGATTTGATTCGATTGCGGAATGTCACTCGCAGGCAGTTTCAGCGTACTGGACTGCCTGAGCTTAAGGCACGCTGCAATCGAATCACAAAAATTATCAAGGCCAGAATGGTGGACCTAAAAGATAACGATTTCTCGAATAAGATCCGCACTCTCCCAGATTATGCTAAGCCGTTCTGGAAAATGACCAAAATTCTAAAATCCAAGCCTCGGCCCATTCCACCTTTGATCCCACTAGACAATAATGGCTCTAAGGATCGCTTGATAACTCCTGCAGAGAAGGTCGCTGAAATAGGTCGTCACTTCGTCAGCTCACACAATCTTGGGCAGAATATCGTCAGTCCACACGAAGCAGCCGTCAACGAGCATGCTAACAACATCCATTTGATTCCCAACGACTTCTCGGAGGAGTTGGAGATCTCAGATGACGAATTGACGGCCTATATCAAATCGTCGAAGAACATGAAGGCCCCAGGCTTCGACAGCATCCTGAGTCTCGAGCTCAAACACATGAGTGCTCCGTTCTTTGAGCACCTCTCGCTGATCTTTAATCAGTGTCTCCGGCTCAGCTACTTCCCATCGTCCTAGAAGTCAGCGAAAGTCATCCCCATCCGGAAGCCTGGGAAGAATCCTTCCTCCCCCAAAAGTTATCGACCCATCAGCCTTCTCTCAGGGTTATCCAAGCTATTCGAAAAAGCTATTCATCATCGGCTACTTGAGTCTGCCGAAAATCTCAACATCTTGCTCGAGGAACAGTTTGGTTTCCGACGCGGTCGGTCGACTGTACACCAACTGACCCAAGTTACTAACGTCCTCAGACGGAACAAGTTTGTCTCAAAAACCTCCGCCATGGCCTTACTCGATGTCGAGAAGGCGTTTGACAATGTATGGCATGATGGCCTGGTGTGCAAGCTACAACGCTACAATCTTCCCAGCTAACTGGTGAAAATCATCAACAATTACCTTTCGGCAAGGACGTTCCGGGTCTCAATTAACGGAGCGAGTTCTAATGCGCACAACATATTCGCAGGCGTCCTCCAGGGCAGTATGCTCGGGCCCCTGATTTTCAATCTGTTCACCTACGACATGCCAGAACCTCCAGAAGGCGGCATTCTGTCTCTGTTCGCAGATGACACCTCCATCGTCTGCAACGGTAGAGTGATTAGAGCGCTAGTGGCAAAACTCCAACGAGGCCTGGATGCCCTGACAGAGTACCTCACCAGCTGGAAGATCTGTATCAACGCGGCAAAGACCCAGGTCATCATTTTCCCCACTCCAAATCCCTAAACTTGTTCCGCCTGGGGACTGTAAAATCATCCTCAATGGCACGACTGTGGAATGGGCCAATGAGGCCGGCTACCTTGGCTTGACCCTCGACAGCAAGCTTATTTTCAGGCAACAGGTTGACAAAACGGTGACAAAGTGTAACGTCTTGTTGAAACTACTGTACCCTTTGATCAACCGCCGGTCGTCATTGTCCCTGAAAAATAAGCTTGCTGTCTACAAGCAAATCATCCTCCCTGTGATCGAATATGGCATGCCGGTCTGGGAGAGCTGCGCTAAAACCCACCACCTCAAACTTCAACGGGTCCAAAACAAATTCCTGAGGATGATCCTCAACACCCCTCCCAGGACAAGAACATCCGAGGTCCACCGTCTGGCCGGAATAAAAACCTTACATGAACGCTTTGGTGAGTGTAAAGAAAAGTTTAAGGTCCGTTGCTTGCATTCGGATCAGGCTCCAATTAGGGCGCTAGTTTCAATCTAGGTTATCAAATTTTTATTGTAAATATTAGTGTAAATAGTTAGTTAGGTTATCAAATTTTAAAATTAACTAATGCCTCCTCAAGGTTAACATGAAAAAATTGAACACAAAACAATTACCCTTACAAAACAAACAAGAAAAAACAACAAATGAAGATGAAGGGCCAGGTGGCCAAACACTTAAACTGATACACTATTGTATAAATACAAAAAGAAAATGAAAATAAATTGAATTCAAGCAGTTAAAAAAAAATTTAAATTCCAAGATTACTCCTGTTTAGTAGGTGCTGCACCCAAATCAATTCGGTGTGACATTCTTTGTATTAAGCATTTTGTATCAAATCTCGCATTCAAACCGATCAGAGAATGTCATACTTGTTAATACAGCTCATTGCATTGAGTCGGTTTATTTGGTTTCGATCAATACATCCAAACGAATCTCGTTGGCTCCTCCTAGAACAAGTATATGAATCGTGTACAGCAATATAACTGTAATCCACACATTCTTCCCGATTCCATTTCGCATCTAGTATGAAACGTTGATTATGATTGCCTTTGGTCGCGTCGTTCCTCATCTGGTAAATAGTCCAGATGGTCAGCGCGTCAGTCTAGATGTGCTAAGTGTGGAGGGTCCGGGTTCAATACCCGTCTTTGACCGAATTTTGTTGTAAGGTTGCTGAGCTGAAGTTATCGAAGTATAAAGCATTTGAGGAGTCAATGGGGGGGGAATGTAAAATTAGCTTCAATGTAAATACACATAACCAGTTCTTATTTTCTCGTGACTTAATACAATCTGTGCATATGTCGCAAATTATAGCAAACTGTACGCGAAACTAATGCGAGATTGTAATAAATTTTTGCAATCTCTGGTTGGGTGTGGGATTAAAGATGATATTCGATTGAAAATTTACTCAACTGTTAGCAATTTTCATTGCTCCCAAGCAATTATGAAGAAAATTCGTCTCAGCTCAAACTTCTCCCATGTAATATGATGGTCATGATAAGAACCAATTTGTTTTCCACAATACGCCTATCTAATCACAAGCAGCAACAAAGCTTATGATTTGTACTTTGAAAAATATTTGTCTCGGCTCAACCTTCTCTCGTGTGAAATTATGATTCTGAAAAGAACCCATTTGTTTTCAGTAATGCACCTTCCCAATCACAAGCAGCGACAAAACCGAAGCAGAATCTAGAGAAAATATCATTTCATTGCTACTGACCCCAATGTTAGCAACTCGATAAGTTACCGCTCCATGCGAATCAATTTTCGCAGCATCCCCCTCCGAAGAGCTGCCGGCGCCAAGCGATTATAATTAGCACTTTGAAGAAGTAAAAGAAGGAGAAGAAGAGGCTCTGGTTATGTACGAAAGCACTGGCAAATTTTTGTCTCGGCTCAACCTTCTCTCGTATAAAATGATGATTTTGTTTCCAATGACGCGCCTTTCCAATAATAAATAGCAAGAATACCGAAATTAGAATCTTGGGAAAATTTCATTTGACTGCTAACGCAATTCAATGATGTGAGACGTCATCCTTGTTTACTTCCCAACTTTCTACCGAAAATACGCAAATTTTCACCAAATTTCTCAGCACACTTTAAAATGGTCAGAACAAAGTTTTATACAACTGCACCTACGACTTTTAATCTTTTGTGCCACAGCTCTTCATACACTGTGCTGGCTGTGGTAATGGTATAGGATTCAATTGGCTTTAACTCTTTATAAAGCAGACGAATCTAAACAATAAACTAACAAAAACAACAATAGGACATAATGTTGACATGGTATTAAGGTGAAGGTGGGTTGAGTACCAAAACAAAGCTTTGAAAGTATTGGTACAATAAAAACTGTCATATACTGTAGTAGTATTGGTGTCGTATTTATAAAAAACATAAAATATTAGTAGGGTGGTTCAAAAAACGACCCAGCTCCAACACGCTCACTCGATTCCGTTCCATGCTCCGAGTGTTCTCCAAAAACCGAATCGAACAAAACCTGGGTGAGCACAAGCTGGTTCAAGTTTGTATGAAAACTAGTATGTGAAACTAAACCTTTCATTACACTGGCTACAGCGCCTCCCCTCCAAACGCTGGCGAAAATAAAGCCCACATAGCTGAAAGCAACATTCTAGAGACTTCACTGAACGAAAATCGCACCGCAGGAAAGAACCATTGATTACGTAACGCAAAAAATAGCATTTTATATCCCGCTCACCCCCATGTCACACTTTCTGTACGAAGTATCTGCCTCTGGTGCAGATATCACAGACAAATTCTGGCTATTTTGTTGAATTACACGTTTCACTGATTCCTTCTGAGAAGCCTGATTATTATGCTAAACAAGGATTTTATCGATCGTTAAGTAATTTGCGTTCGATCATTTAGTAGTTTGTCAATAATTTATTCCAGGTGCTGATTTTCAAAATGTGTTGTATGGTGGACTTCTAGTGCGAAGGTTTTTCTACAACTCTGCCTGATGGTTCGTTGTTAGAATTCAACTAATAACGGAGTTATAGCGCTAGTAGCAGTAACTTAAACTAAATTATTGAAATTTCGTTATCATTTAGTCTAAGTTACTGAAAATATTGCTGTAACTACGTTACTAGTGGATCGAACACAAATTACTTAATGATCGATAACATCCTTGATGCTAAAGACTCGCAACCTCGATTAAAATCGACTTCCAACTATTGGAACGACCATTCAATATGCATTGTCTATGGAGTTAAAGCTCTTGAATATTTCAACCATTTTGTTGAGAAAATTATTTTGAGCTTTTTAGTGGAGTGAATGAGTTTGTACAATCCCATTTAATTCCACCACTAAGTCGAGTCAAGTACGAGACACTGAAGACGACCTTACTGTTGAGGTCGAAATACGTATCTGTCAAGGTACAATTAAGTGGTGAATTAAATGGGATTGTACAAACTTGTCTTATGACAAGTGGTATTTCATCCAGTCATATGGTCTCCCCCCTCGCCATCGCCCAATGACGGAGTGCCACAATCAGAATAATTTTAAATTCAACCTCGCCATATCAACTGTCAGTCATACAAACCTGAAACGACCTGTGCACGATAAGCCCCTTTTTAAACCAGCCCAAACCATCAAACGACACCCAAAATATGAAACATCATCGACTGGGCCTGGCGGAGCAAAATCATTTTTGCACCACCCTAGTTATTAGTTTGCTGCCGTCGGTGCCGCCGGTGTTTACATTCGCTCCGCGATCAGTTTTTCATAGTTTTTTTCTGGCAAAAATAGCAGTTTTTATAAATTGTAAAGTTTTCGGTTCAAACAAGTGACTGATTTCAAAAAGTGATGTTTCACTTGCATTCCATCAACATTTCGGGCTGCTCATGTGCGGAGAAGTGAATAAAAACTTGATTTTTCCAATGCCCTTTGAGAAGAAGTGAAGTGCAGTGATAACCCCACCAAATCACGAACGGCTATTAAATTGGCACGAGATTGCTGATTTATGATATAATTCGAGCCGAAATACATGGGATTCTTCGGA
This sequence comes from Armigeres subalbatus, assembly GCF_024139115.2. NCBI lineage: Eukaryota > Metazoa > Arthropoda > Insecta > Diptera > Culicidae > Armigeres > Armigeres subalbatus. The sequence goes on along the minus strand of NC_085141.1, from coordinate 353,576,834 downwards.
GAAACATGTTCATTATCACGGGAAGTGAATAAATATGCTGTGAACAGGTTAGTAATTCGAATATTGAACTTTTGTTCGAAGCTGTTCGATGCATTCGAATATTTGTCGGAGAGAAGTGCGGGAGGTGTGGGGTTGCCCCGTGGAAGGTCAGGTGCCATATTGACGGCCATCGTGGTACTCTTCCAACTATGTCCTTAAACTCAAGTCGTTGCAGAAGCAAACCCGTCTCAATACTCTATTGCACAGTGACGTCACGCACGACTTTTGACAGGTACTGGTCCTGTTGTTTACAGACGACTTTATTTTAATTTTGGGATACTTCTATCATTCTTTCGATTTTCTGATCGATAATTACCTAAACTTATCGATAATTACCAATATTTGAATGCGGAATGTGCAGAATGTCTTCAACATCGTGAAATATGCAGATTTAATTTGGATTAAAAAAATCTAAGTCCGAAACGTAAACAACAGGACCAGTACCTGTCAAAATAGTGAGGTTAGGTTTGCCGCGCGCAATGACCTATACGACAAATAGAAGCACATGTTTGTGATTCAAACGCAACCGATTGTTGTCCAATTCTGATACACATAGTTGGGTAGAGAGAACAGGGTGTGAAATGTTGCCAAAGCAGTCTTTTCTTACACCAAATTACTTCAACTTATCCTTAAAACTTGAGATAATTTTCGATTTCTGTTCCTTTTTTCTTAGTTGTGGATCGTTACGCTTTGGAAGTAGTCTTATTTCGGCCGGAGATACGGGTTTGACATCAGAAATTGAAGATTCACATGCGTACTCTTGCCCCACCCGTTCCTGCGCACTTTTACCCCACAGTCCCAAAATTTATGATTCTAACTTCTTGGAAAACCAACCGGGTTGGTGTTCTGCACCATAAAGTACTCTACACAGTAGGTTATCGGAATGGTATAATGTTCACCTGATTGAACGTATATATGGTAATGAAATACTAGTTGCGAAAACACAATTATTTTTAGCAAAATGACCAAAAAATTATCTAACTCCATATCTTCCTTGTTGTTTATTCAAATCGTTCACAATTACACATAATAATAGTTGGCCAGAATACCTGTCAAACTGATGCAGTGCTGCTAGTTTATCATTTTTTATTACTTAAAAAAATCGAAAACGTACTCTTACCCCACGCGCACTCTTGCCCCACTCTACTCTAAATTGTTGGTGGTAATATAGTTGCCACTACCTTATAAAGGTGCACTTAGCCTAAGAGATGAATGCATAGATAATTAGCTAATAATATTTGTTTAAAAACAACTCAGTTGATATCCTTGGTAACAAAAATCATCAACGTTTGCTTTGATTGAAGTTCCAGTTCAGTAAAAGTTCTTGTCAAAAATTGTATAACATCCGCAATTATGGTGAGCGTAGAAAGCTTAATAGGGAGTATTTTCATGGTTGCGAGTTGGATCCTTACGGAACCAAGTGATTAGTTCTTTCGGTAGCATGACAATAAATAATTTTATTTTATTTCATTTCTCAATAAACTATTAAAAATGTGTGCACCTAGGTGTGCAACACAATAAGAATAAACATCCAGCGATGTTAAAAAATCGCTTCTAGCGACCAACAAACATGTGAGATCCCGATGTGCTTTAGTACAGGTGTGGGCCAAACCCTAAAGTAGTATTTGTTCAACGAAAATTCGCTCTTTTGAGAGAGAAACTCTCAGCTGGGTTGCCGAAGATGGCCGAAGGCGACCGTGACGTCACGTCTGGCATACTCAGTACAATTTTTATAACAGACGTGACGTTTCACTCCGCCCGCCCACTGTGGGTGGCGATATTTACATTATTTTTTCGACTAATACAGGCATAGAGGACTTTGGCCCACACCTTCACTGAAGCACATCGATGTACAACAACGATCAAATGGAATCTGTGTGGCCAATTTCGCCGAACGAGCTATCCGTTGGTGTGATCGCTGGTGTGCTGTCTTATTGAGCGTTCGTTGCCCGACGAGGAAGGAGGGGCAAAGTTATGACTTGCTATTCACTAGTCAATGTTGGCAACCGCACCGTTATACGAATGATATTTGCATATATGTCATCAATGCACGCTGGAAGTGAATTATCCATTTTCTAATATATCTCACCCTCACATTCTCCTTCTTCTCTCACCAAAAAAGAGGAAAAAAACCATTGTCTTGGGGTTTTTATAAACAACTATTTACATCTCATTTTTTTAGTTGCAGCCAAGTCTAATTGGATTGTACATCCAATATCCGTACTCAATTCCCATTTTAAAATACATTCTAATTCAAATTTGAATCGTTGCGTTCTGCTGGTCCACCTTTTACACGACCAAACCACCCCTCTTCTACACAACCTTTACCATCGAAAGCTACAAGAATCCGATACTCTTCAAGAGCACCTTCGACAATACAAGCAGAAACCGCTGAGAAAAGCAAATCATTTATTCCGAAAACAAATCATGTTAACTCGAAACCGATAAGAACAACAAATCGTTTAATCGGGTACCTTCGATATAACAAGTGAAAACCGATAATAATACGAATCATTTGTCTCGGCACTACTCCAAAGTTCTTCCGACATCTTAGCTCGATTAAGTCAAACCGATGAGAAAACAAATCACTTATCACGTCACAAACCAAAACTGATGGGCAAGTCATTCAATCCGGCAATCTAAAATAGCAGCTTTGACATCACATATCGAAAGCGAAACCAAAAATCAAATAATTTATGCTGGCGCTTGACTTTTTAAGTCAAAACAGTTGAGAAACAACACATATTTCAATCCACCACTTTCCCAGAGCGCCTTCGACATCACAAACTAAAACCGATGAGCGAATCATTCAATCCGACGCTTTTCCAGAGCGTCTTTGACATCCCAAGTCAAAAGCGATGAGCAAATCATTCAATTCGACGCCCTTCAGAGCGTCTTAGACATCACAAATCGAAACCGATGAAAAATTATTTAATCCGATGCCCTTCCAGAACGTCTTCGAGATCACAAGTAGAAACCGATGACCAAATTATTTAATCCGACGCTCTTCGAGAGCGTCTTAGACATTACAAGTCGAAACCGATGATCAAAACATTTGATCCGACGCTCTTCCAGAGCGTCTTCGACATCACAAGTCGAAACCGATGAGAAAACCATTCAATCCGACTCTCTTCCAGAGCGCCTTCGACAGTACTAGTCGAAACCGATGAGAAAACTTTAATCATTTTTTTTCTGCGCTTTTCCCTCACACTCGACATCACAACGAAACCGAAAAATGTCCCAATGACGCCCAAAGAATACTTACAAAACAAAAATATCCAACCAGGAACAACCTGGCAGGATCGCCAAATGTGTGGCCAATTTCGCCAAAGGAGCTCTCCGTTGGTGTGATCGCTGGTGTGCTGTCTTATTGAGCGTGTCACTCCGTTCGTTGCCCGACGAGGAAGGAGGGGCAAAATCATGGCTTGCTATTCACTAGTCAATGTTGGCAACCGAACCGTTATACGAATGATATTTGCATATCTGTCATCAATGCACGCTGGAAGTGGATTATCCATTTTCTAATATATCTCACCCTCACAGAATCGAATCATGATCATTGCTGTAATAATCATGATTCTTCCCTGCGAATCGGACACGCGTTTTCGCTAGCGCGGCTGCTCGTTCGTTGCGGGGAATTATGTCCAAGGGCTTGACGATCCCTCCCCAGGCCATCTGCGAGTTGTGGGGCTTGCCTAGGATGTGGTGGGGTTTGACACTGGGCCCTGTTAAATTCCTATGAAAAGCTGCATGTATCCGCAAGTAGGCCCCACCAAAACGACCGTGTGCCGTTCAAAGCGCACAAGCTCAAGTCGTGCTGGTGTAAGGTGGGACGCTAAACAGCCCTGACACGACGGCCCTCCAACGAGACAGGAGGTTTTCGCAGGGCCAAAAGCCGCCTGGAAAACCAATAATTACGAACAATATAAGAGATCATATGACTCGATATAATCGGCAAAGACCTAGGCGACGAATAAAGGATCACGATTGGAAGCTGCAAGTCGCTAGGTTTCGCAGGTTGCGACAGGATGATCTACGATGAATTAAATCCCCGCAACATCGACGTCGTGGAGCTGCAGGAGATTTGACATGACAGAAAGTGTGGAAAAGCGGGCATCGAGCGGCTACCTTCTACCAAAGCTGTGACACCACCAACGAGCTGGGAACCGGCTTTATAGTGCTGGGTTAGATGCGCCATCGTGTGATTGGGTGGCAGCCAATCAACGCAAGGATGTGCAAGCTGAGGGTTAAAGGCCGTTTCTTCAACTATAGCATCATCAACGTGCACTGCCCACACGAAGGGAGACCCGACGACGAGAAAGAAGCGTTCTACGCACAGCTGGAGCAGACATACGATGGATGCCCACTGCGAGACGTCAAAATCGTCATAGGCGACATGAACGCACAGGTAGGAAGGGAGGAAATGTATAGACCGGTCATCGGACCGGATAATCTGCAAACCGTATCGAATAACAAAGGCCAACGATGCATAAACTTCGCAGCCTCCCGCGGAATGGTAGTCCGAAGCAACTTCTTCCCCGCAAAAATATACACAAGGCCACATGGAGATCACCTAACCAAGAAACGGAAAACAAAATCTCACGTTCTAATCGACGGTAAATTCCTCTCCGATATCACAAACGTCCGCACTTACCGCAGTGCGAATATTGAATCCGACCACTACCTCGTTGCAGTATGACTGCGCTTAAAACTCTCGACGGTGTACAACACATGTCGAAGTCGGACGCCGCGGGTAGACTAGCCCAAGAATACGTGCAGCAGCTGGAAGTGGCACTCCCAACGGAAGAGCAGCTAGGCGCAGCGTCTCTTGAAGATGGCTGGAGTGATATTCGATCCGCCATTGGTAGCACCGCAACCGCTGCACTAGGCATTGTGCCCCCGGATCAGAGAAACGACTGGTATGACGGCGAATGTGAGCAGTTAGTAGAAGAGGAGAATGCAGCATGGGCGAGATTGCTGCAACACCACACGAGGGCGAACGAGGCACGATATAAACGGGCGCGGAACATAAAAAACTCGATTTTCAGGAGGAAAAAGCGCCAGCAGGGAGATTGAGACCGTGAAGAGACGGAGCAACTGTACCGCGCTTATAACACACGAAAGTTCTATGAGAAGTTAAACCGTTCACGTAAGGGCCATGTGCCACAGCCTGATATGTGTAAGGACATAAACGGGAACCTTCTTACGAACGAGCGTGAGGTGATCCAAAGGTGGCGGCAGCACTACGAAGAGCACCTGAATGGCGATGTTGCAGACGAAGATGGCGGTATGGTGATGGACCTGGGAGAACGCGCGCAGGACATTATTCTACCGGCTCCGGATCTCCTGGAAATCCAGGAGGAGATCGGCCAGTTGAAGAACAACAAGGCCCCTGGGGTTGACCAACTATTTAAACACGGTGGTGAGGCACTGGCTAGAGCGCTGCACAGGGTGATTACCAAGATTTGGGAGGAGGAAGTTTTGCCGCAGGAGTGCATGGAAGGTGTCGTGTGTCCCATCTACAAAAAGGGCGATAAGCTGGATTGTAGCAAATACCGCGCAATCACATTGCTGAACGCCGCCTACAAGGTACTCTCCCAAATTTTATGCCGTCGACTAACACCAATTGCAAGGGAGTTCGTGGGGCAGTGCCAGGCGGGTTTTATGGGCGAACGCTCCTCCACAGACCAGGTGTTTGCCATTCACCAAGTACTGCATAAATGCCGCGAATACAACGTGCCCACACATCATCTATTCATCGACTTCAAAGCCGCATATGATACAATCGATCGGGACTAGCTCTGGCAGCTAATGCACGAACACGGATTTCCGGATAAACTGACACGGTTGATCAAAGCGACGATCGGGTGATATGCGTAGTTCGAGTTTCAGGGGCATTCTCGAGTCCCTTCGAAACCCGCAGTGGGTTACGGCAAGGTGATGGTCTTTCGTGTCTGCTATTCAATATTGCTTTGAAAGGGGTAATACGAAGAGCAGTTATTAACACGAGTGGTACAATTTTCAATAAGTCCGTCCAGCTAATTGATTCACCGACGACATATATATTATGGTACGTAACTTTGAGAAGATGGAGGAAGCCTACATCAGACTGAAGAGGGAAGCCAAGCGGATCGGACTAGTCATCAACACGTCGAAGGCGAAGTACATGATAGGAAGAGGTTCAAGAGAAGACAATGTGAGCCACCCACCGCGAGTTTGCATCGGTGGTGACGAAATAGAGGTGGTAGAAGAATTTGTGTACTTGGGCTCACTGGTGACTGCCGAAAATGATACCAGCAGAGAAATTCGCCACACAGGCCACTCCGGTCTTAGTCTGGTAATAAATAAAAATAAATACTGATGGTATGATAGCTTATTTCCAGTTCTAGGGATTGCTAGAACATGAAAAATATATGAAAAGATACAAAGTAGAAGGAATGGAACGAACCTGGGATTTAACCCACAACCTCCTGCGTTTGAAGCAGAAGTGGTGACCACCAAGCCAAGTCACTGAAGTTTGGGCTTTCCGGTCATATCCACAATAAGAACACAACGAGCCTGAATAACTAGAATTCAGTAACTTGAAGAAATAAGGAAAGAATACTTAACAAACGCTGACTTCAGCAAGACCAGTTGAATAATCGCAGTATGTCGCATCGCCGAGCTGAAAACCTGAGCAGTAGGGTGTCCCAAAATTGGACCAAGTCTGGGATTTTGGGGGCTCAACCTTCCAATGAAAGCTTAGGGTATAACAAAAGAAAAATTGTTCTACGACAACTCTGGGAAATGACGTTTAGGGGTGGCCCGGGGTGATCGTTCTTGCAAAAAATCAAGATGGTCACAAAACAACTAATTTCCATGTTATCGAGAAACATTGCACAGCTCGACAAACCATGACACGAAAACTGAACCTACCTATGGGTAGTTTTGAAACCATATTCATCAATCTATTTGAGCACTCACCCAGACTAACTGAACAATTTGTAGTCAGTCATGTTACTGCTGGTCCATCGTTGGGTTTCCATTATAACACACAAATAAGTATTAAAATCAATTTTTTGCAACTCATATGAATGCTATATTGATTATTAAAACACTCATTTGGTTGGTATGGGAAAGTAGGCGTTTCTTTACTTAAACATGTTCCAGGTATTATGATCCGAAATTTCAAAAAGTCTTTTTCCAAGCTGCAGTAAATCGTGAATAACTTTTAAACGGATAGAGATAGAAGGTTGCTATTTTTAGCAAAATATTCGTTATAAAATTCCCCATCTTTCTATGTATATCTAGTTTCGAAAGCATTATGATGGATACCCGTTTTGGATGCATTAATAAAAAATATTAAGAAAAATTCATCATTTTTGGGCATTTAAAGCATCAGTGAAAAATATATAGACCTAAAACATGCGGTATCAAAGTTTTACCATAAAGTATAGACCCTAAGTTAAATGTAAAAAATATAAAATGGATGGGTTTCATCGAATTTCTTTCCGATATACCGGTATTTTCGATGTTACCTATAAAAAATGCACTTTTTTCATAAAACGCGTCGGGGCCACCCCTAAACGTCATTTCCCAGAGTTGTCGTAGAACAATTTTTCTTTTGTTTTACCCTAAGCTTTTCTTTGAAGGTTGAGCCCCCAAAATCCCAGACTTTGTCCAATTTTGGGACACCCTACTGAGCAGCCTTTGGCCACATAAACCATCAAAAGTCTTGTGTGAAATTGACTTAATCTTGACTAATTCCCCAAACCTTTGCTTTCATGTGGATGCTTTTCTGCCCATTTGGGACAAGTGATTGTTTATTACATTGGTAATTACAAATACACGAACGATAAAGATGGGTTGCTCTTTGGATCTCACGCAATTTTACTTGCGTTGCAAACGAAAGCAGAGAACCAAAAAACTTATTGGGTGTGGATTATCACTGGGACATTGCCACGATGATACTTATATGCCCAAGGAGGACAAGAATATTTCCAACCAGAAAACTTTCTAGCCTGCTGGCCATGGACAAAGAATCGAATCCAGCCACCTTCAGCATGGTCTTGTTTTGTATCTGCACATCTTAGAAAGGCGCACATTAACTTTTTATGGGATTAATTCAGATGTTCAGCTTCGATAACAATAAACCATGAAAAATTTCAGTAAAAAAAATGGAATACATTACCAATCGGTGACAGTTCGCATGAGCGTGTATTTCTCCCCAACTAGGTCAATTGTTCGTTCATCGTTCGCCCCACCACTCAACACATTCTACATCCATTACCGGAATGATGGGAATCATATCGACTTTTGAACGTGCGCACATATTCATAGGTACTTTGGAACACACCCAGCGCCCAAGCCGTGCTTCTCTAGTTCTATTGTACGGAGTGACTGTTGTAAATCGTCGTAAAACACATTTGAACGCATAGCTCGTGCAAACAGTTAAGTCCAATTCTGTAACACATATCAAATGAGATGGTTTAAGTTACTGAAATAAAACAAATTCCTTGTCTATACATATCTAAAATAAATTCCCTTATTCTTGTTTAAGTTTGAATGTACTTTCCAACTATAGTCGATTGACATTTTCGTTTAAACCAGCAAATGCGTTAACGGCTCGAAAGATGCAATTAAAAAACGAGTGTGCCGATTTCAATTAAGTCGCATAAGGCGTTTGTTTTTTTTTTCTTTATTTTAGTTTTATTAAAGAATTTTGCTTGAAATTTCTCTCAAACATAAACGTTACGTTTTCCTGTAAAATAATGTTTATTTTTATTTTAAATTTAATTTTTCAACAAAACTATTTTTTAATGTTTCGTGTTGAGTCAGAAATATCACCACGCCTATTCTGTGCACATACAAAAAGCGATAATTTTTCGACAACATTGTTCAAAATACAACAGCATGCGGCTTTGTGAATAAATAATGTGAATGAACTATTTTACTAAGATTGTTTGATTATATCGGATTAATTCTACTTTTGGACAAAATATCATCTACGGAATGTTTTTGCGCTTAGCAAGCAAACGATTCATCCAGGACTCCCAACCAAGCATTTTTTTCTTCGAACATTCAGAGACGTTTCGAGGGGACCCATTCATTTCGTCATTGGCTGCCGCTTGCTCGGTTGGCTTGTAAGTAGTAGATCCTTGACAAAGTGCTCAAGCAAGGCCACCTCATACATTATACCGTACTACTTTTTCACACCATTTGTAATCATTTTCCCTTCCTCGGTTGCCGGAGCTTGCTGGCTGCTTGTAAGAAAAGCTGTGCGTCGGTAGTTGGGTGGTTTCGGGGAGGAGTGACAATTTTCCTTTTTGCACCACCACCACCATCATCAAGCCAACCGACACGTACGCTGGTGAGGACATTCAAACACGCTTTTTTCCCCGGTCCCCGGCTACTTCTTGCGGAATACATTCAACGATTGGAGCTTTTTCACCGAGATTTTTCCCATTTCGAACGAAACTGCTTGTGATGTCACAGAGCAGCATATATTCATCACCTTTTCATAAATTCGATGCGGTGGGGTAGTCAACCGCTCGAATCGTTACTTTGCGCCCAAGATGAATGAAAGTTATACTTGTTTGGATGAAGCGAGAAGATCAACAACAATCTGAACAAATATGTGCTGAAAATTATAACAACCCAGATAGCACAGCGACGTTTACGACATCGTTCAAGATGCGAAAGTTGGGCACATATAATTACTTTACCATACGATAGATATGGATAATTAATACGTCACAGTTCTTGGTGTGTGTGTGTGTGTGTGTGTCATCCTCTATCCCTCACCCATCCGGGAGCGTTGAATAAGTAGTACTACGAATAATTTGATCAAATCTAATGCTACTTAATGGTGCCCTTATCGTTACGAAGGCTAGTACCAAAAAAAGGATCACTTTAGAGGCAAGAAGTCTCATCAAGTTTAGGGATTGGGATGTACTAGGGGTTCGTAACAGGTGCAGCAAAACATCGCATAGACGCCCTTATTCGTACTGACTACTCGGGGAGTAGAAGGTCAAGAAGAGCCACCACTGCCAACTAAAGCTTGAACCGGATATCTGGGACTCCCACAATATCCGCGGCAATAGTCAGCAAACGATGCTCTGTACGTATTTAGTGCTTGGTTCATACAGAATATTAAGAAGATTGTTATCCATATGGTTGGAAATAGATTGATCACTTACCTATTTGGTGTTTAGTTTCTCACCATGATCACAATTTTACAAGGGATATCCTTTTCTCCATCTTTATGAAGATTGTTTAGCTAAATAATTAATAGTGTTTGACATTGTGAATAGTGTTTTGACATCGTGGATAGTCATATTATAGTCCTTATAGGGTAGACATTATTCAGCTATTAATGTGTACTTATTTTGAATTAATATTTTCAAAGTTATGTTTTTATATTTTTTTATTTTATATTATCTTTTGGTATTTTGTATACGTTTAATTTATAAATTTCTTAGAAATTTCAAGTTCAAATTGTATCAGCTAAATTATGCAAAACTGTAAAGAATTTGACATCATTCATATATATTAATGCTCTTATAAAAAAAATCAATATTTGAAGCATTTTTCATAAAATGCGTGAAAAGTGTCACACTTTTGTTATACTTGTGCTTTATTGAGATCTGAATGCTATTTTAAATCCAATTTCATAGAATAACGCTTTATCTTCGTAATTTTATATCACTGTTCAATATTTGTCACTTCTACAATTTTAAACATTAATTTCAAATATATATAAATTTTTATAAATGTTAGGTACTCGTTATTTGGAATGATGTAATGTAAATTTCTAAACAAAAAACTTTACAGATTATTTGATTATTCCTTTTTTTTGTTATTTGATTTTACATCCATGGCTAATTTAATACAGCTCAGATCATTTGTCCTCCATTTCATATGAATTATATAATTAATTGTGAATCGCTTACCTTGTTAAAACAAATTACAATTATTTATTTCCATCCACACTAATAGATGTTCATTAGCTATGATTGATTGGAATTTGGATGTCAGTCTTCGTATACTCCCACACATCCAACACAACTTTTCTATCTTCTTCTATTCCTTTGTCTGTTACATTTCTTTAAAAACACTTCCAATTCTTAAAAAAAAAAGTTCAAATGTTTCGCCATGATTTTCATCTTCTCTCCGTATTCGGAGAGTTGTTTTGACAACTCACTCATGTAAAAAAGAAGTACTGTCACCTATTCCTCCTTCGTAGTAATTCCTCAATTAAAAGACTCTTTCGCTACGGACCCGCCATTCGGTCCCTCTTCTTAACAGAATCTCCCGAAACCCACGACCGCCCGGCGGCGCCAAGCCGAACGGAGGCTTATTTTAATTACCTAAAATACCGTCCACTATCGCACTACACACATAAAAATCACTATTGTAAGAACTGTAAGCGAGTCTCTAGAATATTTGTTTTTTAAATTCGAGAAAATTGAAAAATTCGTGAAAGGAAAAATTATTGGAGCCAACCGCGCCCGTCGATTGCTGCGATCCAATCTTTTAATACGTCACAGTTCTTGGTTTAACTAAATCGAAAACCCAGAAAAAAAATCAAGACGGCTTCAAAAGTTAAGTGAGTGAAAGAAAAAAAATCGAATTGCTGCCAGTTACGTAATGAAGTGGGCTGCAAAATGGTGGGTTGACATCAAGGAAGGAGCGCCCAACAGAGCTCTGGTCCCCACAAGTTCCTATCTCACGCTTCCACGGGTCGTCCGATGATAAAAGACCGCCAGCTAAGGGTTGAGTACTTAGCTGGTAGTTCAGCCTGGGCACTGTTATCCTTCTGACATCACCTAGAGTGAGAAGGTACGTCTCGAGCGTCTGTTCACCAGGAGGTGCAGCTCAAACAGCGTCTGCCTGGTACCCAGCGGCTGATTAACGGAATAGTGTATGGCGTCTGCTATACCTAAGGTGGAAGCCCCATCAGCGCGATGAAGGTAACGCGACCCCGGTAAGGTAGCTTACTGAAGCCTTTCAAATACCACGAAAAATGGAAATAGAAAAAAAAGAGAACGTTATTTTTGGCAACCGACCCGGCAACGAAATGACTATGATTGGAAACTCGGTACCTGAAATGTCAGGACCCTAAATGAATCTGGACGAGTGAGCCTTCTGACTCGCGAACTGCAAAAGGTTGAAGTGAACGTGGCCGCTATTAAAGAAGTCCGATGGCACAGATCCGGGGAATGTGAATTCCGAGCCGTGGATAAGAGCAATCAACGTTAACGACAACATCAACGATCTATGGAAGTCGATCCATGGAGCGGTGAGCACAACAACACGAGAAGTGGTAGGCACAGACGCGACCCAGGACGGGTTGGTTCGCTGTGGAGTGTAAGTGACAGAGAGAGTGACAGACGAGAAGAACGTTTCCAGAAGCCGAATGTTGGTGTCGGGTACCCGATCGAATGAAGATCGGTACATGGACGCAAGAGCAGCCGAAAAACGAACCCACCGCAGGAAGAAAAAAAAAATGAAGAACAAGTGATTTGTGAGGCGCAGGAAAAAAATGGAGCAGAAGATATGCGGAGGTTTTATGAGACTGTCAATGACGTGCGGAGGAAGACAGCGCCATCTCCCGTCATATGCAACGACCAAGAAGGGAATTTGCTGACAGATAAAACCGATGTGGTTGCCAGGTGGAAGCAACACTTCGAGACTTTGTTGAATAGTGGAAGTGACGGGGCATTGGTGAACAGAATAAATATTGGCAACGATGGACAAGCTGTGGAGTCACCTACACTAGATGAGGTTAAAAAAGCTCAGTACATTCAAAGTTAATTGCCTATATGCCGGGTATTAAGCCACCCGGAGTGGAAATTAATTCTGAAACTTGAGTATGCATATTCATGTGATAGATTTAGTTCAAAAGGTATTGGAGGTAACTTCGGGGTTGATCCCACGAAGTTCATGACTGCTTCTACTAAGTGGACCTCCGTCTCAATGAATAGCTGGACAGTGTGAGGTTGTGCCAGTTTGGTCGGAGTAGCCGGACAATACTAAATACTCATCCTACTTGGTTGACATGATGTGTACAAAAATACATTTGAGAGAGTTAGTTCTGAAAATGTATTAGAGATCATTGGTACCTGGTGCTGGGAATTTGGTTTCATCAGTACCCGCTAAGCTGCGTGGACGACGGAGGTCCTTCAGCTTAGTAGGGAAAGCACCTGTCATGCGAACTGGGGTCGTGGGATCAAACCCCACCGAAGGGGCGGTTACCTCCAATACCTTTCCGAACTAAATCTATCACATGTTGTACATATGCATAATCAAGTTTCAGACATAGTAATTAATTTCCACTCCGTGTGGCTTAATACCCGGCATATAGGCAATTAACTTTGAATGTACTGATCTCGAGTGGCGATCTCTCTTCGCTTGTGTGGTCGTGTTGGGATCTGACGACCAAACTGGCACAACCTCACACAACCCTACTTCATTGAGCGCCGTTGCTGATGAAGCAAGTGTGTAGGAGCCGGACAATACTAAATACTCATCCTACTTGGTTGACATGATGTGTACAAAAATACATTTGAGAGAGTTAGTTCTGAAAATGTATTGCGAGAGATCGGCTGGTACCTGGTGCTGGGAATTTGGTTTCATCAGTACCCGCTAAGCTGCGGTGGACGACGGAGGTCCTTCGTAGCTTAGTAGGGAAAGCACCTGTCATGCGAACTGGGGTCGTGGGATCAAACCCCACCGAAGGGGCGGTTACCCTCCAATACCTTTTCCGAACTAAATCTATCACATGTTGTACATATGCATAATCAAGTTTCAGACTTAAAAAAGCTGTTAAAGAGCTGAAAAACAATAAGGCTGCGGGGAAGGACCAGCTCCCGGCTGAACTTCTCAAACATGGCAGTGAGCAACTTTATGAAGTTCTGCACCATATTATGTCTAAAATATGGGAAGACGAGGAAATGCCTGCTAGCTGATTGGACGGCCTCATTTGCCCTCTCTTTAAGAAAGGGCACAGACTGTCAGTGCACCAATAACCGATGAATAACCCTCCTTAATTCGGCGTACAAAATTATATCCCGTATTCTGTTCAACAGATTGAGACCGCTTAAGGTCACTCCTGACGGAATCCAAGTTTCAAAGGGCTCGCGTTTTCGGGGGCACACCACTCGATACGGAAGGAATGCACAACTGTTATTTTTAATATTTCACGCATGCTGCGACGCAGCAAAGCTAAATCAACAAAAATGACAGATGTACGACGCCTCCGTATCGAGTGGTGTGCTCACGAAAACGCGAGCACTTTGAAACTTGGATTCCGTCAGGAGTGACCTTAACCTTTTGTCTGTGCTCTGGTGTCAATATGACCCCAGGCTACTTTGAGTGGCTGCCATTTTTTTTTAGTTTTCAACCGATTCCCCTATTTTTTGGTAGTTTGGTAAAACTCGCCGAGATCTGTCTCTTAGGTGCAAAATTCGCTTGAAATATCTTGAAAATATGCGCTACAGTGTACTTTTTTCAAAAAACCTTCCGTTGTCTGTGCTCTGGGGTCAAATTGACCCCAAATTGAAATTGCTATAACATATTTAATGTTTGGCCGATTTTGAATTTTTGGGGCTGTTTCGAAAGATAATTTAATCATCTTTCAGGTCATTACCAAAGATTGACTATAGGTGGGCGGCTACATCGTGGGGAGGGGTACAAAAACAGTGATTTTTTATGCTTATTTTACTTATATCTGAAAATCCTACCCATTTTGAACTGCACCTTTTCAAAAAGGTTATGCAGGAAGGCGTGTGCTTTCACATGAGGCATTAATTAGTTTCGATCTTGGTCGCTAGGTGGCGGTATATTTGAATTCATTATTGTAGACTACTCAAGTAATTCCGATATATGGAATTTTCCTCTTTGTAAATATTCTTATCGCACAAATTTGAAATTTGTAAAGATGACGTCTTTAACAAAGTTCGTCTGGTGGGAATGGACTGTCATGTGACCGAATAAATAATTAGGAAATTTACAAATAGGCGGCGCTAGTGTACTTGCAATATTCTTGCATCTTGGAAATATTGCTTTAGCTTGAGATCCCTCATACCTACAACCAAGTTGTATTCGGCAACATTGTTCAGGATGTCCAGGACTACAAAGCGGTGCTCAATATAATGAGCAGTTCTTCCAAGATGCGGCGCTAATGAGCTGTTATATTTGAGTATATTGTTGCATGTGAGATCTGATGTATTTTGGTTTGTAGCATTTTTGGCAATCATGAATGTTGTGGTAGAGTTCATCAAAAGTTTTCTTTGCATTCAACCTGCTCCAGCGATGCTGCAAATAATAGAATGTGTTCACAGAATATGTTTTAGGTCATTCAAGAAAACCCTGGAACTAAGGCCTTTGGGTCTACATGCGTAACCAAAGATTAGCCAAGGACGGGGAAGGACGCAAGTCTACAACAAAAGAGGTCGGTGCGATGCTGTACAGTAACTACCCCCGTCAATCTCGAAGAAATGCTGGAAAGATTTTGGAAGGTGGAAAGCTGCAGCGAAGGACCAGCATGGTCAAAGGAAGAGCAGGACTGCGAGGAGGACTTCAAACGCACTCATTCCAGAGCGGTTGATGGACGGTACGTTGTTCAGCTTCCAAAGCATCTTAGTTTCGATCGAATGCTGGGAGAGTCAAGAACTGCAGCTTTGGACAGGTATCGAAAATTGGAAAATCGGCTGGAGAGGAATCCCACAATGAAGGAGCAATATCACGCATTCATGCAGGAGTATTTGGACATGGGTCACATGCGAAGGTTAACGGATGTGGAGATGCAAGAGGAGGCCAATGGAATGGACGAAATTAAACAACGGAAGGTTTTTTACTTGCCGCACCATGCGGTGCTTAAGGAGTCGAGCACGACAACCAAGTTGCGCGTCGTATTTGATGCCTCAGCGTGCTCCAGCAGTGGTTATTCCCTCAATGATGCCCTGTTGAAGGGACCGGTAATTCAGGACGAGCTTCTCCATGTTCTTGTTCGCTTTCGCAAGCATGAAGTTGCTCTTGTGGGGGACATGGAAAAAATGTATAGGCAGGTTCTCCATGATACAAACGATTCTCTTCGCCTTAGAATATTCTTTCGGTTCAACAAGGATGAACCAATTGGTGTCTACGAACTGCTAACGGTAACGTATGGGCTAAAACCTGCATCATATCTGGCAACCCGTACGCTTCAACAGTTAGCAACCGATGAAAGTTTGGAAAACTCTCCTGCCAATGCCGCGTTGAAGAAAGATTTTTACATTGACGACTATATTGGAGGCGCTTCAACCGTTGAAGAGGCAGTATTACTACGTGGAGATCTAACGTCCTTGATGGCCAAAGGGGGATTCCCAATCCGTAAATGGTGTTCAAACCACTCTGAAGTTTTGGCAGGTGTCCCTAAAGACCAATTAGGAACCAATCTCACGATTTCGTTCGACTTGAGCCCGGATGAAAAAGTAAAAACTTTAGGCATCACATGGGAACCTAAAGCGGATTAACTTCGTTTCATATTCAACGTTAGCGACGATGATGGTGCTTGGACTAGACGGCGTATTTTGTCTGCGATAGCGAAGTTGTTTGATCCGCTCGGCTTGATTTCTCCCGTGGTGGTGACTGCAAAGATAATCATGCAGGAGTTGGCGCTACTACAATCCGGATGGGATTCCACGGTTCCTACGCAGCTAGAGCGGAAATGGAAGGATTTTCACCGTCAACTATCTAAACTGGCCACGGGTCGCTCCTCTAAAACGATTGACGATTCCCAGATTAGAATTATGCGCAGCCAGAGAAGCTGCAATTCTTTCACTTGTCATAAGACGAGTTTGTACAATCCCATTTAATTCCACCACTTAATTGTACCTTGACAGATACGTTTCATTTTCATTTATTTAGTTAACATCTAAACAGATAACACTGAATCAACAATTTGACGCCACAATGCACGGTTCGAGGCCGCATCTCTCCATCCTCGGATACGCCCCACGCTCGCCAAGTCGTTCTGCACCTGGTCTGCCCATCTTGCTCGCTGCGCTCCACGCCGTCTCGTACCTGCCGGATCGGAAGCGAACACCATCTTTGCAGGGTTGCTGTCCGGCATTCTTGCAACATGTCCTGCCCATCGTACCCTTCCGGCTTTAGCTACCTTCTGGATACTGGGTTCGCCGTAGAGTTGGGCGAGCTCATGGTTCATTCTTCGCCGCCACACACCGTCTTCTTGCACACCGCCAAAGATGGTCCTAAACACCCGTCTCTCGAATACTCCGAGTGCTTGCAAGTCCTCCTCGAGCATTGTCCATGTTTCATGTCCGTAGAGGACAACCGGTCTTATGAGCGTCTTGTACATGACACATTTGGTGCGGTAGCGAATCTTTTTCGACCGCAGTTTCTTCTGGAGCCCGTAGTAGGCCCGACTTCCACAGATGATGCGCCTTCGTATTTCACGACTAACGTTGTTGTCAGCCGTTAGCAAGGATCCGAGGTAGACGAATTCCTCGACCACCTCGAAGGTATCCCCGTCTATCGTAACACTGCTTCCCAGGCGGGCCCTGTCGCGCTCGGTTCCGCCCACAAGCATGTACTTTGTCTTTGCCGCATTCACCACCAGTCCAACTTTTGTTGCTTCACGTTTCAGGCGGGTGTACAGTTCTGCCACCTGCCACCAGTTCTGACAGATACGTATTTCAACTTTAATAGTAAGGCCATCTTCAGTGTCTCGTACTTGACTCGACTTTACCAAACCGTGGTTAAAGCCCTCGCATTGGACAGGGTCCGGTCATTCTTCTGGTCAGATTCGATGGTCGTATAACACTGGTTGATGGCTCCACCGAATACATGGAAAACCTTCATAGCAAATCGCGTTTCCAGTATTCAAACAATAACGTACGGGAACCCATGGCAACATGTTGCTGGCAAAGAAAATCCCGCTGATCTGGTTTCCCGTGGACTTCAAATCGATGATCTCTTGAAAAGCAGCCTGTGGAAGGATGGGCCGACCTGGTTGAAGGAATCTCCCTCCAAATGGATAAATGAGTCTTCTGAGACTATGCCAACAGAAATAGATCTCGAACCACGCATCATTGTTCAAGCTAATGTCACATCGAAGGAAGTGAACCCCATATTTTCCGTTCGGTCGACGCTGTTACCACTAGTCAGGGTAGTGGCGCTCTGCTTACGATTTTCGGCCAATTGTCAAAAGCCAAACCAACGAGAAACTTCTGTATTTTTGACCGTGCGGGAGATCAACCAGGCTAAAATGCACCTTGTTCGTCTAGCACAAGAAGAAATATTTCTAGAAGACATCAAATCCTTGAAGAAAATGTATCAGGTATCATCGAAATCAACTCTTAAACTTCTTGGTCCATTCATTGATAAGGACGGCATCATAAGAGTGGGTGGACGCTTACGAAACTCTCTTGAGGGCTACTCTACGAGGCCAATTCACGGCAAAAGAGCTGTAACCTCCGTCCTTAGAAAATGTCAACGCTGCTTTCGCTTTAAGCCTAAGCCCATCCAGCAACCAATGGGACAACTACCCTCCACTCGAGTACGCCCCGCCCGGCCGTTCTTAATAACCGGTATCGACTATTGCGGGCCATTTTATCTGAAACCATACCATCGGCGAGCTTCCCCGCTAAAGGCATATATTGCTGTTTTCATTTGCTTTACAACAAAAGCAATACATTTGGAGCTGGTGATGGATCTTTCAACGGCCGGCTTCATTTCGGCGCTTCGCAGATTCATCGGGCATCATGGAAGGCCACATGAAATACACTCGGATAACGCCACGAATTTCCAAGGAGCAAAGCATGAGTTGTATGACCTCCATAAAAATTTAAGCAGCAAACAGGGTCAAACATCAATCGGAACCGAACTGTCACAGCAGGGGATTTCATGGCACTTCATCCCACCCAGAGCTCCCAATTTCGGAGGTTTGTGGGAAGCCGCCGTTCGCTCTGCCAAAACAGCCCTCAAAAAGGAGATCGGATCAAGCCAGTTAACGCATGAGAACTTCTGTACTTTGTTAGTACAAATCGCAGCTGCCCTCAACTCAAGACCGCTTACCCCATTGTCAGATGACCCCGCCGATACAAATGCCCTCACACCAGCCCATTTTTTGATCGGAACGTCTATGAATGCCCTCCCTGATACCGATCTGACAGCCATACCCTCAAACCGCCTCACCCACTATCAGCAACGGCAGCAGATGTTTCAACGGTACTGGCAACGCTGGAGTCGAGAGTATCTCACCGGTCTTCAACAGATGAGCAAGCATCTTCGTCCAAGTCCAATCCGCGTTGGGACGCTTGTGGTACTTCGGGAAGACAACATACCACCTCTTCAATGGTCATTGGCGAGGATTATCGAGGTCCACCCTGGCGACGACGGTGTCGTACGCGTAGTCACGGTCAGAACGACTAGAGGGATCTACAGGCGGCCAGTAAATAGAATTTGTCCGCTACCAGATGAATCTATGAATAGCAATGAAGATAGTTAGTTGATAAGTGTGTTAATTTGTAAGTAATTATTAGTTGAAACAAGTTCAAGGGGGCCGGTAATGTTAGTTGTTAGAGTAAAAAACTTAATAATTAGGATTAGTAAATTATCATCTTAAACTACGAAACATAAATAACACTGAACACCCTAATAGAAACTGTTATACTCACAATCACTAGAAGACACTTTATACTGTATTTAATACTATTGTAACACTCAACACAGATTTACAAAACGGTCAGATTTACAGGCATCGGTCAGCGTGGACTGCACCGAGCAGTTAGGTCAGTTAGTAGCCAAATGATAACCGAATCGGCAACAAAAATAAAACGGATAGTCAAAAATAGCACTTTAGGAAGTTGGATTTAACTTTTATATTCGTTTATAAATATTTTTAATTTCTTCTTAATGAGGGGAGAATTTCTGAGTGTATTGCTCATGGGATTCCAGAAAGAAATTCCAGATGATTTATAGAAAAAAAAATAGACAAATTGTGGAAATTCCTAAAGGAATTTCTGAAGGTTTCTCTAGATTTATTTGCGAAGGATTTTGGAATGAATTTCTCTGGGAAACTCCTGAAGTAAATTCCCAAGGAATTCTTGAGAATATCCGAAGAAGTATGATGATGGATCGACTGCAAACCCGATATTTTTGGATTTTTATTTTTGGCATGAAGTCTTAATTCCAGATTCAAAACAGAGTTTTGTTTTCTTTCGTGGACTCTATTAATAGTTCTTTAATAAATTCCTTCAGAAATAAGTTAGGAAAATATTTTTGAAAATCTATTCAGGTGTTCATAGGAAATTACTTCAAGAATTTATTCGGAAATTCTACCTGAAATACATTTGGAAATTATAATAATTTATAAAATACCCTCCGTAGTTTTTTGCATATTCCTTAAGGAAACCTCCGTAAAACCTCCCAAAAGGCCTTTATAAATATCTGAGAAATTCCTTTAGCAAAACAAGGTTATATTCCTTTCAAAATTCCTGCAGGAATTATTCCGAAAAATTATTGAAGAATTAAATAGAAAATCCTGAAGGAGTTTTTGTAGGAGTTTCTAACGGATATTCAAAATGATTTTCTGAAGGAATTGTGTAAGTTATTTCTAAAAAAAGTCGAAGGAGTTCCCAAAAGAATTTCCAAAGAATCATTTAAGAGTTTCCTAACAGATACCCGAAAGAATGTTCAAAGGATATTCCCAAGGAATTTCAAAATTAATCTCCGAAAGTCTAGAGGAATTTCTAGAAGACGTGCTACAAAAATCCGGAGGAATGACCGTGTAATTTCCTATAAGAATTACTGTAGCTTTGAAGAAATTCCTGAAGGAATTTCCAAAGCTAATCCTAAAGACAGGGCTGGTAACGACCAATGGCGTTCAAAATAGTGACTTTAGTGACCAAAGCTGACGAAAAAAGGGACCAAATAGTGACTTTCAGTTGCAGAAAAAGTGACCAAACAGTGACTTTCAGTTTCAGTTCAGATGAGAAGAAATTAGACGTTTTTGAATCGAGGGAGAATCTTTCACTCACCACTCTCTCATAATAAACTCAGAAAAGAAACGAAAATCGTGCACGCTAACTTTTCCCCTCTCTTTTTATCTAAATATCAGTCAAAAGCAGGGCTACTAAAAACTATGAGTAGTCCTGCGAGCCAATCAAACGTTTGCGCCACTGGAAGTGAGCGAAACATGGTTATCTATCACTCATAAGACCTGTTTTTCTTCCCCGAAAATGATTTCTAGGCAAAAATCTGCGTGAATGAACATTCTCTTCTCGTGAGAATGAGTGACAGTTACGATCACTGTTACGGTCGCTACTTAAGAAAGATGTAGATTTGCTATAAGTTTAGGAAGTTTTTAGAATTTTTAGTGCGAAAGGATCATCAGTTTTGGTAAAAAACGAAACAAAATTATGAAAATTTAGTTACAACAACCTGGGATTGAACGCTTGACCTCCTGCTTATAATACAGGACCGTCGGGCTCATCTTCAAATTCAAAAGTTATCAAAATATAACGAATCCAACAAAATTAAAAAAAAAATCACGATTGGAATTTTTTACATTTATGCTATTTTAAATGTGTCACAATATAAGGTACAGCGAGGCAAGTGGGTAAAGGAAATCGTATAGTTAATGTTCATCAAGTCATAAAAGTTGAATATAATATTGAAATTGATCATATTTATGTTATAACAAATCATCTATTCAATCTTTATATGCCTGCGAACAAGATTTTTGAAAAATACTTTTAGGATACAAAATATTTAGAAATCCAAAAAGTCTGTTTGAATTTTTCACTCGCCCCACTTGTGGGGTAAGTGAAAAAATAATTTTAAAAGTAGATTTTTCGATATAAGAACACATTTTCTGTTCATATATTTCTTGCAAACGATGATTATACTGAATAGAGCATAATTGTGTTCTGTTATGATGCTTTTTGATACTTCAAGAAAGTCAAAGGGCATTGAAGTGCCTCCATTAATAGATTTTTTTTTGTTTTCTTTACTTGAACTTTTTTAAATCTTACATTTCATCTCCATTTGTGTACAACATTCCCCTTGTTTCAGGTTTAAAGTAAGATAATGAACCTTGGCGATAGTATTGTTTTGTGTATGTTCATTAACAATCCACTTAGGATTTCCGTAGAAGAGTCTCCATTAGCAAATGGCTAAGTCTTCTAAATCTCGACTAAATAAATCATAGTTGTTGATATATTTGCAATTGTAGTGATTCTTGTATTTAAGCTCTATAAATACCATTTTTCACGAACGATTTATCAAACATGGATTATTTTATACACTGACACGCTTTGCACTATCGGCGTGCAAAGCGTCACTATCGGTTCCTGACTTAGTATTACCACGTGTCACCTTAATTACCAAAAGCCTTCGAATGAGTTTGAATTGGTATCATTTGTTTATACCGTGCAAACTCAAACTTCGGACGCTTAAGCACTTTCTGAAATATAATCATCCTGTTCACTCACATTTTAAATAAGACAGTTTAAATCACTATTGCAATCACTAAGTATAGTATTCATCTTTGAGCTTCGTATTTAATATGTGCAAGATATTGCGAAGAATGTTTTCAATTTATAAAAATGTCCGACTTCTGTTTGAATCTAACCTCGGACACCGACGAAGTTGGATTCATATTTCGGACACAAAGATTCAAGCTTCGGACACTTGATTACACAGTACCGGGAAGAATAATTGAAAACAATTCTCACAGCACAGCTCAGACTGTCTTTTAATCATTTCATCGCATTGTTTTAACATGTTTTATCTGAATGTAACTATACTAAAACAAGCTAAAACCATTAGTCCTTCTGGTTCAGCTTGACGAAACATTTCGATGAAATATTTCAGAAAATTTCCCATACGAATTGAACTGTCCGAAGTTTGAGTTTGTCCGAAATTTGATTATCCACGGTATACGCTCAATAGAAATTATTTGTGTTTGAAAAAAAAAAGAAATGCATTCAATGTCGGAAAATTTTTACTTGCCCCACCCATGGTAAAAAACAGGCAAAGTTATAAAAAAAAAAATCAAATTGTTTGATGTTAATATCATAACTTTTGTGGCTGGAATTCCAAACTACAGAGAAAACCAACTTATCAATGCACTTATTTTGAATGTATCATGAAAACCAACATAAAAAATATCCGTATTTATTGACAAGCAAAACAATTTGTGCAAATGATAAACATGGCAGCTTAATAAACTTTTACTCTTGCATGTTAAATTGGTTCATTATTTCATGTTTCGCTTATTCAATACAATGATTTGAATGGCCTTGAATGATTGTGAAATGAAATTTAATAATTCTGTGCTTCATTAGTGAAATATTTGCGTTTTTTTTTCACTTACCCCATTTACCCACTTACCCAACTGTACCTTATTTTGAAAAATTCCAAAATATTGATCGAAGTGGATGTTGGGAGGGAAAAACGGCTTTTTGCCTTTCTTTTTTTCTTTTCTTGTTCTTACTTTGGGGATCCCTCACATATATAAATTCTTCTTCTTCTTTTTATTGGCATTACATCCCCACCACTGGGACCGCCTCGTAGCTTAGTGTTCATTAAGCACTTCCACAGTTATTTACTGTGAGGTTTCTAAGCCAGGTTACCAATTTTGCATTCGTATATTATGAGGCTAACATGATGATACTTTTATGCCCAGGGAAGTCGAGACAATTTCCAATCCGAAAATTTCCTAGACCGGCACCGGGAATCGAACCACCCTGAGCATGGTCTTGCTTTGTAGCCACGCGTCTTACCGCACAGCTAAGGAGAGCCCCCACATATATAAATTATCCCCTTTCAATTCGATTGCAGTACAATCATAGATCCAATTATCATTATTTCGATTTGAAAATAAATACTTTTATTTTACCAAAATATAAAGCGCTGAGAATCATAACTTCGTTAATAACTCAATAGTTACAACCGTGATTGTTGCGTCTGGTTCAAGATACAATCATTCTTTATCACACCAAACCATTAAATCTCGGGTACTTTTTCAAAACGGCGTATGTCGCAAATTGTAAACAAACCCGTTTTCAACAGCATATGGCATCAAATTCATCTAAAAATGTGTATATCTTCAAAGCTACATGAAAATGTGTTTTTAAAAATGTAAATCAATTTTTTGCAAAACGGCGTAACATCATTGTTGAAAATATTGCACATACACCGCTTAGCAGAAAATGTACTTTAAAAAGTTTTTTTGAACAACTAAATAGTTTAAAACGTGAGTCTGCTTGTACTTTTTCATCATGATTTCAAAATTAAGCATGTTGCTTAAATATTCTGATTTTCGTTAAGAAAAACATTTTACGTTGTTTTTCTGCAGCAAATGTTGTTACGTCGTGTTGTAAGTGTTGCAATTTTTTTGTCGCATGTGCGTGAAACGTTTCAACTTGACGCAACATTTCGACGTATCAACAATGCAGCGTACGGAGCAGCGTAACATTTCGACGAAAGTAGCATGACCTCGGTCATGCTGACGTATCAAAACGACGTATGTGATTTATCTGTTGCAGAACGTTGTAACATATATTTTTATCAAAATAACTGAAATGTTCACACGCAGTGCAGATTTCGGGGTCAGTGACGATGAACCTTTTCATAATGTATCCTTGAGGTGTATTCAATTGCAATAAAAATGATTAGTTTCTAAATAGGAATAAAAATGAAATCTGAAAGCTTTCAAGCTCATTTTCTCAGCTTGATTAAAATGTTACATACGCCGATTTGAAAAAGTTCCCGAGAAAACTTTGGCAAACAAACCGCAATTCGCTACACAGAAACACAAAAGAAAACATCGACGAAGAGCAATGGATTAATGCAGTTACGCCCCTATGATTCTAAGCACGAGGTTTGTGATAAAACAATTTTCTGTTATAAAAAAACTGATAAGCATGTTTGTTTTAGGTATGCACTAAATAACAAGCCTTTCATCAACTATTGGTTTCCCTGAAGCACCAGGAAGAATATCTAAAATTGAAAAGATTAATCTGAACCGCCAATAGTGCATTTGATAGGGGAGACTGGGCAGACTTGATCCACTTTTCTCATTTTCGATGTTTCTCAGCGCATGCAATCTTCAAAATTGGGGAGACTTTATCCCCTTGATATAAGGCCGATACAAATATTTAAAATCCACTTTGTCTCCCCCCATCGGATTTTTTTTGCCAAAAAATGATATTTTGAGGGGGCAACAAAATAAAATTCGGATAATTTTGAGGATTTTCAAAACATTCTTTAACAAATCCGAGGAGTTTTTTTGATTTTTTTCATTTTAATATTTATTTTTTATTATCCCCCCCTTGACCTTTCGGAGACTAGTAGGACAAAAAGTCAATTTAATATTTGTAACGGCCTAATATCTACATCCTTTCCCGTCAAAAAATGCATCTCGTTTTATTGTCTAAATCGATTCTTTGGCTTGTTTAAGATCAACTTTCTCTTTCTTTCAACTTTTTTTAAACTCTCAAGCTTTCAACTATTTTAAAAATCCAAAACAAAAGTTGAAAAAATGCTGCACGTGTAAACCGGTCTGAAAAATTCACCCGCTGTTCGTTCAAAATCGGGCGAATTTTAGCCCAATCTTGAAAAACAACACTTTTAAAATATTTTGCTTTAAATTTTAAAAATATTTAGAGGCGTCAAAAAATATGGGTTCTTTGGGAAAGTTTACTTTAGATATTTCCTAAGGTAATTCTAAGGTATTCCTGAAGGAACTTCCGAAGATTTTTAAAAGAGTGTCTGAAGAAATTCCCAAAAGAATTCGTAAAAAAATACCTTTCTAAATCCTTCGGAATTTCTTCTAGGAATTCCTTCGAGAATTCTTTTAGGAATTTCATCGGAAATGTATTTAGAAAATCCTTTAGGAATTCTTTTATGAGTTCCACTAGAATTTATTTTGGAATTCCTACGGAAAACCATTCGCAAATGACTTTAAGAATAACACGGAAATTGTTTTAGGGAAAAAAAATCCGAAATCCCTTAAGGAGAATTGTTTTCATGAATTTCTTTGAATTCATAAAGCATAAATTGAGTTAGGAACTCCTTCAAATTTGATTTTAAGGAATTGCATAAGCAATTTATTACTTTAGGATGTTCTCAAACAAATTCTTCTAGTAATTCCTCAAGAAATCCCTTCCGAAACTCTATTGGAATAAATTTTCACATAATTTTCACATTTTCAAATTTATCTGCCCCAAATCCGCGCGTAGCTATAAAATCGTTTTGTAAATCGTCGTTGGGGCCAAACTATTGACATGATTTAGGTGCCTGCCAGAGTAGACGCGTCTACGCGACGCCGCGCAAAATTTGCAAGCAAGGGAATAACAATCAAAAATAAGGAGCTGTCAAATCGTATGGACGCTTCGCTTCGCATCGCACATCGCGTCTACTCTGGCCGCACCCTTAGGGTCTGTCTCATTTGGAGAATTAAACTGAAATTAAACTTAAAAGTGACATTTTAATGATTATCGAATTGCTAGCAGAGTAAGATTACTTTTGACAGATATTGAATAATTTTATTGGAAGCGTTGGAATTTTTTTTTAATGATTTTTTAACTTTCGAACGGTCACTTTTTAGTTTAATTATTCTCCAAATGAGACAGACATTTATAAATTTATACATATTTCAAAGCAAAGCAAATATTCCCGTTATGATCGCTCGTAATGTGAAAAGTTTTTTGGGCTCTTGAAAATGAAAATGACTCTTTTTTCGCTTTCACACGACGATCACGAAAACTACCAGTACTGATTTTCATACTTATACAAATCTTTTCTCTGTTTATTGTAAACTATGCAAGAGTTCAAGGAAATTTCTTTACCTTTCTATCGACACCAGCTGCACTATAAGATTAAGATTTTTTCACTTTTTATTTTTACTGAGTATATACTTTTTCAATTATTTGCAATTACATAGGGTTTTTCTTGTTTTTGTTTGTTTTTTCTTCATTTTTTTCATTCCTTCCACTGTTCAGCGTGTTTCACCTTGTTCTGTTTCGGTATTTATAGAGAATATTATTTATATAATATATATAAAATAATATTTGTTTTACTGTCGCCTCGAATTCTCATCTCACTTGTTTTTTGTTTTTATTTGTGTTCAATTGTTCGAAGAGTGTAACTTACTGGCTAATAAAGAGTGGAAATTTCCGCTTTCTCTCTCTTCCGTCTCTCGTCGCCCGTATTTCGTTCTACGAAGCTCTTCTTTCTGGCGCTCTCTTCGATTCTTCCCGGCTCTTCCTTGCTGAATATGTCCTATGTGACCAGTTACTTATTTATTACATCGCAGTTTCCATCAGTACTTGTTTTACGCTTGACAAATGTAATGTGTTACGCACATACCATAGATCTACGATTACCAACAACACCATGGTGTGATATCACGTGTACAGAGAGAGAGCTGGAGAAAAATGCCGAATGCCGAATCGTGGAGAAACGAGGACACAAATAAAGACGAGAAATAAGGATCGGGGACGAAGAGGAAAAACATTACATCGTGTGATTAGAGAGAGAGAGATAGGTAGTTGGAAACAGGACCGTTGTTCGTATTTTCATTCTTTTTTTTTAATTACTGGAATTTTGACTTTATACAATAGAGACAATGTAATGCGTTAGCTTGTTTTCCTTGTTTGTTTTGTTTTAATTTAAATATTTATAATTTCATTATATTCATTTTCTTCAGTGTTTTTGTTCTTATCATTTACTATTTTTCATATATACGACAGCGTTATCTCAGCGATTCTTCCGTTCAGTTTGTTTTTGTTTTATCAATTATAAGGGTTTTTCATTTAAGGTCAGTTTTATCATGTTTCCGTTTCGATCTTACCGACTAAGTTTGTGTTTACTTCTCTTTTTTGTTTGTTTCAGTTTTGTGTTACACTTTGCATCTCTTCGTCTGGCGAGGAGAACGAATAACAACCACAGGAGGAGAAAATTTACATCGGGAGGGTTTGCGAGCACGTTTTTATTTTTCGCGGCGGCGAAAAAAACGAAACGGAACGAACGACATTTACAACGATGATGGCGCGTGACTTGGCGATTGATTCAATCAATCTGATGCGGTTTCGATTATCGTAGAGAGAGAGGAAAATTTGTTGCGTACAATTTGTCTAGTGTTTGTTCGCGGTTCGAGCAGTGTGTGTGTGTTATTGTGAGGATTTCTGTGTCTAATGTTTGTCTTACAAAATAATCAGTTTCTTCTTACACAGACTGTTTCTTGACACAATTAACGTTTCGCTAGTGGGACGTGATGCGTTCTGTTTTTGTTTGCTGCTGCCTGGTTGTCTTGTCTTATATTAAGTAGTACTTGCTTCGAGGGGTTTTAATCTTTACACTGGATTGCTGTATAGGCAAGACTTGAAGGGGGGAATGGAATCGAACGACATGTGATAGATGAGAAGAAGGGATGTGCAAGCGTTAATGTGGGACGTATTGAAGTTAAATACAATCATTGCTGGCGTTCTTGATTCAATGGATGGATAAAGTGTGAGAATAGGATTTTTATGATAGCGTTGATAACTAAGTAAAATGGACCGATAAAATAATGAAAAAGACTAGCCTTGGTTTTCAGTGTAATCAGTGTGACAGTTTTGAGACGGTTAATGATTTACATCTTTAAATAAAAGTCAATTCAAATAAATAAAGTAATTTCAATCGATATAACAAAAAATATTCTTTTCGTGGTGGTAATGGTCCCTACATTTCGGATCGTATTCTGACAAATATGTAGCAGATAAACGGTTAGTATGAGACTTCTGTCATTAAAACGATCTTACTTGACATAAAAACTATGAAGCTACATTATTTGCTCAATAGAATGATAAAGTCAAACGCTCGTTCGGTTGAGTATCCTTGAAAATAGAATTTAATAAAAGATCTGAGGCGCAAGGTGTTTTGAAAGTCGAATTTTCACATACAAATCAATGTTTTTTTCATTTTCATTCGGGTGTGCAACTACGACCAGCTATTTAGATCTATTGTAGTACCAATAAATGTCAGGAACTATAATTTGAAAAATGCTTCAAAATGTACTCATCGAAATAAACGGGTCTTTAACTTACATTAGTGCATTGAGTTAAATGTGCAGATGAAATACTATGTTCGATGGTCTATGGCACATATCTAATACATGATTTTGTTGGAAATAGTATGGCGCTTAGTGTTAGACTTGACAATTTTGTCCAACTAAGCGATGGATGTCGGTTACAGTGGTTTTTAATAGAATAGCTGGCCAACCCATAAATCAATAAGTATTCAGTCTTGATTAATTTTTGTTTAGCGTCTTAGCGTAAAATTAAACAATTATGAGATTATAAATTTCTTCTACATACTTGATTCCACCATTAAGTTTACTTAAGTGGAAGTAAAAGAAAGAATTTTGTAATTCCATAAGTAGATCTTGATTTGAACAATAAAAATCGGTCGTAAGTAAATCCAGAAAAATTAAAATAAGCAGCTGCATCAACTAATCAACCACGTTATTCGGAGAATAACGAATATGGGAGAATGGATAATATTGTCTACAGGCTAAATGGACGGTCTCATTTACTCCGTCTATCGTTCGGATGACACCCGGAAAACATTTTAAAAGACGGCAAAATTGACTCTCAAGACGGCCACCAATACCAATCGCGTCCAGAAGCCGGTTGAAGACAGGATGGCAATTATGAGCATCAAAGAAGAGCCACGCGATCCGAATGCAACGCCGAAAGTGATCACAAAAGTAAACACACAAGTGCGCGCAGGAAGTTCGTCACATGTGAGGCAGTGTGTGAGGTGGACAAGGCGATCGGCATGACGTGTCATCGTTCTCGAGCAAGTGCAAAAATGCCAAAGAAGTATAGAACTTGAAGAGAGCTGTGAAGACAACGATGATGAAGATTACGTCACCAGTATTTCGGAGTTAAAAGTAGTCGAAGATGAGATAACGGCAGCAGCGTTGGGTTTCGCTGTGAAGAGAGGTGAAGAGATGAAGAAGATTTGTTGTCAAAACGACACCGGGGCTTTCTGTAATGTGATCGTTCGTGAAAATCTAAAGAAGGTGATAGGAAAAGTTGCGTGGCTTGCGGGCCAAATAGTTCCGACCTGTGCTGCGAAACGTAGTGAATGTCAGCTGATAGTCGGCTAAGTGAAGCGTTATTGTCAAACTGTACAGAATTGCACGATTTTACAAACGCTTGCAGTATTTCAAAGAACGTTTGCCTCGTCGCATCTCTTCTATTCTCGTTCATCGTTCATCGTATGGCATCAGCTTAAGTTTTCGCACTATATTCTCCAGATGCAAAGTGCAGATTTCTCTACAAGCAGCAGAAGACGATTGTCGTGACAATCGAATCTGCTACTATCGTGTTATTTGTGACAGTCGCCAAAAAAGGGTGATCGACATTGCGTTTTTCTGCAGTAGGCTTTTGTAGCGATGTTTGCTTCGACCGAAGGTACGCGCGTATAGAGAAAGAGACTCTTGCGATACTCTTCCAAAAGGGAGGACCATGGTACAAATTGGCCCTGCTGGGGATTTCATCACTTAGTTGGGGAAAATGGAATCTTTGCAATCACTTTGCAATTTCCTGAGTATCTTTTTACTTTCGTGGCAGGTACATCCAAGATGTACTTTCTATACCACGGAAAGAGCATTGTGCTTCGCTACTTTTGACGAAATTTCCTAACGACAACAGATTACATGTTCGACGACATCGAAGAAGATTCTCAAGCCACTGCGGAGATAAAAATTCAAATGTCCGCATCAGCCGTAATTTTTGAGTCATTTTCATTTTTCTCTAAAGTAAGTTCCTTTCGCCAAATTCAACGCATAATGGGATACGTTTTGCTATTTATTCACAAATTGCCCAACATCGAAATTGCCAGCAGATCGAAAGCAAGGGGTCTTCCTCACCATTCCAGAGCTACGTCAATCATCCAAAATCTGCATCTTGGCGATGAAATCCAGCGTGTATTCTGAAAACAACCATGCAAGCGATTGGGCAGTTTACGACCAGCATACGAAAATGGTGGGCGATTATATCATTTAGGACCCAGTTACGAGAAAGATTATTGCACGCGGAACAAACCGATCAAACGTTTCAGAAGAAAACAAAATCGATTTTTGCATACGCACGGTACCAAATCGTCCACTAGTTTACCACAAAGGGATAAAAAACCAAATGTTTTGACCTCTGCGACCATCGAATCCAGAGCTCTCGTTCTAAAAACTTCACATGATAGACAGTTTGAAACTAGCAAAACAGTCCTTAGTGATGTACAACGCCATCAATGGCCATTCTAACTTGCGAGGACCACTATTGGCCAAAATTATCGAAGAACGTCGCAAATCCGCATAGGATATATAAAACGGTTTAGTGCTTTTAAGAAGATTCAAATAAAATATTCAGCCGTGAACTTGTTTGTAATAACATAATTGCAAAGTTTGTAAGGAGTTAAGGATCTTTATAGCACCGGGCAGGAAGTTCAAAAAATTGCTGAAAGTTCTTTAGATTTAGACCGTCTATAACGTACATAATGGATAATAGTGACCATAATTTACATAATTTTAGATAATAGTGGCCAAAAGC
This sequence comes from Armigeres subalbatus, assembly GCF_024139115.2. Taxonomy (NCBI): domain Eukaryota; kingdom Metazoa; phylum Arthropoda; class Insecta; order Diptera; family Culicidae; genus Armigeres; species Armigeres subalbatus. The sequence goes on along the minus strand of NC_085141.1, from coordinate 353,545,209 downwards.
CGTGACAAGGAGAGTGGATTTTTATGATTTCTGTAAGCCCTTGTGACCTATCTACAAGCATGATTAAGCATTAATGCTAAATATAATTACGAAGTCGATAGTTGGAATTGCTACCGGATCTTTTCGCCTTTCAGATCAAAGATAAAATATATCTCTTACTAGTCTGTCTGTGTTTTGGAAACTCAGTGAAACCCAGTTCCAAAATGGATTGATCGATTTTTGAATTCGCTAACAGACCTAGTCAACAATTACGAACAATCTAAATCTGAAGTCGCTTGGTCTTTGGTTTGAAAGAGCAACTGGACTTGATTAGATTGACAAAATCCAACTCTGCAGTGAGTGGAAGATGATCGGAATAGCTTTAGAACCTAATCGGATCAAGAAAAACCCAAGTCTGAAGTGGGTTGGTTGGTGACCGAAACTGCTGTCGGACCTATTTGGAACGAGAAAAATTCAACCACCACCCGATGGTTTGGAGCACTTCTGGTTGATTGAAATCCAACTCAGAAGTAGGTTGGTCAATGATCAGAATCGCCATATGAAGCAAGTCTTCAATTATTGCCCAACTAACAGTTTTAACGAAGCAAATATTTTGTTACAGAAATCCTTCAAATGATTTCTATTCAACAAAAACGTCTAACGTCTAACATTTGGAACACGCATCCTTGTTTTCAGGCCTTGTAGGCCCCAGTGAAAAAAAGCAAATTCACTTGCAAATGCTTCTGGTTTGTTGAAATCGGACCACATGGAGTTTCTCTGAATAAAACAGGAAAATTGATCTCAAATCTACACGAAATCCAGACGACTATTTCTCGGAATCAATCTTTAGAACAAAAGGGCTCTGAGGATCTTGGACAGTAGGCTGAAACTTTTCAAACCAAATCATTTGTAATTTGTCCTTTCTGCTGTAAAGCATTATGGTTCTGGAAGTTCCTCGATGACCTGATGGTCAGTGGTCAAAATGGAATTAATCTAATTCGGGTTTCAAACTTCAAGATTTCCCAAACAAAACAAATTGTCAGTGCGTATGACATGTTGAAGTGAAAATAAATAAATTTTATATGTTTGATCTAGAACTGTAGATTACTAAAACACTTCTTCCATAGGCCTTCGGACTTTGTAGTAATTTTGTTATTAATTGCGCTTTAACTAATAACAATGTTCTATTTCGCATAGCCAACCGCACGCTACGGCACTGATGGCACAGCTTGAGCATCCTACTAGACAACAAGATGTGTCTAGTCGAACTAACCAACGACGAAGGATCTGACATCCCAGCCAGGTTATGGATTCTAACAGAAGATTTCTATGTCGACACCCCAAGAAGCTATTGAATGCAAAAGTCTGCTCTGAAAGTTTTGCTATCCAAAGGAGGTTTTCTTATACACAAATGGTGCTCCAATTCCGAAAGTTCATCCAACAAAGATCGCGAGAAGCAAGTTCCAGTCCATGAGTACGATCGTCAAGTCGGAAGTTGACCATTCCGGTACTAAAGAGCCAACCAACAACGAAGCATCTGTTTCAGAGCTACATAAGTCGTATTTGCGTCCTAAGATGTGTTACGTTTTCGGAAACGATCTCCCACGAACGACATGGTTCCGTCGAGCCGATGCCTGACTCCTGAGCAGCAAATAAAAGGTAGCTCCATATCACGTGGGCTTTTTATACCACGAAAGGAGCTTTTTGCCTCGATTTTTCTGAAGAAATTGGTTGATCAAATCATCACTGCACTTCAGATGCCCTTCCGTGAAGTTGGATAGCATAATAATTATTGTTCTAATGGACAACTACCAGTAAGGTTGTGGGAAAATTGTCTTTGGTGAAATGGTCCGAGATTCCTAATGACAGCCAATTTTCAGTCTAATGACAGCCAATTTTCCGGAGATAAAAAAATCAAAATTCCACATAAACCGATAAGGATCCAGTTACGAGAAAGATGATTACAACCATGCACGAGGTACAAACAGATCAAACGTTTCAAATGAATTAAGAAAGAAGAGTTCGTCCACTAATGTGCCACAAAGCAATAAAAAAACATTCCGAATTTGTGGCCATTGCGAATTGCGATCATCGAATCCGCAGCTGAGAAACTTCAAAAAGCTTCAAAAAGCACGCAAGCTGTTACCGTGGAGCATCGAAATCCGTACACTTAAGCACCTTAGTATATGAAAAAGTCATTAGAAAATAGGAATTGAATGTAAATAAAACGTTTTTCATTGACATAGGAGCATGAAGGCTTCTACTTTTGAAGTGTTTCACATTTACTCATTAAAAACTACGAAAAACATAATAAAATAATGAATAAAGTCAACTACTCCTGACTCGAAATCCGTCCACCGTGGACGGATTTCGAATCAAAGGATCAAAATCCGTACAGCTATTTTCTAACTAAATATTTAAATTGAAACAGTCTCATTGACTAAACTATCACTGTAAATAGTTCGATACGCACCTTGAGAAGCGATCCCTTTGATTTGTATTCCGCTTATCTTATGTAATGATTCGCAATTAGCAAAGAAACACAGTTACTTTTGATGCAATAAAGCTCTACCCGAAAACAAAATGGCGGCACAAACTCCGCGTTTGGTGGGTGGCGATTTGTTTTTGATTTTTGTAGTTTTAATTTCAAAGCCTTCTTTCCATTGCTAAGCCCTAAAAGCTTACTGCCAAGTATCTGAACAGGACAAGATAAATTATTTCTACATTATTTACCTTTAAGCCCCTTTAATTTATTGATATCTCATGAGGTGGACGGATTTCGGTGCTGTACGGATTTCGGTCCTGCACGGTAACACGGTTACACGTTAGAAAATGAGTTACTTCAACCGAATCGGGATTGATTGTACTGTTAAAACAACTCGCAACTCCTTATAGGAATGAAGGACATCTATCGCCAACCCAGACGAGCTGATTGCTGTGCGGTCAAAGACAATATCTCTTATATATAAAAATGAAATGGCCTGTGTTCGTATCCGCATAACTCGAAAACGGCTGGATGGATTTTTTTCATTTCTTCAGCAGAATCATTCGTTGTAGTTTCCGACGGGTTTATATGATATTTTCTAATGCAAAAATTACGAGTAAAGTTGAGCAAATCGTGAAGAACTAAAATTGGGATTCCTATGCGAACTTTGCATGGGCAGTTCGGAACGCACATTCACGCCTACTATGCAGGACAACGTCTGCCGGGTCAACTAGTAGATAATATAGACAAGATAGACAATTTACGGTCCTTCCTATGCAAGTGGATCAGACGCAGACTCTGGAGTAATTGGGCACCATAATAACGAAACAGTTTCCAATTGAGCGGCGTGATCTACTGCGATGTCACTACAAGTTAGAAGAGTCGCTGGTTTTTGTAGCGCTACTCTAACGAAGATAAGAGAGCGAAGGGGATCCTCAACATCGTGAAGATCCACAATGCGAAAGAGTATGCAGTGCTGTTTCCAGATGCGGCCAAAGCGATAGATGAAGACAATTTAAATAGTGCGAACACGGTCGATGAAGCGGGCTTAAAAAGATAAAAAAAATAGTCCATGCTAAAGGCGACTTCGGGAACCGTAATTGGATTGCTAACTCCAAAGAATTCCTCCAAGGGGTTGGCGAACAAGTAGCCGTTCGGACTTCGGAGTATCCTAATACTGCATGATAAGGAGTCGGAGAGCAACAAATTTACATTTCTGGTAAAACATCCAAACGAATTGATGATTGTTGACTTGGCGGGCGAAGGTGACCTTTTTTTTGTAAACTTTATTAATGTGTTTTTTTTTAATTCTAGGATTAAGAGGTGACCGACTAAAATGGTTGTCATGAGTAGCATTATAAGTCCCTTCAATCCATTGGGAATGCAGGCACCCTTCATGATCCACTTTAGGATGCTGTTTAATGACCTGTGGCCCAACGGTAATGGGATCGATCAATTAATGATGAAATTGATCGGCAACACCTTACGCAGGGGCGGAAATGGACATTGCCGCAGAGGCTCTTGGCAACATGTTATTTCGATAGCTGGACATCGCCCAGGATAAAGATCGTTCAAGTCCGCCCTTTTTACTATTCGGGATGCACAGCAAGATCCACACGTAAACTAAATAATTCCAAGACTGGAATTGCAGGCAGCGGTGATCGGATCGCGATTGCAGCACTTGTCAGACTCCGCAACGGATATTTCGTTGATCTAAGAAGAGCGGCAAAACTAAAAACAATTCGTGGTTTTTCGAATTAGGGAGACCTGAAGCCTTACGAAGCACATCAACGGAAGAGCAACATTGCAGATGACCTGACCAAATGCAAGAGCGGCAGTAGTTTGGACTCGAGCGGTCCGTACACGGAAGAAATAAACTACCCAATAGTGAGTTTAATTCACCCAACCTCGAACATCCGTACGGGAAGCCAAAATTGAGTAAGTAGGGTCGAAGTAGTTTGCCTTTACTCCCATGTTAAAAAAGTACCCAACGGAAAATTTATTTACCCAAATGTAAGTTTAATGCACTCAATTTCGACCTCAGGTAATAAAACTCAAAATTGGCTTCCCGTATTGACCTGGCGTCGTTGGATTGTTTGACTCTTTTGTTTTTGACAACAAAAGAAAGAGTGGATGAAAGAGAAGAGAAAAAATAACTCAAAAGTAAGTTTAAAAATACTCAATTTTGGGTACTTTTTTTCTTCCGTGTAGATTTTTGGTCATGTAACCGGAAGAAGTTTGGTCAAAGCAATACTCGGTAGAACCAAATGTCACAGAGGAAATCCGACTTTGTGTATTAATCCACATTGGCGGTCGTTCAGATTCGTTGGCTTGCGACGTTGAGTTGGTAGCTGACAAAATTTCGCCAACAACCGATGAGAAAACCATGGAAGATTTTTACAAAGTATTTCGCCCATTGTGTATGCGAGTGGGGGCTGGCCACTAGCTAGCAGAGACTTTAGCCAATTGACGTTGGAGATCTGGTGTACAGCAGATGACGAAATGAGACGAAATGAGACAAAAATGGACATTGGATTAAGCATTAATGAAGGCTGAGAGAAAAGAGTTTCTGCGAAACTTACTCGGTACTTATATTTACGTTTATTTCAAAGGAAAATTTGTTTTACTGAGTAATACCCATGCGAACAATGATTCAAAATGAAATCAAAATGTTTCGGAATCTAATAGAATCTAATTTATTTCCAAGGTTCTCTAAGGTTCACCCCCCTGACAATAATTTTGCCCTTGGTTGCCCTTAAAAAACTCTTAATCAGATTTAAATAAAAAAAAACTCTGGCGCGATTAACTGGAAACTAATATTTTTAGAATTGATATGTTCCTATTTTTATTGACAACACCAATGAAATGATTATTGCGCCTACATAACACAAAAACACTGCAAAATTTTGAAGAATTTCTCATGACGCAATGAATGTTCTTCGGAGATTCCAAAGATTTTCCATGAAAATATTAAAAAAAAAATCTTTTTGAAGTTTCCGAAAAATCTCCCAAGAAAATTTCATAAAATAGCCTCCGTAAATCACGTAGATATATTATTGTTTATTTTCCTAAAATGTTCATGAGATATTTAGAAGAATTTCCCGTGGAAATATTGAAAAATTTCTCGTGTAGATTCCAAAAGTTGTTTTGTGAAAATGCTAATGATTTATTTTCTGCATTCCTGAAGAATTTCTTGTAAGAAAATCAAAGATTTCTCGCTTAACTTTTCAAAAGGACCTAAGTAACATTTTTTCCATGAATTAATTTGAATAGCGCAATCAACAGAACAACATGAAAGCTATTGATTGCAGTATTCAAATAATTTCATGAAAAAATGTTACTTAGGTCATTTTGAAAAGTTAAGCGAGATTTCTCATGGAAATTTGGAATAGGCCGTATGTCAAGAAACATTTGTATCTACGATTTTAGAAATATTCGACTTTCAACTCACCTTGCTCTGCTAAATAAAAGTATTACGAAAGATGTTAAATATTCAAATAATTTAAAATATAAAAAAATAAAACAAATATTTAAAACCATCTCACGAGTACAATAAAATACTAAAACCAACTAAATTCGGTATCTATTAATACAGTTTCTGACCTTTAATGTTCGCAAAGCTTAACTCATTTCAGACGACCGTCTCCCGTTTCGGTTCACTAACACTGCCACTGTCACTGTCACGGTTCTGATCAGTTTGTAAATATACACAAGTTCGGTATTTAAAATATTCCCATTTAAAACATATATAGATCTGCACGAAATCATCGGCGCCTTGGCTGCTGCTTCGATACGTGCGCGCGACTTTGACACAACATTCGACATCGACCGACATGCAATGCAACGACTATTAAACGGTCAGCTATTAAATCTTCTTCTTAACTCATCTTTCCGTGTGATTCTGCTTGCGTGCTATTTCACTCTACTTGTTTTGTTGGTTGCTTTTTTTTTTGCGGGGTCTGTGTTTGTATGTTTGTTTGTGATCATCTGTATTGTGTTTTCAGTTTTGTGTCAAAGATAAACGACGGATTAAATCATCACAATTGGTTGCTTGTTCCATTTATGTTTTCTTTATTTTTTTTATCCATTTTGTTTTCGCTTTCTTAAGTTTGTAGTTTGGGGGCAAATTGCAACATTTCTCTCACTAATTAATTGCACTGATCTGAAGGGAACGGGGAGAAGAGACGGGGATTTTCTTTTCCACGCCTGCTAAGTTCCAATGTTGCAATTTGTTTCACATTTTTTGTTGTTGCGCCAATCAAAGGGGGGAATGGGAGGAAAGAAATGCATTTTGTTTTCTTCTTCGCTTCTGTTGGTGATTTATCGAGATAGGAAATTTATGTTTTTTCTGAACGAGAAGGTGTGAGAGATAGAGTTTAATATACATTGAAGCGACATATTTTTTTCTCTTCGTGTCTTAAGCAATGGAAAAGGGGGAAAAGACTTAGGAAAATAACGATAATTTACAACGAAGGGTAGGCCGACGACGATTATCCTTTAATTTGTTCGAAAGAATTGAAGGGGAATCTTGCTGCTCCTAACTTTATACACAACTACCTCCGGGGGAGGGCCTTACAACACTAAAAATCGTAGATTTCTTTCAATTTAATTTACTTTAGTATGTAATAAATCGATCACTTGACTTGAATTGTTTGCATTTCATTTTCGCGCTAACTATTTACAACGAGACACAACATTTGTTTTGTTTTTATTCATTTGTTCGGTTCACTAATGGAGGGGGGGGCTTTTGCGGGGGAGAAGTCGTGAGTCGTGAACCATCGAATGGGTATCACCTCTTCTGCGCCATTGTAAATCCTAAATTTCTACAAGTCGAAAAAAGAACCTATGTGTGAAAATGCAAAAATCGCTGCCATTTTATTACAGTTGCTGCTGCCGACTGATTAAACTCTAAGAATTCATAAATAGCTTGTTCTTATCCCTAATGTTGGTTCGCGAGCCGAGCGTGGGCTCTTCCAGCGCTCGGAACCGCACGAAACCTTGCTCGGCGACGAGCATCGTCGAGCTATCACCGCCTTCGCCACCCGCCCCGGACGACGACGACGCCGCCACGGCAGGGCCCATCTTACCAGGCAAAACTCCACTCGAGGAACCACCCGAGCTGCTACCACCCAACCCATTGATCGGAACGTTCGAACCGGACACCGTCGGCGACGTACTGCCCGGATCATGGTTCGGCGGACCGTGATCACTGCCATTGTTGTTGAAGCCCGTGTAGCTCGAGCTGGACGACTCCCGCGAACGCTTCTTGCTGTGGTAGTAGCTCGCCGAGCTGCTGTTATCATCACAATTGTTAATGTTATCCTGGGACGACAGATCAGCTCCGGTAACAAATCCGCCTCCGTTCACCAATCGATCGTTAAAACTTCCCGGGTGGACGAGCTCTCCTCCAGGGAGATTCCTCGGCGCTGCCTGGGGATGATGATGGTGATGGTGGTGATGATCTGGACCACCTCGGCCAGCTGTGCTTAACGTCTGAGCACCGTTCATGTGACGCTCCGGGCCAATCCCCCGAGGAGGTCGTCCCTGCAGCTGCTGTTGATGTTGTATTGCACCCCGGTTGTTGGACGAAGCCGAAGATGAAGCCGACGAGGTCGAGTTATTGTTATTCCGCCCACTTCCCCCAACATGCTGATTGAAGTGCATTCCGCCAATGTTGTTCAGCGTTCCACTCTTCCGCACGCCGATTCTCCTCTCGAACGAATCGTTGTAGTTGTTGAAGTGGTTGTAGTGGTGGTGGCCCACCGTATTCGTACCGTCGTAGTTCGCCTGACCGCTCTTCAGCGTTTTCAGGTTCTTCGACGCCCGGAACTCTCCACGGGAAATTGACTGCGAGGAAGCCGCCTGGTCGAACGACGGTCGTTCAAAGTTCTGGAAGTCGTAGTTCCGAGGAGGTTGCTGTATATGAACCGGAGGACCACCTGCAGCGCCCCTCAAGCTCTTCGTATCGTATGGCGGAGCGTTGATCGGTTCCGAATAACAGTTATCCATGATGTCATGATACTGTGGCCCATCTCGAGGTTCCCCTCGATGATGATGCTTCAGCTCGAAATTCGGGTTCTCGTAATGATCGGGAATTTGCTCGTTATCGTTCATAAAATCATCATGCTGCTCGGCCTGCTGACTTCCGTTGTAATTGTTGCTGTAGTTGTGCGAACTCGATCGCATGCTGTTCGTCTCGATCGATCGCTGGAAATCGCCACCCCCAGGACCCAGCTGTAGATCCTGGTTGCTGTTCTGCTCCAAATTCAACGAGTTCAGCGCAAAGTTATCATCGTATATGGGCTTCCCGGTCCGCAACGTGTACGTATGTAGGTTGGTATTAGCGTTACAAACTGCTGGGTAGTCAGTCTCAAAATTCTCCTGGCTCGAAGATGACGTGCACGGAAACAGGGCGAACCCGCTGGCATTCGGCTGTTCCATGTCCTTCTCTCTCTGAATAACCTTCGAAGTTCCCGTCTTTAACCCCGTCACCCAAGAAAGCAATGCAATTATCACGATCTCTATTATCCTCAAGCTAAATTGGTAGCCCCACTGGAACCAATTCATCTCGATTGGCAGTGCCCACAGCGTCTTCTTGGCGGAGTTGTCGTTCAAATTGCTATTCGGCGAGAGCTTCACCTTAGTCTGCGAGCTAATGCTAATGGCACCGTAGATCTGCAACGCCGCCAACAGGATGAACAGCAGCGCCGTTGCGATCGTAATATGAATGGCGTACGACAAATTGTTATACCCATGGATGTAGTTCTGGCTCTTGTGCAGAATCCGCTTCAACAACCGATACATGTACAGATACAGAATCCCCAAGGACAAACAGATAAATATGTAAATAATCTGGCAGATCAACGACAGCACTCTCGGTGGGATTTGGATATTGGTGGGAACATGACCGCCCTGACCTCCCCGATTGCTGGCAATCAGTTGGGCTTGCTTGTGGTAGAACTGCTGCATCTCGTACGACTCCACCAGATGCAGCGTTATGCACAATCCCACGTGCACTCCGGAGCCGATGATGATCGTCAAAGGGCGCAGGATCGAACTGTACCGATTCGTTTTGTGATTGATCGATCGCAGCAGCAGAAACAGAATCAATATCGCGAACGTCGTCGTCAGGAACGTCAGTGGCAAATTCAGCAGCAGCTCCGACGTAAACAAATTAAAACTAGAGTGTAGATTGTAAGCGTCATAGCAAAGGTAGAAAATACGCAACAGGCAGATTATGATCAAGATCAAATGAATACTGATAAAGTACGATTGCGAGAAGAGGTGCGTCAACTTATCATAGAATATAATCTTAAATATCGAATACACGGCCAGTATTGTGAACAGAATCGCCGATAAGTACACGTGAATGTTCAACGCGATCGTCCACGTGTTGATATCTTCTATATCGCTTGCAAAATTCCTATCATTCCCGTACCCGTTACCTAATTGACCGTCTTCCCCGCTAGCATTGGCTTTGACCATGACCGATTTTAGATTCAGATTCGGCATCTTCTGCGTGATCGGCGACGACGAGGATGACAAATGAACCAACGAGCTCATCGTACTTGTCAGCACGCTCTGTGCCTGCGTCGAATACGCACTCCCCTCCTTCTCCCCAACTACATCATCGTCATCATCGTCCTCGTCATCCTCATCGTCCTGATCCCTACCGCCATCCCCTCCATTCTCAAAATCCATCCCATCATCATCCCCATCGTTCCTATCGTTCCCCTTATTTAAACTTTTCGAATTACTTAACGAAGTCACCGCTGGGTTCAGATCAAATGTAGGCTGGTTCGGTCGGGGTGCCGAAGTAACCGATCGTAGCAACACGTCCGGAATGGTCTGCGTCCGCCCGTTGGAACCGCTGAGTATTCGCGAAATCGACGGAAAGTGCATCCCATTGGGCAATATCGCACTGGAGTTCGCGTTCCCATCGAGCATGAACTTACTGTCTACTCCGTAGCTTTTCGCCGAATCCAGCTTGTTGCTCTTCTCCGACGGTGTGTTGAGGGCCTTCTTCCGCTGGGCGTCGATTGATTGGGACGAGCTGGACGGAGGACCCCCACCGGGACCACCAGAGCCACCTCCGCCGCCGCCGCCATTCACCGCCACCGGTTCCATCGGTAGGGCCGGTTTTTGCGGATTCACCGAGCCATTCAGGTCCGGCCGAATGGGGATCCGCTCGTGACCGGGCATCAGGCTGGGCGGCGGTAGTGGCCGCCTGTTGACGTAGCTGCCAGTGTTGATGATGGTGCTGTCGCTGTTGGTTCCGCGCAAGGTCGGTTTGTCGGCGAAGGGGTTGGTGTAGTTGCGAGGCAGTGGTGGCGTGAAGAAGGTTCGCGACGGCGGCGAGTAGGACGGGATGTCCCCCATCGGGTTGGTGGGGAAGCCTTTCTTGTTGTGACCTGTTAAAGGAATGGAGAGAAGAGGAGAATGTGGTTAGTAAGATACTGGATTAGCGATAATGTTTCGTTAAAAACTCATAGAAGCTTCGAAAACATGAAATTCCTCATCCTGGAGAACATATTTATGAGTAATTGTAGGTTCCGAACCAACGAATCAATAATAACTCATTTTGATATTTCTTTTTTCTGTAAATATTTTCCTATTGGTTTGCTCTGATAATGACAAAATGACTTATTTTTTACAATATCTGCTAATATTTTTGTTATTTTAGCAACTATATCAAACAAACCAACATCAGATTTTGCTCTTCTGTTATTCATCTATAAATGGTAAAATTTGTTAATCTTTTGCTATTTTCTTCTACCCGGGTATACATAAAAATGAATTTCTGTCTGTCTGACCCTTATTATTATTATTATTATTTAATCAGACTAAGGCCGAAGTGGCCTGTGCGGTATATAAGAGTCTTCTCCATTCGGCTCGGTCCATGGCTACACGTCGCCAACCACGCAGTCTACGGAGGGTCCGCAAGTCATCTTCCACCTGATCGATCCACCTTGCCCGCTGCGCACCTCGCCTTGTGCCCGACAACGATCCGTCGAGAACCATTTTCACCGGGTTACTGTCCGACATTCTGGCTACGTGCCCGGCCCACCGCGACCCTTACAGACTCGGAAACTACTGGACCGATCAGCGTACAATTTTGTATACAGAGGTTTTTCTGGCCGGGGAAGGTTCTTAAGATGCCAAGACCCCTCCCTTCTGGAAAGGGGGACTCTCATACAAATGAAATCCAAATTTACATATAATTCAAGAACTAATTAAGCAAATGAAACCAAATGTGGCATGTGGGGGTTTTTGATGACAAGAAATGTTTCTTTGATGGTTCGAGCGGGAAGGTGTCCGCTTTCATACAAATATACCAAACATTGATGCATGACTCGAGAACTAAACAAGCAAACGGTACCAATTTTGGCGTGTGGAAAAAATATAAGTATTGAACCGGTGAAAGTTTGAAAACGGAGTGTTTGCGGTCTACAGTCATGTATGGCGGTGGTGATCTTAAACAACATTGATCTTTCAACCAACTGACCATGATTTTGATTTTTTTCTGCGGGTAGAGTCATGATGTGGGAATCTGTGGCTGCTATGGCGTCGAAGAACTTGAGTTCATCGATGGAATCATGACCAATTTGTACATTTTGAACCCAAAACTACCAGCGACTGCACAAAAGCTTAAGTTAGGGCGCAGATATACGTTCAAAACAAGATGAAGATCCGAAGCACAACTTCAAACTGCTTTCGCAGTGGTTCAAGGAAAAGCGTATCAAGGTTATAGAGTGGCTAGCACAGCCACACAGCAGTTTTTGAAGCCAAACGTGGTCACACGCAGAACTAAAACTAAATGGACCACAACTTTTTTTGAGTATTTTTTAACCTTCTTCATAATAAATAATAATGAAATCTCAAGCAAAGATATGAAAATTGTATTCCTAATGGCAATGTGTAAATAAACATAAATTGATTAATCGTCGAGAAACACTCTTCAAAGTGAACTGCCTTTCACCAGACAAACGAAACAAATTGTGAATTGGAGAGTGGATAAACTGTTTTTTTGCATACTGTACGCAGTTTTTCTTAGAAAATCATTTATTATCTATTACTCTAAAAAACATTTAAGTTAAAAAAAATCTTCCCACGGTTCTCAAAAATCGCTTCCGAAATCCTTCTATAGTCTTAACGGTTTTATAAAAAATTTGACCCAGGGGGATGTGTCAATGTAAAAATCCTCCAAAGAATCTTCGGAAAATTCCTCTGAAAATTTTTAATAAAATTTCAAACACAGTAAAAGTTTTTCGAAATAAAACCTTCACAACATTCGTACAGGATTTATTCCGAAACATATGTACACCAAGAAATCTCCAAGATTTTAAGAATTCATTGAACAAATTTAGTATAAAATATTTGAAAAAAACGGGGGGTCCCGTAGCATAGTAGGCTACAAGTTCGCATTTTAAGCGGACGATCATGGGTTTGATTCCCAGCCCTTCCACCAAACGCTTGTTAGTCGTCGGAAAAGCAGCCCAAACGGTGGCGTTTTGGGGTACGCATCTCACCGACACGGCTGCTCGATGACGACTGATAAATTGTTCTTCTCGGAGGCATTTCTCTAACGTTACCCGGATAAATGGCAACCAAATAATACAAAGAGCAATTGGATTCACGATATGGACACAAGGGACTCACGATGAGATGGACCCGGCAATGCTAACAATAACGAAAGTCGAAAAATAGATTCTGTGTGGATTCTGTACAGCAGAGTACCACATTAGGTCACAGTAGCGGTTAAAATCGGAAATATAATACGGACTAATGCAAACGATCCGTCAGCCAAGTAAAGATCCGTTAAAGTAACTTCTCTATTTTAGATACAATGAGCACCTGGTTATTCCAACTATCTAGTCTTAGTAAAGTTATAAAACAAACAAAAAATCAGGAGGGATATGTACAAGTCACAACCGCAAGGTACGCGTTGGACAACGTAAGGCCATCATTTCTTTTGATTTTTCTACCGTCACCGAGCGATTGTGTTTTGTATTTTGAAGAGATTTATTCTCCGATCGGCCTTCTTTAGTATGGAATAGTGGTCTTGAAAAGAACCAATTTATATTCAATAGTACGCCTTTTCAACCACTAACAGCGCGCGACAGAACAAAAAATCAGAATCTTGAAAGAAAATTTCACCGACTGCTACTGACGCCATCTATGCGAATAACTTTCTGCGGTGTCTCTCGCCGACGCGGGCTAGTGATTCTGCCACCGACGGCAACTTTCCTCTGTCACCAAGCGATTATTATTTGCACGACAATTTCTCTCGGCTGTTTCAAGAAAGTAAATCTCGACAAAACCTTCTTTTGTGTGAAATGGTGGTCCTGATAAGATGGTTGCACAAATTACTATAACGTCTGCATATCATCTTGTTTTAAAATTTAAAAAAAAACCTTGCGATGGACCAAAAGTCCGGTCATTAACACTATTGTTGATGTCCGTGTTAGGGACTCATGAACGGGATAGGTTTGTTCTGAAATTTTTTCGGGTTTGGTAAGAATTGAAATTTTCACTGGTTTTACGTAAATAACCGCGAATTGGTGGAAAGTTTTCGTACCAATTGAGATAAATCTCTAAAATTCATCAAATAAATTAATATTTTCCAGACATTATTAGATGTCTCCTGATCTTAACAAATATATTATGGATATGTTGAATACATATCCAAGCTTGAAGCGACGAAAAAAGCTAGAGTGGTGGCTGCAGATCGCAAGTTAAGAACTCAAGGACGGTCTGGATGACCCGGGATATCCCAAAATCATCTTCACATGTTTCCTTGGTTGTAGCTGGTTGGACGGCCTCATTTGCCCTCTATTTAAGAAAGGGCACAGACTGGAGTGCGCCAATTATCGAGGAATAACCCTCCTTAATTCGGCGTACAAAATTATGTCCCGTATTCTGTTCAACAGATTGAGGCCGCTTGAAGAGTCCTTCGTCGGTGAATACCAAGCAGGTTTTCGTGAGGGCCGATCAACGACGGATCAAATGTTTACCCTGAGACAAATCCTTGATAAATTCCGGGAGTACAACTTGCAGACACATCATCTGTTTATTGATTTCAAGGCGGCGTACGATTCAGTGAAACGGAATGAATTATGGCAGATTATGCTTGAACATGGTTTACCGGCGAAACTGATATGGCTGATTCGTATAACGTTGGACGGATCGAAATCAAGTGTAAGGGTTGCGGATGAAATATCGACGTCATTTGTTACCTTAGATGGATTAAAGCAGGGTGATGCACTCTCGAATCTACTGTTCAATATAGCGCTCGAGGGAGCGATTAGGAGAGCTGGCGTGAAGCTGGAGAGAAGCGGTACCATTATCACAAGATCGTATATGCTCCTGGGTTTTATGGACGATTTCGATATTATCGGAATTGATCGCCGTGCCGTGGAAGAGGCTTTTGTGCATTTTAAGAGGAAGACACAGACAGCGAGGATTGGACTCACGATCAATACCAGCAAAACGAAGTACATGGTCGCTGGCAATCAACGTGGGTTCATTAGTGGTGGTGGTAGTGAAATGTTGCTGGATGGTGAAAAATTTGAAGTGGTGGAAGAATTTGTGTATCTTGGAACATTAGTGACGTGCGATAATGATGTTACCCGCGAGGTGAAAAGGCGTATTGCAGCTGCAAATAGGGCTTATTACGGACCTCGTAACCAACTTAAGTCCCTTAGTCTGCAAACGAAAACAAAACTCGCGCTGTATACTACTCTGATTCTTCCGGTGGCTTTATACGGCCATGAAACATGGACGTTAAAGGAGGCTGATCGGAGAGCTTTCGGAGTGTTTGAGCGTAAGGTGCTGCGGACAATACTCGGCGGTAAACAAGAGAACGGTTTCTGGCGGCGTCGCATAAATCACGAATTGTACCAGGTATATAAAGGGCTGGATATTATTAAGCTTATACAACACGGCAGACTACGGTGGGCTGGTCACGTTGTTCGTATGCCGGAAGAACGTCAAGCGAAGATAATATTTAGTAGAAAACCCGGAAGAGGCCGCAGGCTTCGTGGAAGGCCGCGTACACGATGGCTTTTTGCAGTTGAAGAGGACCTGTGGGCGCTCAATGTTCAGGGCGACTGGAAGCGATTGGCCCAGGATCGAGTCCAGTGGAGAAGGATACTCCATTCGGCGTAGGTTCATCGAAGAGCTGTAGCCCATCAAACATTTTTACCGGGTTTGATAAGAATTGAAATTTTCACTGGTTTAACGTAAATAACCGCGAACTGGTTGTGTGTTTTCGTATTGATTGAGATAAATTTCTAAAATCCATCAAATAAATTAATATTTTCCAGACATTATTCGATCTTATATCAGGCTTTAGAGTAGGTCGGTCGATGGTCAAACCTTTTCGGATTAAAACAAACCCAGCCTTGAGTTGGACTGTCAGTGGTTCGGATCCACTACTGCCTAATAGTTGGGTTAATGAAATTCAACCCTTGATCAAGAAAAAGCGGGTTGGGTTCAAGTGGGTTAATTGATGGTTGAAGTCACCATCGGACTGGCTGTTCGGCCACATTGAGAGTTGACGTAAAGTCAATGTCAATTTCTCTCCACGAACAGCCTAGATAGCCTTGTGGTGTCGGCAGCTGATTATCTGGCTAAGAATAACATTACGGATTGCCTGTTCCAGTGGTAAAAGTCCGCAAACGCGATGGGCTTTCGGCCTTTGAGGTGGCGACGGAACAGCTGGACGCCATCATCGACTTTGCGTCATCGAAGCATAATATCAGCAAGGACCTCAAGAGGAGCTTGCAGAAACTTCGAAAGTCGATGCTGGACGCCAAGCTGGAGAGGGCGGTCGGGGCGGCCAAGTGTAAACCCGTGAAATCGGTGGAGTCGAGGTCTACCCAGACTGAGGCCCAAGGATTCGCGGACTCGGGCAAGGTCGAATCGACCGAAGGCGTGCCAGCGAAGACGGTGGTGCCAAAGTCTACCTATTTGCGGGTACGTCGGGGGTGACTGCTCCAACGGAGCAGACACAAAAACGGGGGAGACAGTCTCCAGGGGATGAGCTCCCTGGGGGCCGCTCCAAAACGCGGAGGTTACTACCCCGAACAAGGGTAGTGGGGCTGGAAGCTGAACCCCGGTCAGGTACCTCCAAAACCGGGGAGGAAGGACCTGGAAAGGTCCGTCCACTCAGGCAAGACGGTGGTAAGGGGTTACGGCAGGCTGAAAGTTCTCAGCCGCACCAGACCAGGGAAATAGAGGGGGATGACGCCTCCTGGACCCTGGTCAAGAACAAGAGGAAACCGAAGACGTCAAGGGCCGTAAAGAAGGCCCAGGCGAATGAGGGTAGCAAGAAGTCTAGGGTAGGCGCCAATCGCTCCAGGGGCGATGCCCTAGCCATCACGGCGGACGAGGCTAAGTACTCGGATGTTTTGAAGGCGATGAGGAGTGACGTTAAGCTCGGTGAACTCGGCGCCGACGTACGTCGAATAAGACGTACCCGGATGGGCGAGATGATACTCGAGCTGAAGCGGGGCGTCTCGCAAAAGGGCGCCGCCTAGAAGTTGGCGGAGGAGGTCCTAGGCGAGACGGTCAAGGTGAGGGCACTCACGACGGAGGTGAATCTAAGGGTTAAAGACCTGGACGAGATCACTGAAGTCAAAGAGCTCGTCACGGGACTGCGACGACAGTGCGAAGTGGAGACGCCCAGCTCAGCCGTTCGGCTACGGAAAGGTCCGGCAAGGACGCAGGTAGCATTGGTTCTGCTATCTGCAGCGGACGCCTCCATAGTAGTCAAGTTAGGGAGCGTCAAGGTGGGATGGTCGGTATGCCCTGTGCGCATATACGAGCAACCCGAAGTTTGCTTCAAGTGCCTGGAACCGGGGCACAAGCAATGGGACTGCAAAGGCCCTGACAGAAGCAATCTCTGCCGACGCTGCGGATTGGAGGGACATAAGGCACAATGCTGCACGAACCCTCCCAATTGTTTGATTTGTTCCAGCAAAGCCGTGAACAGCAAGCACCCCATGGGGGGTTCGATGTGTCCGGCGTTTAAGCGTGCTGCAAAATCAAAGTGCAGGTAACGCAGCTGGCTTGCTCGGCTTCGCCCGAGTGTTTGGTGTGCGCAGGTTTAGAGGAAACGGCGGAACACGTGTTGTTCGTGTGCTCACGTTTTCGCGCAATGCGTGACCACATGCTTGCCACATGTGGTCTGGACACTACCCCGGACAACCTAGTTCGGAGGATGTGTAAAGATGAAGTTGGCTGGAACGCCGTTTTATCGGCTATCGCCCAAATCGTATCGGAGCTACACAGAAGGTGGCGCGTGGACTCAAGGATGGCTAGTTCAGGCGCAAATAAGAGGTGGTCCAAGGGATCGGAGTCGGCTTCATGGGTCATACCGGTGGTCATGCTCTGTGGTCGAACTCGATCCTTTTATCGAACAAGTGGCCGCGCGAAGAACAACATGGTATCGTCGCTTTCGCGGCGTCGGTCAACCGGGCGGGTTCCGAGCCCGAGGACGGAAAGGGGTCCTCGTCAAGGCTGGGGCAGGCGTAAGCCTCGCGTCGGCAAGTCCCTCTGTGTGCTGGCGAATAGGCCCTATCGCAGAAAGGTCAATTTGGGGTGCACGCGACATCATCATACTTAATACCAGTCGTGCAGAGGGAAGCAGGCGCGAAGTCGACCCTTCCCACCTTCCGAGGACATAGGGCGTGGTAAGGCCACCTGGAAAGCCGGCAACGCGCTGGCACGATACCATGGTGTTCTTCTAAAAAGGCGAGTTACGATGTTCGGTGCTGCAAGGACACGCAGCTAACCTCGAGGGTGCGTTGTGCACTGGCCCCCTTTGAAGCATTACTTTCTGGTTGTACCAAAGGGACTATGGGCTTGGCGGCAATGGAAACGGTTTAGCGGGTCGGGGATGTAGTCCTGCCTCCCTCGGTGATCCCTAACCCCGCACTTCCTGGTCAACCCAGGATGTCTGTTGAGCAGATTTCCCCTCCATTGTTTAGGAAGAAAAAAAAAAGTGGTAAAAGTCCGCCATACAGGTGACCCCTAATTCTCGGTGTGATGCGGCTTTATGCTTACCGTGCCTACGAATGAATGGTTAGGGGGGGTCTAATAAGAACCTAACCGCAAACGGAGCCTGTGAAGCACCAGGGCCCCCTTCACAGTATTTAGTCCTCGCTGCGCTAACCGGAGCTATGGCGCAGTTGACTTTTTGCTTCACCGATTTTTGCTTCACCGAGATAGTCGGCTACTCTTATTCAATCTCAACGAGAGGTTAAATAAGAGTGGGGTTATGAATATGTGTTTTACTTAGTTTTTCAACAAATTTTCACCTATATGGATTCGTATTATGCGTTTCTTTACAATGTACTTTGTGTTTGTTTCCTATATGGATTCGCATTATGCGTTTTTCACAGTGTACTCTGTGTCTCGTCTTTGACGTTCGGCTTCGGCTACTCTTGTTCAATCTCAACGTGAGAGTGGGGATATGAATAAATGTTTTACTTAGTTTTCATCAAATTGGCGCCTATATGGATTCGCATTATCCGTTTTTCACAGTGCACTCTGTGTTTCGTCTTTGTCGTTCGTCCATTGTTACGTCCTCAGTGTTTTTGTAACACCTCTCTTTAGTCCCTAGCTTAATGCGTGTGAGTCTACATAATTGGCTTTCCTATAAATGGTATATCATATGCATTTGCATTGTGTGACTTATCCAGTATATTGTATGCTTCGCGTTTCATTGCGTTTTACAAAATGCATCGTATGTATGTATTATTGATTGTATCCTCCTTCTCCAGAAACCTGTTCCATTCTCCTTTCCAACTTCACTTCCTCTTCCTTTCCCCTTTTCACTTCCTTTTCCGTCAGGTAAATGATGAGAAAGGCCAGTGAAGACGATGGCACAAATCTCCCAAATTGAGGGGAACGTGCCTCCTGAGCCGACGTTCTGATACCTGATACCATCGGACCTATTCAGATTGAGAAAAATCCAAATCTAGAGTGGGTCTGTCCATGGTATGGATGCATTGTTGTCCTACGTTGGGTCAATTAAATCCGACTATGATCCCGGCCAACCATTCTTCAAACTTCTTCAAAGGTATTTACATAAAATTAAATGATTTTATCGGTATTTCTTTACACTAAATTATCCCCAAAAATGATACAAATCTTAATTAATCGATATCACAATTCATGTAAAGTATGATATCAACGCAATGATATACTTTGACAAAGTATTTCGAAGATGAACATCGCTACGTCTTTACCACTAAATTAATTGCAATGACGATATGAATATTCATGAAACGTTATCAGATTTTTGATAAAGTACGATCTCAACGTTATGATATATTTTGTCAACGAATTTTACTGTTGAATCATATAGTTGGATAACAAAACATCGATGGATACTTTGGTGTTTGTTTACATCCCGGAAACGACATTATCGGGTTTCAATTCTAAATGCCGTAATATAATTTACGAACAAATTGACCGCCATTGATGTTTTAGGTTTGCATTTGGGTAAATGAGATGAATAATATGAAAATAGTGTGAGGTGGGAAATAATTCCCGTTTATACAAGATACAAGTAATATTTGAACAAGGATTTGAACGGAAATTACAAGGCGTAGAATGTTAATACTATTTGATTACTCACAATCAACACTGCATTGTGGGCTAATGATTAAGTTCTATGCGAGTTTCTCTGGGCATATTTCTCATCATTACTTATCCAGGTTCGATTCCCGATTAAACAAATAGATAAAAAAAATGTAAAAACAAGCCTCTGAAGAATCTTTTTTTTTTGTTTTCGTTGAAAACAATGACAGGTCGGTAAAGCAGAACTGTATTTTTTTTTATCTTTTGGCGGCATCAATTGATATCGATATTTTGGAAAGATCGATAACAATTTTCCGTGTTTTAACTTTTGATTCATTTGAAATTCTTCATTAAATGGCATCGATCGCTATCGACTTTTGATATGAAAACCTTTAAAGATCTACACATATGAAGAATTTTAAAGAAAATTGAAGAAATGGTTGGTCGGGGATGTGATAGGAAGCAGAAGGGTCAAGTGAAAACCCCAACTTAAGCCCAATCCAGATTACATTATTATCAGTGTTGGTAAAAACTCAAATTCTCAAATCTCACCCACGATTCAAATCAAGCGCGATTTAGAGAGAATTCTTGGCAAAACTTCCTTGCTAATAAAGAGACGCTTCTGAATGAATTTAAAACTAATAAAAGTTTGGAATTAACTCAACCAAAAGCTTTCCGAAAATTTTCTGGCGAAACCGTGGATGAATTTTAGAAAATTTCGAATGTATTTAGAAAATTAATTCTAAAATGAAAAATTTTCCGGGATTGCCTTAATGGCATACTTTCTCAGATAATGTGGATTTTTTTTAAGACCAGAACTCATGTTTATCGAGGTCTCATCAAACATGCCAAGAAATTGGCATGGCTGAGCTAACTAATTGTTAGGCGAAATTTCAGATGCACACGGTAAGATGGGTCTGTTCTACCGAAAATTAGTTAACAAGCGTTATATTTGTCAGAACATCTTAACTATTCATAACTAAAAAAGGTGAGCTTCCGGCTATGTATAGATTAAAGCTCCAAATATGTCAGTATATCCTTTATCAAAACGTCAAATATTTGTCTTGTGAGTATGATACCTATGTAAATGTCTTATAATTCTGCAAAATATCTGGAGGAACTTGGAACATATTCGACGATTGGACTAAAAGTGTACTATGACCTTTACTAAAAATGGCAGATTCGTTAAAAAATAGAGAAAGCAACCCTTCACTCAATCCACGTCCACGCTATGACTGGGCAATTTTCCACTTCAAACATATCGCTCAACACGTATGTGAAAAATGAAAATATCATGTCAGCCCCGAAGGGGAAAAAATTGAACAACATTCGCCCGAATTCATCAATTTCACTTTTGATCCAAAGTCTACTTTCGAAGAAGAACCCATAACTTTCGCCCCCGTCATTGTTCATTCGTGACACGCACATCAGTCAACCAGGCCCGATGCCGACGCAAAACGTCGTCGCTTGGTTCCGGTCCAACCAACGCGGTCCGACCGACCTACCGTTCCGACCGTTCGCGTTCGTTCGTTCGCCATGTGATGTGCCCTGCCCGCCTGCATACGTATGTACGTGACCCTGAAGGTTGAAAACGAAAGAAGTCGAGAGAGGAAAAAAAGCAATTCGCCTCGGGACGTTTCAATTTCTTTGCCTAGTTTATTGGTTCAAATGTTGCGGGCTCATAGCGTCGACGATGGTGGGCTCCCCGGTTCCGGATATCGGATGACGCCCGTAGGTGTACGTACGTACTACCGACTGCCAATATCCTTAATTGCCCGTTGTTGTTTCTTCACGCGCGCACGCCTTGTCCGTAGTTGTCAGTTTTACTGTCAACATACAGGACACAATAGCTGCTGCTGCTGTTATTGCCGGGTTTACTTTTGTACGATGATACGACGAACTGAGGAAGAGCTTGTTACTGAAAACTTTTAATGATCGGAAATCGAACTTCTGTGAAGTTTCGTAATGCACAGTATCGCATTTCTCTCGATATGGAATTGTTACTCCGACCAGTATAGTAAACGAAATCCTAATTTCAATATTTCAGTTTTCTTTCTTTAAACTTCAAGTCCTGTGAAACATTCAACGTCTGTTTGCCCGCAGTTTTATGACCCGAATTAGCTATTCCATTCTGGAATTAAAAACTGATACTATTACTGCTCCCCCTTTACAGGATTCATAAATAGGGACTCACAAAAATCCGGGACGTAATTGATCCCAAGTAGATTGCCGACGGTACAAATGACGACTACTTCTACTGAAAGTCGAAACGAAAAGGGAAAGGCACCGAATAAAATGTTCTGCACCTACTACTGCAGGGCTGTGTAATAGTCGGGTCCTCGAAGCTAGAGGGGGCAGGGGAAGCACCGAAAAGAAATTAGGTGGAATAATTTATTGGCTCAATTTTTTTTTCTGCTGCCATCTTTTTGCTTCACTTGACTTTGGGGATCGACTGGCGCGCGGCTTTGGCGGTAGAACAACCCACCGAACGAATGACTGTGAAGTAAACACTCTTTCGAAGAGCAAAGAAAGGTATGTAGGAAGTCAAAAAATCGAACAACAAAAGGTCGAAATGAAATTTGTAATTATTTGAGACTGTATTTGAGTTCGTCTCCATTGTTATAGAACAACTGTTGAAATGGAAGGAACTGTTTCATACGTTTCCGCGTTGCTTTTTTGACAGTTCTTATGAATTATATTTGCAATTATTTTTGTTTATTGAACAATTTTTTTGTATTTCGACGTGTCTTTGAACCTTGACGTATGCGTCAAGGTTCAAATATCATTCGATCAAAGTATCTAAATAACTGTTTTGTTATTTAGATGGCGGAACAAAACGTGAAAAATATGGTCTACATAAAAATATAATTTTCATATATTTTAAAAGTTGATCTTAGTCTCCATTCGACCTCCAGTATTTCGACCCTTTTACTATAGAACCTCTCCCTAACTCTGTGTTAAAAACATGCAGTCGGTACGCGACTACCCGCTTGTTAATGAACCCTTTTCACGCAACTTCTGAGGCATTCTCCTGGGTAGGGTCCTCCGTCGTCGTCGTCGTCGACGACGTCTTCTATATGACGATGATGGCGTGTGTGCGGGCAACGAGTCATAAATTTTGAAATGTTCACAGAGAGGGATGCAGACAGTCTCAGCCGTCGTGGTCGTGCCGTTACCGCGCCGCCGTTGTTCGATCCAGGGACAGCGGCAGTGCGGTTTTGACATAACGAACGACACGACCCGGTACAAGCCGGAACCAAGTATTTCCGAGTGGGGTTTCTTCGGTGTGGTCTGTTCGTCTAGTCTGAGGTTATGCTTTTTTTTCGGGGTATCGATGTCTGAGGATCAGAACTGGGAGTAATAAATCGGTCGGCCAAAAGATTTTGCAATAATCATGCAAAGTCGAAAATATTTTCCTGTTAATACTCTCAAAGTTATTGGACATGGAATGGAAAACCTTTAAATAACCAATCCATTGTGAACATAAGCAAGTTCAAGCTATTTATGTATCTTATCCTAATTAAAACATATTTTCAAGAGTAATTCTATAAATCCATCGTGAAATCAATCTGAATTTTCCTCCCAAAAGGATTGAATACATTCATTTGGGGCATAAGTTGAGGAAGACTCCTAAAGTTGGAGTGATGATTTCTTCGAGGGATTGTACTGGAAATCCTTCCTGGATATTATGCGTGTTTTACAAGAGTCACCTGCCTTTTGCCTTATTAGGAGGATATCCCAAGTAACATTTTAAGTTTTATAACGCTCTTGAAGACCATAATTCACTCTACAAGAGTGTTATAAAACCAATATAAAACCAAAATGTTACTAGGGTATGCATGTTTCTAAAGGAATCATTTATTCTTGTGATCGAAGACGTCGACAACATTTGGCCAGGTTCATGGTTTGGGAAAAGGGAACTCAAATTTAATTTCATAACGATCAACCCGAAATATTTGAGTGGTTGCTCCCGTTACAAAGCGTGGGCCAGTCAGTGTAAATGCGGCAATACTGCAGACAAATGGTTATTAAGTGACATTAAGAGCCAATGGTGAAAAAGTGAAATTGAGGAGTCGATCGAATTTGCCACGGAATAGAGTGGATTAGCTTTGGCATGTATTATGCTCCTGAGCACCAGTTCCGGTTCCATCACATCGAAAAGGTCACTTTGATGTACAAATACCGGCAAAAAACGAAAATTCTACGCGATAACTCGGGACAATATAATAATAGTAAAAATAACTATTGTCACCATATACGATCAACGAGTCCGAGGGCGACGTGTTTTCGCCAAACTGTGGCCACCATCAATGCCAGAGCTGTCCACATGCAAAGGTCAAGAGCAGGAACCAACGCGACCTTGTATCTCACCCTCATAAGTAATGCTCATGAAAACATTACCAAGTTCGTTTTAATATATACGTAAGAAGTCTATCCCTCCTTAGCCGTGCGGTAAGATGTGCGGCTACAAAGCAAAACCATGCTGAGGGTGGCTGGGTTCGATTCCCGGTGCCGATTTAAGCAATTTTCGGTTTGGCTAATTTTTTCGACTTCCTTGGGCATAAAAGTATCATCGTGTTAGCCTCATGATATACGAATGCGGAAATGGTAACTTGACTTAGAAACATCGCAGTTAATAACTGTGGAAGTGCTAAATGAACACTAAGCTGCGAGGCGGCAATGTCCGAAAACTTTCCTTCGCTTCTAACGCCCAGGGGCTCGGGAGAAAAAGAGCCCTTCGGTGCCCACCCCATAAGCTGCCGTTGATTTCAAACCAACAGCTCGGAGCGTAGACTAGTTCAGGAACTCTGTTCAGAAGTACGCATTCGCCTGAAATAAGGCAATGGTGAGTTTAATTTATTCTTTAATTAAATAGTCTAGTCTGTGATTGATACGAACGCATCCGCCCCGAAAACGGTGGATGTGATATTTTGCCTTTCTCGTATACTAAGTATACGTAAAGGCTATATGATCACTCCAAAACCAAACTTTTGATGGAAGGCTCGGAGACCCATAGTGTTATATACCAATCGACTCAGCTCGACGAATTGAGGTGATGTCTGTTTGTGTGTATGTATGTATGTGTGTATGTATGTATGTGTGTGTGTGTATGTATGTGTACAAATTTTGTAGACACACTTTTTGGAATTTAGCATTACCCGATTTACTCGCAACAAGTTGCATTCGACGAGGAATGCGGTCCCATTGTTTGCTATTGAAAATTGGCCTGATCGGACATTGCATTTCGGAATTATTGAAAAATCATTGTTTTTTCCCAAGGGTCCCCCCTTGGAAAAAAAAAATTTCAAAATCGAAAAAAAAAATTTTTAAGAGTGTGGGAGAGCATAGTAGTTAATGCAAAAACATGCAAAATTATAGAAAATATGCGATCTATCCCCCTAAAGTGCTTTTTTGACCTTTCCTATGTGATTTTTTCAGTACATTTTACGATGCCCGAGAAAGGCATCATCGCCGCTAGGTGGATTAATCTGGGTTTTTTTTAGAAAAGAATGCCCCTGACCGTGATAAAGCAATGATGGGTATGATTCATTCTTTGGAAGTGCCCGGAATAAGGTAATGGTTGATATAATTTCTTCTTTTAAAGCAAAAGACTGTCGGTATAATGCAGGTGTGTCACTCTACCCGAGTAGCACACTTGTCATATATCAGTCACTGTCACTCATCTGCAACCAAATCCAGTCGCATTGAAATTCATGCAACAAAATCGATCTGAGTTGTGCAACTAGGGTAACGAAACAAATACACTGAATGACATTTTTCTTTTTACCTGTTGAATGTTATGACAAATGATCGTTAAACCAAATGGTCTTCATGTTCAATAACCTAATGTCAAATGGCGTTATGCCAAATAACCCAGATTCCTATTTTTCGAGTCTGCGTTATTTCACATAAGGTAATTTGGTAGAACGGTCATCTGTTATAATTTTAAGCAACTGCAACGGAAGTCTTGGTAATCAAACGATAATTTTGGTTTTATCCCAACGTTTCGACAACTTTGACCCCTAAAGAAGACACGAAAAGTGGTCGAAACGTTGGGATAAAATCGAAATTATCGTTTGATTACCAAGACTGCATAGCCGAAACGTAGCATAATTCAGAAATATTAATCGGAAAATTCTACAGAAATTTCGCTAGTTCTGTGGATGTTTACAAATTTAAATCGGCTGGGAAAATTGAGGATCAGCGAAGTGACAGATTTTTAACGACAGTGGCGTGATGCTCAAAACTGTCTGTGATACGGACGTGGCGCGGCGGCTCACAGCTATATTCTGATGAGTACCTTAAGACCATTTGGCATAATGACCGTTTTTTATAATCGTTGGAAAATAAAAAAGCAGACTATTCGACATGAAATCATTTAGGCGTAGAGGCCGTATTCCCAGAATAAAGCAAAGGGGGATGCGATTCCTTCTTCAAAGGCAAGCGTTTGATTGAAATAAGGCAACCGTAATCGTTGGGCTAAAAAATGGTGGGTTGACATCAAGGAAGGAGCGCCCAACAGAGCTCTGGTCCCCACAAGTCCCTATCTCACGCTTCCACGGGTCGTCCGATGACAAAAGACCGCCAGCTAAGGGTTGTGTACTTAGCTGGTAGTGCAGCCTGGGCACTGTTGTCCTTCTGACATCAGCTTGAGTGAGAAGGTACGCCTCGAGCGTCTGTTCACCAGGAGGTGCGGCTCAAACAGCGTCTGTCTGGTACCCAGCGGCTGATTAACGAAATGCTGTATCGCGTCAGCTATACCTAAGGTGGCAGCCCCATCATCGCGATGTAGGTAACGCGACCCCGGTAAGGTAGCTTACTGAAGCCTCTCAAATACCACGAAAAATGGAGATAGAAGAAAAGAGAACGTTATTGTTGGCAACCGACCCGGCAACGAAATAAGGACTATGATTGGAAACTCGGTACCTGGAATGTCAGGACCCTAAATGAACCTGGACGAGTGAGCCTTCTGGCTCGTGAACTGCAGAAGGTTGGAGTGAACGTGGCTGCTATTCAAGAAGTCCGATGGCCTAGATCCGGAGAACGTGAATTCCGAGCCGTGGACCCCACGACCAATACTGCATTCAAGTATAACATCTATCACAGCGGCGGTGAAAAAGCAGAGCATGGAGTTGGTTTCGTAGTGATGGGCAAGCAGATGAAGCGTGTGATGCGGTGGAAACCCATTAGCGAACGAATCTGTGTGTTGAGGATACGGGGCAAATTCTTCAATTACAGCCTAATCAACGTGTACGCACCGACAAACGATAAATCCGACGACGTGAAGGACACGTTTTATGAATGTCTTGATAAAGCCTATGGAGAATGCCCAAAGCATGACGTGAAAATTGTTATCGGAGACGCTAACGCTCAGGTCGGTAGAGAGGACTTTTTCCGTCCCATAATCGGTAGGGAGAGCCTTCACCCCGCTACCAATGACAACGGCCTACGGCTAGTAAATTTTGCTGCTGCCAGAGGGATGGCCATCAGTAGCACCTACTTTGCACGAAAGAACATCCGAAAGCACACCTGGAGACACCCAAATGGTGAAACTTGCAACCAGATAGACCATGTTCTGGTGGATGGGCGCCATTTCTCGGATGTTATCGATGTGCGGACATTCAGAGGTCCGAACCAGAGCATTAGTGATTAATCATAGATTTAATCATGATTAATGAATAATGGGTTATTTAATCATTATTCATTAATCATAATCATACAAAAAATACGATTTAATCATTAATCACTAATCGTTAATCATAGAATTTTAAACTTAATCATTAGTCACTAATCATATTCATTATTGTTTTGAGTTTATTCATTAATCATCAATTTTAATCATTGAATACATCGCTTTTATTCAATAATCTTCAATCATAATCATATAATTTCTATACCTTTTAATAACCCAATTTGAAAGAAAGGTTACTTGCATTTTGATCACTATGCAAATCATTCAATTTGATTATTCATAATCATTAATCATTAATCATATCGATCGTTAATCATTAATCATACACATATTGTGTCAACATTTAATCATGATTGATAATCGTTAATCATACTCCAAACGTTTTATTCATTAATCATAATCGTTAATCATTGTCAAAAATTAATTTAATCGTTAATCATAATCATTAATCATTGTCAAAAACGAATAAATCATTATTCATAATCTTTAATCATAGAGTTGAATGATTTAATCATAACAAATTTAATCATTCATTGGAAGCTTTATTCATTAACGCTCTGGTCCGAACATTGACTCTGATCACTACCTCGTTGTCAGTAAAATTCGATCACGGTTGTCAACTGTATCGAACGAAAGATCACAACGAACGATGCGTTACAATATCCAGCGATTGTCGGCGGAAGGAGTATCGGCTGAGTACCGCCAGAAGCTCGACGAACGGATAAGTGCAATCAACGTTAGCGACAACATCAACGATCTATGGGAGTCGATCCATGGAGCGGTGAGCACAACAGCACGAGAAGTGGTAGGCACTGCACAGAGGCGACCCAGGACGGGTTGGTTCGATGTGGAGTGCCAGAGAGTGACAGACGAGAAGAACGTTGCCAGAAGCCGGATGTTGGTGTCAGGTACCCGATCGAATAGAGATCGATACAAGGAAGCAAGAGCAGCCGAAAAACGAACCCACCGCAGGAAGAAAAAAGAGTACGAAGAACAAGTGATTAGTGAGGCGCAGGAAAAAATGGAGCACAACGATATTCGACCTTTTGTGCCTTTCGACCTTTTGTCCTTTCGACCTTATGACCCTTTCGACGTTTTGTCTTTTCGACCTTTTGTCATTTTGACCTTTTGTCTTTCGTCCTCTTGTCTTTCGACCTTTTGTCCTTTCGACCTTTTGTCTTTCAACCTTTTGTCATAGATTCAGACAAAAAGGTTGAGATAGGCAAAAAATTGTCGAAGTTCAAATCAGCATAACTTTGCGTAGAATGATCCGATTTTGATCAAACTGAGACCATCGGACGCGGAAACTCTTCTAGTATACTGGCCCTATGCGAAACCTCTGATTGGCCATTGGCCACCGGAGGTGTTCCGGGTTTTCCGAGGCTATGTTAAAAATGCATTTTTTCTGCTGCTTGTAATTTTATATGACGTTTGTTGCCATCATGTTTGATGTTTTCCCCAAAAACTAGAACTAATATTCTGACCAATGTTGGCTGCAGATCGAAAATCCGTTAGGTATACGCCGATATATGGCCATTTTCGTGAAAACGATACGGGATTGGCCATACACCCTGAACAAATGTCACTTTCGCAGAACTTCCGGAACCTGTTACAAATTGGCCAAAGAGTCTTACAGTCCTCAAAATATATCTCTAATGAAGATCCTATATTCATCGTCTTGGGAAAACATGATTTTTGACACCCATATATGCATGGTCCAGATGGTGCCAAAACCGGCCCCTCCTGGAAAGCCCATGGAACCTGCTATAAGGGTGGCAGTGGGCACTATCATTCTGGAAATGTTTCTGTGATCATCGTCTCGCAAAGCCATGAAGTTAGATACTCATATTTGCATTATTTCGATCTGTTATCATTTCATCATGTTCCCGGTACCGTTTTTACGGAAATGGCCGTATCTCTGTGTAGTTTAGATGGATTCTCGATCTACAGCCACCATTGGCCGGCATATTAGTTCTAGTTTTCGGAGAAAGCATAAAACGTGATGAAAGTTAACGTCACATAAAATGACAAGCAGTGGAAAAATGCATCTTGAACATACCCTCGGAAAACCCGGAACATTTCCGGTGGCCAAGGACCAATCTCAGGTGTTGCAGGGGGACAGTATACTAGAAGAGTGTCCGCTTCTCATGGTCCTGGTTTTATCAAAATCGGATTATTATACGCAAAGTTATGCTGATTTGAATTTCGACTTATTTTTACCTATCTCAACCTTTTTGTCTAACCCCTGTATATACCGCAGGCATCTGTTGATGAACACCTGCAGCCGTTGAGTGTTCTCCACTGATACACACCATGTTTCGCTAGCGTATAACAGCACAGATTACACGTTAGAGTTGAAAATTCGTATTTTGGTTCGTTCACTTATCTGCTTGTTTTCCCAGATGTTTCTTAAACTTGCAAAGGCAGCCCTTGCTTTCTTGATCCGTGCGCCTATGTCAATCTTGGTACCGCCGTCTGACGCCAAGTGGTCGAAACGTAGGGATTAAATCAAAATTATCGTTTGATTAACAAGACAGCATAGCCGAAACGAAGTATAATTACCTCGATCAGTCGAACTCCCATTACAATCGATATTTCCGAATTTTTCGTGGAAATTCTGTAGAATTTCACATTATTTTTTAGTTTACTTGCGGACATTTCTAAAGAAGTTCCCAAGGATTTTCCGATGGAATTCAAAGATTTTCTCGCTGAAAATATGTTTTTGAATGGAGAAGGGCCGTTTGACCAAGCCAAAATGGGCATACAGCTGGCGGAAAGGGCCATTTGGTCGAATAAATCGACATTTTTGACCATACGTGCTATTCAGCAAATGACATTTTCGGCCATACGACCTGTTCAGCCAAATGACCTTTTCGGCCAAACGATTATTTCGGACAAAAAGCATATTCGGTAAAATGACCCATTCGGCTAAACAACTTTTTCGGTTCGGCTAAATGATCAGTTAGGGCAAAACGGCAATCTCGGCCAAATTACTAGTTCGGTCGTGCGTCGCTTTCAACCAAATGATATTCTTGTTTGGGAGAAAGGGCCATTTGGCAGAACGTGTTAACTTTTTTGTCCATATTACAGTCAACTCTCCACATCTCGATGTTCTATATCTCGATATCTTTCCCTATGTCGATGGTTTCCTCAGTCCCTTCGATCTACATATATTTGGGCTTTCTACATCTCGATAACCTCCTTATCTCGATATCTCTTTATCTCGATGGGTTCTGATCATATTTTGTTCAGGATTCACTCTCCTTATGTCGATATGGTCAGATTTTTAGGCTACTAGACCATCTTTGGACAATAACAAACACATCAACAACAGGAAACGACATTTGTTTTGTTGTCGTTTTTCATAGCAACGAGCTTTTTTGGATCTAGTACCCATTTCAATTTTCCTTCCATTCCTCAATCTCTCCTTATCTCGATGGTCCCTTCAATATCGAGATGTGGAGAGGCGACTGTATCTGTAAAGCAAATTACATTTTCGGCCGTAGAAACAGTTCGGTCAAATATAATATCCAGCCAAATGGTCTTTGCTGCCAAACGATCATTTCAGCCAAACTACCTGTTACGGCAGACGGCCTTTTCTACTAAATTACAATTTCGGCCCTATATCCTTTCCGGTTGCTTCCGGCAAGCCATTTTCAACCGAATAACAGTTTCGGCCAAACGATTAATTAGGGTGAATGGAATTCGGTCTACCGCGTTTTCGGCCATGTGGTATTCGGCCAAATGGCTTTCCGCCGAATAACTGTCGGCCAAACGACCTACTTCTATTTTAATAATTTCCCATAGAAAAAAAATTCTCGTACAAATCTAAAGAAATTCCAGAGAAAATCAATAATAAAAAAACGTAGTAGAAAAATCACCAGACCGTTTCACGCCGCCGCTAATTAAATGGCTTTCGGCGTGACGCCGAAAACACCGTACCCGCAGAAAAAAAGGAATACAGGAAAAGGAACTCAAAATTGCTCATTTTTATTGCCTTTTAATATTTTTCCAAGGAAATTATCTTTTTTTTATTGCTCTTTATTATTATTTTGTGGAAAAAAAAATATTTTGTGGAAAATTTGGTATTTGTTCATTGCTAATATTAAACTTTAATGAAAACTTACTATAACGTAATGGAATATTTTAATTTATTTATGAAAAATTCTTCTTTTATAATTGCAATTTTTCCTTTTTAAAGTGCTAATATACTTTTGTTTCTTGAAAAATTATTTACTTTTTATTGAAATTTTGCATTTTATATGGAAATTTTATATTTATTTATTGCTTCTTCCCTTATTCCTTTCTGGGAATTTCCTAATATTTGATGGAAAAAATATAATTTTATAAGGGGAGTTTTTATTTTAGTCCTGACCAACACATAATACCGAATGACACTTACGAATTTAACCCGAGTAGCACACTTGTCACATATCAGTCACTGTGACTCATATGCGACCAAATTCAGTCATATTGGAGTTGCTGCAACCAAATCTATCTGAACTGTGCTACTAGGGAATTCTTAATACCAAATAGCATTATCCCAAACTACCTTTTGCCAAATGACATTATGCTAGTCCTCCGTTATTATGAAGTCCTATGGTAGTCCTACATTATGGAAGTCCTCCGTTGAAATCAGTCTGAGGTTTTCTTCGAAAATCAGATGGGGATTACTTATTATTATTATTTTACCAGATGGGAATTACTTCTGGGGATCAATTTGGGGCTTCCTTGAGTAATAAATATAGAGCTTCCTTCTGAAACCAGATGCAGACTTCATCCGCCAATAATGATGGATCTATTTGAGAATTCTTTATAATACCAGATGAGGATCAATTCCGGAAATCATTCTGCGGCCTAATGACAGAATATCAGACTGATATCTGAGCCATCATCTGAGAATTAGATGATCTTCATCTTATTCCATGAAGAACAAAACTGATTGCAGGATGAGGTATATAATCCCGGAATTCTGGGGATTTCTGCTGAAATCAGTCTGATTGATTCCTTTGAGAATCAAATAAATCAATCTTGGAAATCAGTCTGAGATTTTTTTTTTCGGGAATCAGATAAATACCTCATCCTGCAATCAGTTATGGTCTTCATGGAATAAGATGGAGACTTCATCAGGAAGCCATTCCAGGGTTTTCTGCTAAATTCAGGTAGAAGATTCCACCAAGAATTAGATGGAGACTTTATTCGAGTATTAGTTTGCAAAAGTTAGACAAAGAACTCTGTGGGGTATCAGATAGAGACTTCATCTAATAATTAGAATGGAGCTTCCTGCGGAAATCAGTCTGGAGCTTCATTAGGAAATCCGATGGAGTCTTTATCCAGAAATCAAGCTAAGGCTATCTTCGGGAATCAGATAACGACATCATTCATCAATAAGTATGGGGTATTCTGTGCAAATCAGATGATGATTACTTCTGTGAATCAGTTTGATTCATGGGGAAATTAATTCGAGAATCAGTGTGGTACTCCCTGCGGAAATCAGTCTGACACTTTCAGATGGGGATTAGACTACTTTTAGAAACCAATGTGAGGTTTTTGTTTCAAAAAAAGATTTTGAAGCTCCTCCGTAACGTAGTCTGACGATTCCTAACATTACAGCGGGAATCAAACCGGAGCATTCTACCAAAATCCCGGATTTTTCTAGGGAATCAGATTAGGACTGTACCGGAGGTGAGCCAGCCAAGGGCTGAAAGCCTCCTTAATAAACATATATCTTTAGTATTAAATTATCCAGCAGTAATGTTGATGCTCTATGAAGAAATTTATCTGGGTCTTCGGAATTCGGAACTGGTTGAACCTTGAAAAAATTGATTAACTCATACCGTTACATAATTCATTTAACTCTAAGCAACTATGTACCTTTAAGGGCAGTGAACGGATAACACTATGAAAAATTCATAATGTTTATGTATTTCTTCTGATAGCGGCTACATTTGAGTTGTATTGCAGGAATCACGTGCGGTAAAGATTTTGTTCCACAATTTTTGCAAAAATATTTCGTATGCTCATTGCTCACCCAGTGTAAAGTCCGTAGTCCACTGTATGTTATAATTACAAATATCTGTCAAGTTTATCAGGACATCTACCAAACTGATTAGAAATAGACATGAATATCAGATTGACTTGATAAATATTTGTCTTAATGGCAAATAGTGTATTGATAGCTTAAGAGCATTTTATGTGACTTCTGTAGGAACGAAATCAAGTTGCATCCAATGTTACTGAACAAAAAAAAATCAACTCACCATGCGGATAGGGCGTCGAGTTGGAGTGCCGGTGCCGGTCGTGCCCGTGGTGCCGGTTCGGGTTCGGGTAGGTCGGGTTGCTGTTGCTCTTGAGGATTTCCGCGTTCGGTGCCGACGTGGGCAGCACATGGTCCCGCTCCAGGTCCAGTTCGTAGTTCCGATGATTGGCACTGATCTGCTGCTGGTTGAAGTGGGGGTCTCGCCCGATGCCGGGCGGTCCACCCACCCCGGAGCCGAATCCGTCACCCAGACCGGCTCCACTGCCTCCGCCGCTGCCGCCCAGACCCAGCGGATCCTTGTCCTTTTCTCGGTACCTGTGTAGAGAGAGGGAGATAGGAAAAAAAACACGCACATTGTTAGTATTTTATTACCTGACAAACAGATGTTACGGCTCGTTATGAATTTTCAGAGCCGGGTGATGCGACGCGACGAAAAGGGAAGCAGAAGGTGGCCGAGTAGTTCAACGCAAACATGAGAAGAAAGCGAAGGAATTTTATCATTTCTTCATGCTTCGATTCGACGAAGTGTTTTTGCTTCTATGGGTTTACCTGCGTCGGATCGGACAGGACCCAATATAACTCAAAGAAAGACAGTGCCATTAGGGTAGCACGACATTTTTCCTCATAAAATTGTTTCTCGGAAAATATTCTATGCTTATTTTTTAATCAAACTTTTTGAAACGATTGAAAAATGTTATGTCTATCATAATTGAAGTCAAATATAGTTTTCTTCGTCGTCATGTGAATTCACATAGTCGAACAACATATTGGCAAATAAGCAAATCTACAAAGTCGCCAAGCTTAGAGCTGGGAAATTTCTGGGACACCCTAAGGACCAGGGTCAGGGACAACAGACGGTCTGACTGAAAGCCAATAAGCATTCTCTTTCTTCGATGAATTATACTCATTGATATATTCCGACAAAAGCCCCTGGACCCTCGTCCCCGCAATCTTCGTCGCCGGTAGGGGGTGTGTTTGACTGACTAAGGCAGTACCAATTTGTGTGCATAGAGTAGGGAAGGCCACAGTGTGGCAGCAGCGGGCTGTGCAGCCCGGGGAGGAAGAAACACGGAATGAGAAAGCTGTTGTTGACCCGCTTCAGCGGAAGACGGTGAGGCAGTGACGAGTCAAATGTGTGGGCTCTCCGGGTCGCTCGAACCTGGGCAGTGAGCTTTCTTCCGAGATAAGACGTTTTCAAATCGTTTTCAAAACTAAATGATATGTCACATGTGAGATAATGGGAATGTGTCTGATGACAACAATCAGATTTCATATTAAATTGCATGAATCCACTCAATGATTTGCGGAAAAATCCTAATATGTTAATACATTTGTTTATAAAATAAAGTGATATAATTTGAGAAGTGATTAGTAGATTGCAAGAAGTTATTTCTACCCAGCTGATCAATCTGACGGCTTCACCAACAGTGTTTCGTCAAACAAAGTGCCTGAAAACCACTGCGCCTAATGCTCACATCCGCCTACTTCTGTACCTGAGCTGCCTGTTCTTGTTGTTGCTGTCGTCAGTCAGCCAGGTCAGAATGAAAGTCGATCAGCCAGCGGCATTCATTCTCAGGGAACGCAAAGCTCAGTCGAGCGTGATGAAGAGTGCTGATATCCATCCCTGCCGCAACTCCTGATTCCGCCACCATCGCCGACACATTTTCCTTCTACTTTCCCTCGATGATGATTCACATCGGCACCGGGTATCAACGTAAAATGTGCATCATCAATAAAAATTACATTTTTAGTAGTTTAGGGTCTTTTCACTTCCCTTTCTCCGATGTGTCCTTTGTGCGAGAGGTCGTTTGTTCGTCCGCCGACGATCGGTATCAGCGGAGGCCACTACACAACAATTACGGGCCCAGTAAATGTTTAAAACCGTTTATCCACCGGGCGAGCACGCAAGCACATGGATGATGGGCCGCCCAAGCAACAGTTGCTGCAGATGGTGATGAGTACTGCGCTGCCCCGCAAAAGGCGAAATACAAATTGGATTGTTTGGGATCGTTTAAGGGTAGGAGGTCGTTCGAAAAGATAGATGTTATTTTCCCCGTCCTGGACAAGGTGATAAAACATAATTCGGTTTGTGCGGATGCAAAAAAGGTGTTTTTCTGAGAAGAAAAAAAACGAGTGGAAGCTCGTGCCAGGGTGGAATTGCTTTATAGCCGGTGAAACTAATATTTCAAACAAGGAAAGCCAATAGGTCAAAAATAACTAAGAAAGAGTACGATTTTATGGGTAACCGGTTCTAGAAATAAACAAATATTTCAACTGCTTGTAAAATATATTGGGGTGGATGAAAAATCTGCCGATTATAAATGACATGCTTTCCATGTTTAAAAACTGATTTGCAGAAAAATGTGTTATTTGGTGCAGAAAATATTTATTAAACGAACTTAACGGCTTAGATTATGTTTCTGTTCTAGTGAGTGGAGTCATGTCCTTGAATAAAATGGTTCTGGTAAACCGAGTTAGTTTGAAATGTTGATTCTAATAATTCATAAGTTGAATCTAAATGACTGCTCGATTATTTGGGCTGAACCCAAAGTTACATGGATATTTTAGGACTCCAATCAAACCTCATTTGGGAATCCAATCGAATCTCATTTGGAATTCTAATCGAACTACATTTTGATTCCTATCGAATTCCATTCTGGATTCTGAACGATTCCTATTTGAGATTCTGATCGAACTTCACTTGAGATTCTAAACCCATTTGCGATAAAAATTGAATTTCAGTTGCGATTTTAATCGAATCACATTTGGGGTTCAAATTGATACCAGATTTGAATTCGATCAAACCCAATCAAACCCATTTGAGATTGCAATCGAATCCCTTTTGGGATTCCAATTGAATCTTATTTGGGATTCCAATCGAATCTCAATTGGGATTCCAAACGAATCCTATAGAAAAATCCAATAGAATTCCATTTGAAAATCCAATCAAATACCATTTTGGATTCCAATCGAATCCTATTTTGGATTTCAGGCGAATCCCATTTGAGATTCCAATCGAATTTCATTTTAAGCCCCAATCGAATCCTATTTTCCTATCGAATCCCATTTGAGATTTCAATCGAATTCATTGATTATAGTTCGACTGAGACATTTGTTCTTGACTTCGGGCTTTTTCAGTCTGAAATATATTCAAACGGGTTTACATTTGCATTGCCCGACGTTTCGGCCCGTTTATTTGGTCTTTTTCGAGAGGAAAGGTGTCTGTCTGTCATTTTGTAATTCCAATCGAATTCCATTTGAGCTCCTAATAGAATCCCATTTGGGATTCCCAACGAACCAATTCCAATTGAATCTCATTTTGAAATATCATTAAATAAAATTGATTTTAATTTAGGATTCCAATCGAATCTTATTTGAAATCCCAATCGAATCACATTTGGGATTTAAAACATATTTTTTTATATTCCATTCGGGATTCCATTTGAACACCATTTGGAATTCCAATCGATTCCTAATCTTGATTCCAATCGTATGTCGTGTGGGAGTCTCATTTGGTACCCTAATCGGAACCCATTTGGGATACTAATCGAATCTCATTTGTGACTCAAATCGAACTCTCAATTTGGATTCAAATCAAATTCCAATTTAGATTCCAATCGAATCTCATATTAAATCTCTGTCGAATCTCTTTTGGAATTCTGTTCTGAAAACGACAAATAAATCGGTTTAATTTGGCTGAAAAGTCCATTTTCTGGGCAGACGAGATAGGAATGTTCTTCCTTTGGTTGAAAAGTTCAACGTTTCTGTTCCTGATAGAAGGCAATATCATATGCACGATTTTCACAAAGAAGCAGCAGCCAAGTCGGAGAAGTGTGTACTCGTGGTTTGGAGAACTTTTTCATTTCAGGGAAATCTCCATTCGTGTGGATATCAAGATTACATCGAAAAGCTAGAGATAAACAAAATCGAACACGACGAGTGATTGGTGAGCCCATATTTCGCTTTCCAGCAGAATAAAGCTAAGATTTACAATTCTGCATGTTTAAA
This sequence comes from Armigeres subalbatus, assembly GCF_024139115.2. NCBI lineage: Eukaryota > Metazoa > Arthropoda > Insecta > Diptera > Culicidae > Armigeres > Armigeres subalbatus. The sequence goes on along the minus strand of NC_085141.1, from coordinate 353,507,196 downwards.
TGTAACTTAAAGTCAATTTTCATGGTTCTACACATTTATGAAAAAAATATTGAAAATTAAGTGATATTTTGTCCGTGTCTTCGCTCGTATACTTTTGAAGAAATATTTGTAGTTTAGTATTTTTCTACAACTAACCTTATTCAAAAGAAGGTTATAGTGGTGAATGTTATACAGTAAAACCTCCATGAGTCGATATTGAAGGGACCGTCGACTCATGGAACTATCGAGATGTGGAATATAAAATCCTTGGTAAGCTGTTTGAAGGGACCATCATAGTAACCCAGAAAATATTTTTTAATATGGAATAATTTGCTTTCATGAGTCGATATCGAGTCATAGAACATCGACTCATGGAGGTTTAACTTTACTCTAAAATATTTATTCAACTCGTTACACGAAAAATAAAAAAATAATGCTGAAAATTAAAAAATTGCCATAAGTCTGCATTGAATAGGAATTTTCAATCAGTAAATTAGTTTGAAAAATTAAGTCATAAGTCATTAAGTCTTAAGACGAGTTTGTACAATCCCATTTAATTCCACCACTTAATTGTACCTTGACAGATACGTATTTCGACCTTAACAGTAAAGTCGTCCTCAGTGTCTCGTACGAGTCGAGTCAAGTACGCCGGACAGCAACCCTGCAAAGATGGTGTTCGCTTCCGATCCGGCAGGTGCAAAACGACTTGGCGAGCGTGGGGCGTATCCGAGGATGGAGAGATGCGGCCTCGAACCGTGCATTGTGGCGTCAAATTGTTGATTCAGTGTTATCTGTTTAGATGTTAACTAAATAAATGAAATGAAATGAAATGTACAAACTTGGAACTATCCGAGCATCACCTTTCTCTATAGTAATACGAACTCGAAGGTCTCCCTCGATGCCAGAGTTTGATTCACTCCAGTCGCCATAACGGAGCGGAATAGTTGGTGGGTAGAGCTTTTCTAACCATTTGGTCAACCATTTTTAGTATTCAACTTCTAGACTTCAGAATAGAGATCCCTGAACGGGTGATTTGTCTTTACATAAAATACACTCGACTGATTTCGTGATATTGTGCAAACAGAAGTACTTTATCAGTAATTATGACAGCAGAATGTAGATTGGGGAGCCTATTTAATTGCACCTTTAAGAAATGACTTGACGATTACTCCCAATTAAATAGTTATTTTAAGAATGTTATGGATCTGGTAATTCACTGAAGGCTGCTTGTTCGAAAATGTAAAGCATCAGTACATATTGTACGATGCTCAAGAGTGTGGAAGAAAACTGATAATTGATTAAAATGTATCGTTGGCATTGATTTACGTTTAAAAAGAAATAACAAAATGAATACACATGAACACTCTTTCAATCAAATAAAATAAATGCTCTTCAATACCGTCGTGGTATAGATATCTTCGCACAATCTTTTGTCATTGTAGTCAAATGTCTCTAATACATCTGCTGATACAATCAAAGATCTCGTCGAGGAATTGGAGCAGCAAAGATTAGGCTCCACTGACTGGATTGAGAATTGATTGTTAAATTAGTTTCCCGGGGAAAAGGTTTGCACATCCTAAGCTTTGCGTCATTCAAGGTGGGCATGCTGATGCATTTTTCTACATGGTCTAGTGAAATTTTGAAGAAAAGAGTACTTCACGCAAAGTGTTTTGGAAACCGGCAATTTCTTCCAGTGACCGAATCCAGTCCTCTGAGCGTACGGAACAAAACGTCAAGCCGACAGTTATAACAAAAAATGCAACTACATCTCTGCCAGATATTTCTTACTGTCTGTTGCAGCAAATTCCGCACACAAAAACGACGTGAAATTTGTGACCGTTTATTACCAAAACGTGTAAGGAATCTATGGTAAAACAAACAAGCTCTAATCTAATTAAGTACATCTAAATAAGACGTTATTGTCCTCGCAGAAACTTGGTTATGCTCCAATGTCTCATCTCAGAGTTCGCAACAACGTACTCAGTCTAGTGATCTTTAACGTGATGACAGTTTAATCCGTTTTGAGAAAATTATCTAAGCTCTTTTAGTGTCTTCACCTGTCATAAGACGAGTTTATTACTATTCAATTTTATTCCAGCACGTTTTGTAATCTTTATAGATACGTATTTCAAGCTCAACTGTGACTTGTGATGCAGTCTTCAATGCATCGCGCAGTTTTTTTTTGTAGTTACATTGTTCGATTAGAGACGTCAACAAGAAAAAAAATCCGGCTTAATTCTGGTCGTATATCTAAAGGCGAAAAAACGCAAGATGAGTCTTATCCGAGTGGAAGGAAGGCATTCGTCAACATGAGTGGATTACGTTCTCGCACCTTTTCTATTACATTGATGACGCCATTGCAGTCTTACCAGAAGGGGTTGCGAACATGTTTGCGGATTGAGTCGTCGCTTTTAAGAATATATGCTCCTAATTGCTGCCTCTAACGCTTATCATCAATAGATCAATTCATGAGAGTACATGTTTTTTAGAATTTCTGTTCCTAATACCGTGGACCCCCGGTAATATGACGTTTTCACTTTTTAATATGAACCCCGTTCGTTTGAACATCGTTCAAATTAAAAATGGTTCGTCATTTAGCACGTGGAATCGAGAAAAGAAAAATGGAACATCGTGAAACGGAACGCAGAATCAAATCAAACCAGCAAGGAGAGCAGCCAGAAACCAGTTTTCTGATGCCAATAGAGTAACCAGAAGTTCAAAAAAATATATTAAGCTCTTTTAGTGGAATGTATTAATTCGTCTTAGACGGTTCAGAAGTTCAAATTAAAAATGAACACGGTTAATTTGATTGAGGTACAGTTCAAAGTATCAGGGGTCCACGGTAAGAGGAAAAGATCTATTATATCAGCGGATCTCAACCTGGGGTATCATCGCTGACCCCAGGGGGTACCTCGGACAAGACTGCGTAATGGCGGATATATTACAATTCTAAGAAACATTTTGATAAAGTTCTGATAATTGTATACTTTTTTTATTATACAGCTTTGTAATGTGCATAATGCGTACGACGATCAGTAAACAAAGACTATTGAATCCTGACCACCCCAACCAGCACAGTGTATGGAAGATTGTGGGGAAAAAAGATAAAGAAGACAAACGACTTTTAACAAATGAATCCACAAAAGTAAAAAAAATGTTCCATAAAACCTACCTGTCCAAGACAAAATGTTGAATAAGATGTTAAGAATATGCTTCCGAACTAGAATCTAAAATCTAAACTCCGTTTGAGACATGAAGGTTTTTTTTTTTAAATCAAAAAATCAGTAGCTTCGTTGCAAGAGGCTTGGAAGCCTACTTCTAAGTGTCTCATAAGGCTTTTTCCAAGCAGCTCAAAAGCCTCCTTTCAAGAGGTTTCACGGAAAAAAGTAATGAAAGTTCGACGACATGTTAATAAAATAATAATATTGCTTTATTGTTACATGATCGCGTAATTTGTAATTGATTTACATATAAAATTGCAATACATTTATTAACTTTCATGCTCTAAATACGAGCATCAAAATAAACGTTAATTTACAAAATATTACCGACTGTGTCCGAAACCTCTTTTCAAGCGGCTCCGGAGTTTCTTTTCAAGAGGCTCGGAAGCCTCCTTTTAAGAGACTCGAAAGCCTCCTTTCAAGAGGCTTGGAAGCCACCTTTCAAGAGGCTTGGAGGCCTCCTTTCAAGAAGGCCGGAAGCCTCCTTTCAAGAGGGCCGGAAGCCTTCTTTCAAGAGGGCCGGAAGCCTCCTTTCTAGAGGGCCGGAAGCCTCCTTTCAAGAGGGCCGGAAGCCTCCTTTTAAGAGACTCGAGAGCCTCCTTTCAAGAGGCTTGGAAGCCACGTTTCAAGAGGCTTGGAAGCCTCCTTTCAAGAGGGCCGGAAGCCTCCTTTTAAGAGACTCGAGAGCCTCCTTTCAAGAGGCTTGGAAGCCACGTTTCAAGAGGCTTGGAAGCCTCCTTTCAAGAGGGCCGGAAGCCTCCTTTCAAGAGGCTCGGAAGCCTTTTTTCAAGAGGCTCGGAAGCCTCCTTTTAAGAGACTCGAAAGCCTCCTTTCAAGAGGCTTGGAAGCCACGTTTCAAGAGGCTTGGAAGCCTCCTTTCAAGAGGGCCGGAAGCTTCCATTCAAGAGGGCCGGAAGCCTCCTTTCAAGAGGCTCGGAAGCCTCCTTTCAAGAGGCTCGGAAGCCTCCTTTCAAGAGGCTCGGAAGCCTCCTTTCAAGAGGCTCGGAAGCCTCCTTTCAAGAGGCTTGGAAGCCTCCTTTCAAGAGAGCCGGAAGCCTCCTTTCAAGAGGCTCTTGAAAGCCTCCATTCAAGAGGGCCGGAAGCCTCCTTTCAAGATGGCCGGAAGCCTCCTTTTAAGAGGGCCGGAAGCCTCCTTTTAAGAGGCTTGGAAGCCTCCTTTTAAGAGGCTTGGAAGCCTCCTTTCAAGAGGCTCGGAAGCCTCCTTTCAAGAGGCTCGGAAGCCTCCTATCAAGAGGCTCGGAAGCCTCCTTTCAAGAGGCTCGGAAGCCTCCTTTAAAGAGACTCGGAAACCTCATTTCAAGAGGCTCGGAAGCCTCCTTTCAAGAGGCTCGATAGCCTCCTTTCAAGAGGCTCGGAAGCCTCATTTCAAGAGGCTAGGAAGCCTCCTTTCAAGAGGCTCGGAAGCCTCCTTTCAAGAGGCTCGGAAGCCTCCTTTCAAGAGGTTCGGAAGCTTCCTTCGTGAGGGCCGAAAGCCTCCTTTCAAGAGGCTCGGAATCCTCCTTTTAAGAGGCTTAGAAGCCTCCTTTCAAGAGGCTCGGAAGCCTCCTTTCAAGAGCCTCGGCAGGCTCCTTTCACGAGCCCTCAAAGCCTCCTTTCAAGAGACTCGAAGCCTCCTTTCAAGAGACTCGGAAGCCTCCTTTCAAGAGACTCAGGAAGCCTCCTTTCAAGAGGCCTGAAACCTCCTTTCAAGAGGCTCAGAAGCCTCCTTCAAGAGGCCCAGGAAGCCTCCTTTCAAGAGGCTCAAGCCTCCTTTCAAGAGGCTCGGAAGCCTCCTTTCAAGAGGCTCGGAAGCCTCCTTTCAAGAGGCTCGGAAGCCTCCTTTCAAGAGGCTCGGAAGCCTCCTTTCAAGAGGCTCGGAAGCCTCCTTTCAAGAGGCTCGGAAGCCTCCTTTCAAGAGGCTCGGAAGCCTCCTTTTAAGAGGCTCGGTAGCCTCCTTTTAAGAGGCTCGGTAGCCGCCTTTTAAGAGGCTCGGAAGCCTCCTTTCAAGAGGCTCGGAAGCCTTCTTTCAAGAGGCTCGGAAGCCTCCTTTCAAGAGGCTCGGAAGCCTCCTATCAAGAGGCTCGGAAGCCTCCTTTCAAGAGGCTCGGAAGCCTCCTTTAAAGAGACTCGGAAACCTCATTTCAAGAGGCTCGGAAGCCTCCTTTCAAGAGGCTCGATAGCCTCCTTTCAAGAGGCTCGGAAGCCTCATTTCAAGAGGCTAGGAAGCCTCCTTTCAAGAGGCTCGGAAGCCTCCTTTCAAGAGGCTCGGAAGCCTCCTTTCAAGAGGTTCGGAAGCTTCCTTCGTGAGGGCCGAAAGCCTCCTTTCAAGAGGCTCGGAATCCTCCTTTTAAGAGGCTTAGAAGCCTCCTTTCAAGAGGCTCGGAAGCCTCCTTTCAAGAGCCTCGGAAGCCTCCTTTCAAGAGCCTCGAAAGCCTCCTTTCAAGAGACTCGGAAGCCTCCTTTCAAGAGACTCGGAAGCCTCCTTTCAAGAGACTCGGAAGCCTCCTTTCAAGAGGCTCGGAAACCTCCTTTCAAGAGGCTCGGAAGCCTCCTTTCAAGAGGCTCGGAAGCCTCCTTTCAAGAGGCTCGGAAGCCTCCTTTCAAGAGGCTCGGAAGCCTCCTTTCAAGAGGCTCGGAAGCCTCCTTCCAGAGGCTCGGAAGCCTCCTTTCAAGAGGCTCAGAAGCCTCCTTCAAGAGGCTCGGAAGCCTCCTTTCAAGGGCTCACAGCCTCCTTTCAAGAGGCTCAGAAGCCTTATTTCAAGAGGCTCAGAAGCCTCCTTTCAAGAGGCTCAGAAGCCTCCTTTCAAGAGGCTCAGAAGCCTCCTTTCAAGAGGCCCAAAAGCCTCCTTTCAAGAGGCTCAGAAGCCTTATTTCAAGAGGCTCAGAAGCCTCCTTTCAAGAGGCTCGGAAGCCTCCTTTCAAGAGGCTCGGAAGCCTCCTTTCAAGAGGCTCCGAAGCCTCCTTTCAAGAGGCTCGGAAGCCTCCTTTCAAGAGGCTCGGAAGCCTCCTTTTAAGAGGCTCGGTAGCCTCCTTTTAAGAGGCTCGGTAGCCGCCTTTTAAGAGGCTCGGAAGCCTCCTTTCAAGAGGCTCGGAAGCCTTCTTTCAAGAGGCTCGGAAGCCTCCTTTCAAGAGGTTCGGAAGCCTCCTTTCAAGAGGCTCGGAAGCCTCATTTCAAGAGACTCGGAATTCTTATTTTACGAGGCTTGGAAGACTCCTTTCAAGAGGCTCGGAAGCCTCCTTTCAAGAGGCTCGGAAGCCTCCTTTCAAGAGGCTCGGAAGCCTCCTTTCAAGAGGCTCGGAAGCCTCCTTTCAAGAGGCTCGGAAGCCTCCTTTCAAGAGGCTCGGAAGCCTCCTTTCAAGAGGCTCGGAAGCCTCCTTTTAAGAGGCTCGGTAACCTCCTTTTAAGAGGCTCGGTAGCCGCCTTTTAAGAGGCTCGGAAGCCTCCTTTCAAGAGGCTCGGAAGCCTTCTTTCAAGAGGCTCGGAAGCCTCCTTTCAAGAGGTTCGGAAGCCTCCTTTCAAGAGGCTCGGAAGCCTCATTTCAAGAGACTCGGAATTCTTATTTTACGAGGCTTGGAAGACTTCTTTCAAATTTCTTGGAAGTCTTCTTTCAGGAGGCTCCGAAGCATCCTTTTAAAAGGCTCGAAAGCTTCTTTTCAAGAAGATTGGAAGCCTTATTTCAAAGATTCTCGAAAGTATCTTTTCAAGAGGCTCGGAAGCTTCATTTCGAGAGGCTCGGAAGCCTCCTTTCAAGAGGCTCGGAAGCCTCCTTTCAAGAGGCTCGGAAGCCTCCTTTCAAGAGGCTCGGAAGCCTCCTTTCAAGAGGCACGGAAGCCTCCTTTCAAGAGGTTCGGAAGCCTCCTTTCAAGAGGCTCGGAAGCCTCCTTTCAAGAGGCTCGGAAGCCTCCTTTCAAGAGGCTCGGAAGCCTCCTTTCAAGAGGCTCGGAAGCCTCCTTTCAAGAGGCTCGGAAGCCTCCTTTCAAGAGGCTCTGGAAGCCTCCTTTCAAGAGGCTCTGGAAGCCTCCTTTCAAGAGGCTCGGAAGCCTCCTTTCAAGAGGCTCGGAAGCCTCCTTTCAAAAGGCTCGGAAGCCTCCTTTCAAGAGGCTCGGAAGCCTCATTTCAAAAGACTCGGAATTCTTATTTTACGAGGCTTGGAAGACTTCTTTCAAATGTCTTGGATGTCTTCTTTCAGGAGGCTCCGAAGCGTCCTTTAAAGAGGCTCGAAAGCTTCTTTTCAACAAGATTGGAAGCCTCCTTGCAAAGATACTCTAAAGTATCTTTTCAAGAGGCTCGGAAGCTTCATTTCGAGAGGCTCGGAAGCCTCCTTTCAAGAGGTTCGGAAGCCTCCTTTCAAGAGGTTCGGAAGCCTCCTTTCAAGAGGTTCGGAAGCCTCCTTTCAAGAGGTTCAGAAGCCTCCTTTCGAGAGGCTCGGAAGCCTCCTTTCAAGAGGCTCGGAAGCCTCCTTTCAAGAGGCTCGGAAGCCTCCTTTCAAGAGGCTCGGAAGCCTCCTTTCAAGAGGCTCGGAAGCCTCCTTTCAAGAGGCTCGGAAGCCTCCTTTCAAGATGCTCGGAAGCCTCCTTTCAAGAGGCTCGGCAGCCTCCTTTCAAGAGGCTCAGACACCTCCTTTCAAGAGGCTCAGAAGCCTCCTTTCAAGAGGCTCGGAAGCCTTCTTTCAAGAGGCTCGGAAACCTTCTTTCAAGAGGTTCGGAAGCCTCCTTTCAAGAGGCTCGGAAGCCTCTTTACAAGAGGCTGGGAAGCCTCCTTTCAAAAGGCTCGGAAGCCTCCTTTCAAGAGGCTTGAAAGCCTGCTTTCAAGAGACTCACAAGTCTCCTGTTAAGAGGCTCGGAAGCCTCCTTTCAAGAGGCTCGGAAGCCTCCTTTCAAAAGGCTCGGAAAACTTCTTTCAAAATGCTTGGAAGTCTTCTTTCAAGAGGCTCCAAAGCGTCCTCTCAAGAGGCTCGAAAGCCTCCTGTCAAAAGGCTGGGAATTCTTATTTTAAAAAGGTCGGATGACTTTTTTCAAGAGGCTCGGAAGCCTCCTTTCTAGAGGGTCGGAATTCTTATTTTACGAGGCTTAAAAGACTTCTTCCAAAATGCTTGGAAGTTTTCTTTCGAGAAGCTCCGAAGCGTCCAGTCAAGAGGCTCGGAATTATTCTTTTAATAGGCTCAGAAGCGTCCTTTCAAGATGCTCAAAAGCCTCCTTTCAAGAGACTCGGAAGTCTCCTTTCGAGAGGTTCGAAAGCCTCCTTTCAAGAGGGTCTGAATTGTAATTGTAATTTAGGATCCTACAATTTAAAATATATGTGAGGCGAAAATTACTCAAAAAAAACTAATAAGAGCGTAGAACCTTAATAGGGAAAAATTGTTGTAAGAAACTCAGAGGAAAGTGTTGTAAATTAAATATGGCTCAGAAAATTCATTGTGGGTTGATGTGATGTTAAACCTCAAGGTGGTTGCTTTGGTAAAGCGTTCATAGTGGGTAGAATTTTTTTAGAGGAAAATGTTTTTGATTTTCGTCATCAACAAATTTAATTATTTCGAATTCCTGGGGACTGAAGAATTTGGAATAAAAAGCAATTCTAGCAGGAAAATATCGTGAAAAAATAACTCAGTCTTGGGCTCACTCTCAAATAAATAATAATCGGATGTTCAGTTTTTAATTCAGTGAAGCGAGCATGTTATTTATCCGACGGTTTTTTCCCCTTGAGGAAGACACAACCCCCGTGTCGAAATGTTGGATAAATAACATACTTGTTAACCAAATTTGAGACTGAGTATGCGTTTAGTAAGAAAATATGTTTGATATCAGAACTTCAAATTCAAAAACTCAAAAGCAGTGGAGGTGGTCCTCCGATAATATAAAGAACGAAAATGGATAACTAACACCCGAATTTTACTCTATATGCATGTATGACAATCTCCCAAATTATATTCGCTCGAAACCATTATCAATGTCTACAAATTTGAAATGGCAGGATAATTTATAGATTATCGGCTTGACAGATTTTGAGCTGCCGCTTGCCGATGCAAAATTGTCGGTCGCGGCGTGATGCAAACAACTGTCAAGGACGGTGACGGTGAACACAAGAGCATAACGTTCTTTCTTTTAAAGCATGCATTTGTTCGAAAGACCGAGCTGGATATTTTTTTAAATTTATTGCAAACGGCATTGTGTCAAACAGTTTATCAATAAAAATATTTGAATTTCAGGGCAAATGCATTAAAAAAAAAAACCTTTTTAGGCCAAATGGAGATTTAGAATTACGATTAACGACTTTACGCCGAATTATTTGTCACCTTTTATTGACGAATGGAATTCGGGTATTTGTGCGAATTGATTGCACGTTGTGGGGTGCCTATTCAATGCCGCTGAATCGGTTTGATCCTTAAAAATGCGTTCTTTGTGGAACGCAGCAAAATTTCGAAAATCGTGTTTAACGAAATTTGGTTAGTAATAGGATTAGCTCCATGAGTGTGGTTCTATACACTTCACGAGCCAAGAATTTATTGTAGCATTTTGACCAAAGTCTTCTTAGAAAAATCACCAATTGTCCTTCATTAATCTTCTGATTGATAAACCATTGATTGCATCCAGAGAGAGAGGAAAAAAAATCAAATTCTGCCAGTTAACCGTTAGAAAACTTAATTTAACTTAAAGGTTAAATAATAAATCATGAGAAAAACATGAGCCTCATTAAATTTAAATTGAAACGGCCGAAGCGGCTTCTCATACACTAAATTTGGTCCAAAACTGTTGAATGGCCTCCCACTTCAATGTGCTGCCGCTTGCGATAGTTTTGAAGAATGTTTGAAGCTGGTCAAAAAGATTAAAGGCGGTATCATTGCGAAACACATGCTGTAAGTAATTGATTCATATTATATTAACTTTCAATAAAGACAATTGTCATGAAAATCCGAATAACTCTGAGTTAAGTTAAGTTTGAATTTGTATGAGAATATATTGGACACGTATTTTTAACACATTCAACTCTAATTTTGTTGAAACTTTTCTCTTAAATAAGATGAACTATTTTTTGAGAATTTTCGTTCGTTCTTGACCAAATTACATAGCTTCCACTTTGCAACCAAATTGCTTTCTAAACATCGTTCAGCTTAGCTTAGCTTAGCTTAGCTTAGACTGACTGTACATATCAATGGTTGCTACTCCGTGATTGATCAGAACTGGTGCAAATTGCACTACGATCCAAGTGAATAGTGGTTGAGATTTACCAACTATTCTCGAAGTGCACGTTTCAGCAGCTCGCAAATGTTGATCAATAACGGCGCCGGCCAAGTCCTTACAGTCAGTTGGGAAAGGGAGGGAATGTGAGTGTGTGGTAATTGTTGCTACTAGAGACCGAGAATACCTCTGCATCTCCACATTTACCACGGGAAGGAAGTAGTGTTAGTTGGGTGGGGTAATCAGTAACATAGATCGGGATTCACCATGGAAAGTGATGTGACCTATGAAACTTCTACTCAGCATTATTAGCATTCCCTTAATTTGTTCAATTGTTCATTCTTCGCGAGAATAAACAATCAATCGCTCAAAGTGAGTTCATTTGAATTTCGGATTAGGCGCCCGCGTTATCATTTCATCAACGTAAGAAAAGTAAAAAAGAAACGGGATTAAAAATAATTGATAGTAATCGAAAAGCTAATGTTATTCAGCAACCCTTATTTTATCTCTATTTGACGTTAAGTAAGAATGTAAATTTACGTTCATTTTACATGTCGTTTATTTTGCATTACTTTCGCGCGCGCGTGTGTGTCACTTGCCTTGACCAGTATACCGTAATCAGGATCTCACTGGTATTAATCCTGATGTGCCGGTTGGCACTCGTGTTGGGCTTGTGCGCTTTGAGCGGCACACGGTCGCTTCATAAAATCGCACATGGTGCAATACAAGATGCTAAATTGGAGACGATATACATACATGTTGTGTGGAAAAGTACCTCTATCGCCTGCACTTCAGCATCCTACACGACACCATATACGTTCATGTGTTGACTGGGTTTGATAGGGCCTGCTTATGGACACATGCAGCTTTTTGTAGAGGTTTAACAGAGCCCACTGTCAAACCCCACCACATCCTAGGCAGGCCCCCTAACTCGCAGTGGCCATGGGGAGGGGTCGTCAAGCCCTTGGACATAGTCCCTGCTGCCCCTCCAAATTGCTTTCTAAACATCGTTCAGCACATAAATTCAAAAATTTGAGTTTAAAATGAGTTCGATTCCTAAATTGATTACAGCTCTATCTTTCCAATTCACTTAAATCACTTACATTCCTATGAGCACTGCTTCGGAACTCGTAACGTTCCTGTCATAAACACTTCCCAGCAAACAATCGGTAAAGCATCGGCAATTATACAAACCAGGCCCGGGTGTAATTACGGCCCATTTGTAAAACGATGAGTGCCGTATGTGTGGTGCCGATATTGCGCCACCACTAACTGCCCCGTGAAGCTACAATTTCGGTACCGGCAGCAATCTAATTGCAGCTCAGTCCGTTTGAAGTAGGTACTGACAAAATACCCACTATGATTAACTCGTCTCTATTAGGTAAGCGGTTCTTGGATCGGGCCCAAAAGGGCTGTTTCGTCCGTGACGGCCTTGTGCCTTCCGTGTGCCGGGAAAGCGATTAAACTTTTCGCGCTCCAGCGGGGATTCACAGCGGCGTGATATGTCGGGTTTAGCAAACAATTTAACTTTTTCCTTGACTAAACTCGGGCTAAGTGAATTGCATGGTTAATAATTTATTAGGAAGCAACGACGATCTGCAGATACATAACGTTGGATTCCTTTGTTCGAAACCTAATTAGCGCACATCAAAAGGCCTCGGCATTTTCCGCAGCACCCCGGCCTAAGGCGTAGCGGAGACAATTTATTAGCATGCAAACCGGGAACTGGTGGGACTACTCCTTCAGCAGCCGCCGCCACAAGCAGTCCACGTGCCTTTTCGATACGTTTACATTTGGCAAATGTAAATAAACTTCCACCCGATGCCGATTCCTTTGGCAGACTCAAATTTTACCGAACTCCAAAATGAAGGAAAAAAGACGATCAGGTGTGGGGGGTAGGGTCGAATTAAACAATTTTGGAGAATTTACGTCTCAGCAAGAATTACACCATCCGACTGACTTCAAGGGGTTGCGCTACCGGCTGGGACCAAGCAGTCGTCATTCGGTACCAGAAGTTTGATGATGATGGTGTTGGTGCTTTCTCTCCTTCTTTCTCACCCCATCGATTTGATCCTTCCAGGAAAGCGGGATTTTCCCGTTCGAGTGTGGGTGGGCGGCCCTCAGGGGAACGACGAAGCGCAGATATTTACATAGATGAAGTCGATACACATTGGCTGACTTGGCTGGGCGATGGATGGCGGCCCGGCAGCAGATGTTTAGTTTGAAAAGTTAGTGTTTTCAAAACTTCACTTCAGCCAGTCAGCCGTCCGTCAGTTTGTCAGTTTTGGTGTGATAAAGCGAGCGAGTTGATATGTTTAACTTTGCCGGAGCCGGCGGGGGCCTCGATGAATAAGTTGTTAGTTTTTAACTTTCGACTGGCTGGCGTGGAGAACAACCTCAGCCGAGAGTTGGTCCTCTGGGGATCAAGCCTAATCAGGAAGCTCCCATTCGGTTGTGATATGATAAGACCGAAATGGAGGCAAAATTGCGGCAACTATTTTTAGACCGTGTGGAGACAGCTGGGTGGACTTTATCTCGTGTCACAGCAGCAGCAGCAGCAATTCAGTTTGATGGAAATCGGATTATCCGGCTGCCAGGGAGCTTTAGCAACATATAGGTATCTGCCGGGAGGAGAGCAACGATTTCATGTGCGGGCGGATGTTTCGAAAATAGATCTGGAGCGAGCCCGAATTAGAAATGTCGTTTGTTTCTGGCTTGGTTACGAATCGAATAGATGTGATGGGCGTGTATTGATCCAGTGATGCATGCAGGGGCCCAAATTAGATCCCGGAGGCAAATACTGGTGGTTGTGTCATTCAATTTCCGTCGGAATATGAAGCGTGGCAACGAATAATTTGATAATATTTTATGAGATTTTCATGACGATATTTCGGGATGAAAATACAAACTACGAACGTTTCAGTTTTGCATAATGGAGTGAGATATTTTCCAAATGGGATTGGCAGACCTTTTTTGAGGAAACATCGTCAGATATTTAAAGAGAATATGACCAAATTCTCGGAAGCGTAAACGAAGCAGAGTTTTATCGAATTTCAAAATAATTGCCAGCGCAAATTTACCATTTTCAATATAAAACCATGAATGCATGTTTGTGTCTAATACAAGTCCTTAGGAATTTTGCATATACAGTCGACTCTACATCTCGACTCCTATATCTCGATATCTCTTCCTATGTCGATGGCTTTCTCGGTCCTTCCGATCTACACACATGTGGGCTTTCTACATCTCGATAACCTCCCTATCTCGATGTGTTCTGGTTGTATTATGTTCAGAATTCCCTCTCCCTAAGTTGAGTTGAGATTGAAAAAAAAAATTGAAAAACATTACACTTTCATCCTACATGAAGTAAACGTGAGGCATGATGAAAATCAGACAGCGTTAAGCATCTTGCAGTGTAAACATTTAGAATAAGAAATGTGCCGATAAAAGCATATATGCATAAATGTACAGAGTGTGTGGAGAAATCTTCGTTGAGAATCATAAAGATTTCAAAGATTGAAAGAATTGGAAATTATTTTTGATGTATATCGGACATCCATGAGAAATGCATCTGCATTGCCTTGGGAAATGCATCTAAATTTCCACGAAAAATTCATCCGACATTTCACGAAAAAATCATTTGAATTTCCCAAGAAAAATCATCCCAGAAATTCGTCTAAATCAGCGGTTCTCAACCAGAGATACATGTACCCCTGGGAGTACCTTCGCTGGCCCTAGGGGGTACCTCAGACAAAAATGCGTAATGGCGGACGTATAACAATTCCGATCAAAACCCATTAATATAGTTTTGATAATTGTGTATTTTTATTTCAAAAAATTATATTGTACATAATATGCAATGCGATCAATAAATCCCAATATAATTCTGCCTTCCACAACCAGCACAATGTATATAGGGCTTCGGCACAAAAGATCGAACGAGCAAAACGTCGAATGAACAAAATGAATTTTTTTTCACTAATGCTCGGTTGCTTCGTTGCAAGAGGATTAGAAGCATCCTTCTACGCATCTCGGAAGCCTTCTTCCAAGCAGCTTGAAGGCCTTCTTACAAGTGGCTCGGAAGCCTCCTTTCAAGTGATTAGGTTGCCTCCTTTCAAGAGGCTCGTAAGCCTTCTTTCAAGAGGCTCGGAAGCCTCCTTTTAAGAGGCATGGAAACCTCCTTTCAAGAGATGTGGTAGCCTCCTTTCAAGAGGCTCGGAAGCCTTTTTCAAGAGGCTCAGAAGCCTCCTTTCAAGTGGCTGAAAAGCCTCTTTCCAAGTAGTTCGGAAGCCTATTTTCAAGAGGATCGAAAGCCTCCTTTCAAGAGGCTCAAAAATCCCTTTTAAGAGGCCCAAAAGCCTCCTTTCAAGAGGCTCGGAAGCCTTCCTTTCAAGAAGCTCAAAAGACTTCTTTTCAAGAGGCTCAGAAGTCTTCTTTCAAGAGGCTGAAAAACCTCCTTCCAGGCTCAGAAGCCTTCTTCCAAGAGGCTCGGAAGGCTCCTTTCAAGAGGCTCAAAAGCATCATTTCAAGAGGCTCAAAAGCCTCCTTCTAAGAGGCTCGGAAGCGTCCTTTCAAGAGGCTCGGAAGACTCATTTCAAGAGGCTCGGAAGCCTTCTTTCAAGAGGCTCGGAAGCCTCTTTTCAAGCGGCTCAAAAATCCCTTTCAAAAGACTCAAAAGCTTCCTTTCAAGAGGCTCAAAAGCCTCCCTCTAAGAGGCTCTAAAGTGTCCTTTCAAGAGGCTTAAAATCCTCCTTTTCTAGAGGCTCAAAATCCTCCTTTGAAGAGGCTCGGGCCTCCTTTCAATATCCTTTCAAGAGGCTCTTTTCAAGAGGCTCAGAAACCTACTTTTAAGAGTCTCAGAAGTCTGCTTTCAAGAGGCTCAAAAGCCTCCTTCCAAGAGGCTCCTATCAAGAGGCTCGGAATACTCCTTTCAACATCCTTTTAAGAGGCTGGGAAGCCTTCTTCCAAAAGGCTCGGAAGCCTTCTTCCAAAAGGCTCGGAACCCTTCTTTTAAAAGGCTCGGAAGCCTTCTATCAAGAGGTTTGGAAGCCTCCTTTCAAGATCCTTTCAAGAGGCTCAAAAACCTCCTTCCAGGCTCAGAAGCCTCCTTTCAATAGGCTCAAAAGCCTCCTATCAAGAGGCTCGGAAGGCCCCTTTTCAAGAGGGTAGGAAGCCACATTTCAAGAGACTTAAAAGCATCCTTTCAAGAGGCTCTGTAGCGTCCTTTCAAGAGGCTCAGAAGCCTCCTTCTTTCAAGAGGCTCGGGAGGCTCCTTTCGAGAGGCTTGGAAGCCTTCTTTCAAGAGACTCGGAAGCCTCTTTTCAAGAGGGTTGGAAGTCTCCTTTCAAGATCCTTTCAAGAGGCTCAAAAACCTCCTTCCTGGCTCAAAAGCCTCCTTCCAAGAGGCTCTTATCAAGAGGCTCGGAAGACTCCTTTCAACATTCTTTTAAGAGGCTGGGAAGCCTTCTTCCAAAAGGCTTGAAAGCCTTCTTCCAAAAGGCTCGAAAGCCTTCTTCCAAAAGGCTCGGAAGCCTTCTTCCAAAAGGCTCGGAAGCCTTCTTCCAAAAGGCTCGGAAGCCTTCTTCCAAAAGGCTCGGAAGCCTTCTTCCAAAAGGCTCGGAAGCCTTCTTCCAAAAGGCTCGGAAGCCTTCTTCCAAAAGGCTCGGAAGCCTTCTTCCAAGAGGCCGGGAAGCCTCCTCCCAAAAGGCCCGGAAGCCTTCTTCAAAAGGCCCGGGACGCCTTCTCCCAAAAGGCTCGGAAGCCTTCTCCCAAAGGGCTGGGAAGCCTTCTCCCAAAGGCCTGGAAGCCTTCTTCCAAAGGCCTCGGAAGCCTTCTTCCAAAGTGCCTGGAAGCCTTCTTCCAAAGGCCTGGAAGCCTCTTCCAAAGGCTCAGCCTTCTTCCAAAGGCCTGGAAGCCTTCTTCCAAAGGCTCGGAAGCCTTCTTCCAAAGGCTCGGAAGCCTTCTTCCAAAGGCTCGGAAGCCTTCTTCCAAAGGCTCAAGCCTTCTTCCAAAAGGCTCGGAAGCCTTCTTCCAAAAGGCCTGGAAGCCTTCTTCCAAAAGGCTCGAAGCCTTCTTTTAAAGGCTCGAAGCCTTCTTTCAAAAGGCTCGGAAGCCTTCTTTCAAAAGGCTCAGAAGCCTTCTTTCAAACAGGCTGGAAAGCCTTCTTTCAAAAGGCCTGGAAGCCTTCTTTAAGAGGCCTGGAAGCCCTCTTCTCAAGAGGTTTGTAAGTCTCCTTTCAAGATCCTTTCAAGAGGCTCAAAAACCTCTTTCCAGGCTCAGAAGCCTCCTTTCAATAGGCTCAAAAGCCTCCTTCCAAGGGGCTCGGGGCTCCTTTCAAGAGGGTAGGAAGCCACATTTCAAGAGACTTTAAAGCATCCTTTCAAGAGGCTCAAAAGCCTCCTTCTAAGAGGCTCTGAAGCGTCCTTTCAAGAGGCTCAGAAACGTCCTCCTTTCAAGAGGCTCGGGAGGCTCCTTTCGAGAGGCTCGGAAGCCTTCTTTCAAGAGGCTCGGAAACCCTCATTCAAGAGGCTTGAAAGCGTCGTTTTAGAGGAAACCCTCATTCAAGAGGCTCGGAAACCTCTTTACAAGAGGCTCAGAAGCCTCTTTACAAGAGGCTCAGAAGCCTCGAATGAAGAGGCGCGGAAGTCTACTTCAAAGGGATTCAAAAGCTTAAAGGAGCTCCCTTCAAAGGGCTCGGTATTATTCTTTCAAAAGGATTGGAAGCCTAATTTCGAGAGGGGGTACCTCAATTAATGCAAAAGTTCCAAGGGGTACCTCTCAATAAAAAGGTTGAGAACCGCTGTACCACCATAATATTTATCATGTAACATAATAAGATTTATTTGTCTTGAGTTACGTATTTTATAAATAACCAAAATAATAAAAACCATCCAAAGTGTCACATATGAATCAAGACCAGCTTATCGACGATAGTGCATTTGTATAACGAATCAGTTTGCCGAATAAGCCTCTACACATCATCCTTTGTGTATTCTGGCGCCGATAAAGTTGATTGTGAGCAACGTTATCGGTTGCTAAGATAACGATGAATCGACTGAATTGTCATCGGAGTCCGTTAATTTAATGTAAGTTAACTCGATAATTTTGCGATAATGGGATTACTAGATTACGCGAATAAAGTTAAATTTTGACAGAAACCGACTTGGAAACCGAGAATAGAACAAATTGTTTGCAGCTGGTTGATCAGAGTTAATTTTTTTGTTGAAGCGGCATACTATAGAATTAATGCTTAATGCCTGCTACTCTACGAAACGGTAAGAAGTGAGGTGATCTGTTGGTTGTTTATGTGCCGCCTAATTTCGCCGAACGAGCTATCCGTTGGCTTGAGTGCTATCTTATCGAGCGTGCAACTCCGTTCGTTGCCCGACTAGTCAATGTTGGCAGCCGAACGGATGTATTTGCATCAGGGATGCCAGATGATATTTTCAAATGTCTTCACAGCCGTTTAAAAATGTCTTCAAATGTCTTCAATATTACAAAATTACGATAATCAGCAAGAAATTTAAAAATCCAATGGGTTTGTAAATTCAACCATCTCCTTGTTTTACTAAAATGGAACAATGTTTTTTTTTCATTCAAATTGTAAGAATTCAAGAGAATATTCTGTACAATTTTCACAAGATAGTGTATAACGAGTTTCCCCTGCATTTTCTACAGAGTCTGTGATTAAAATTCCACCGGAATTTTTAACTGAATTTTCACGTGGAATTCTTCCAAATTTACTTTTAGAAAGAAAGAGAGATTCGAAATTTACCGTGAAGTACTTGAAGAAAAACACAAAGAACTTTCTGAAGGAACTTCCGGATAAATTTCTCGAGCAACTTCCGTATAAACTCCTGAGCTTCTTATTACTTATACGAATTTCTTCTGGATGGAGCTTCTAATTACTTCTGGAAGACTCCTGAAGAAATTTTCCAAGGAATTCCTTTTGGAACATCCAAAGGATTTATTGAAGGAACTTCCGGCGAAATTTCTGAAGGAACTTCAGAAGAAATTGCTGGAGGATTTTTAGGAGGCATTTCAGGACTCTTGGAGGAACTTGAAAGGGAGGGAGAAACTGATGGAGGAGTTTGTGAAGGAACTACCGGAGGAGTTCTAGAGGATCTTCCGAAGGAATTCTTGGATGTACTTTCGGAGGAATCTCTGGACGATTTTACGGAGGAGCTCCTAGAGGAAATTCCAAAGGAATTCCTGGAGGATTATTCGGAGGCATCCCTAAAACGTTCGGACAAATTCCTTGCGGAACTTTAGGACGAATTTTAGAACGAATACCTTAAGGATTTTTTGGAGAAATTCATAGAGGAGTTCTCAGAGAAAATACTGGAAGAATGTCTAATTTTTTGTCTAGAAAAATTACCAAAGGAATTCAAGGACGAATTTAACGAAAGTGTGTAACAAATTTTCTCTGAATTTTCTACTTAGTTTTTAAATAAAATTCCATCGGTTTTTTGTGTTTTTTTTCTGAATTTCTTCTAAGAAGATTTTCCTGTAGAAATTTACCATGGAAATTTTTAGAAATATCCATTTGACACCAGAAAAATTTTCTGTCGACATTCGTAAAAATGTTATATAGAAATTAATTGAGACAAGTTTTTTGTGGAAATTAAAAGGGATTTATTGTGGGAGTTCAGAGTAACTTGTGAAACTTAAGAAAAAATAGAACTTGCAGACGTTTACTCATCCTTTTATTTCAATGGCATGGATAGGATTTGTTTTCATCGGTTCAACGGTTGAATAGATCAAATCAAGTCATAAAAGAATTCAGTCTACCATAAATTTGATCGGTCATTCCATTCCGATGTAATGTTGAAAATATCCTTTTACAGACACGTCAAAAACGCCGCATCCGCCAAGGAAAATTCAAACGAATGCTGCCATTGGGAATGTTTGTTTACCGGTGCACAACTTAAAGTTAAGTGCGTATGAAGTCTCAAATGCGTTGCAGTTTACAATCGGCTGGTGTTTGAGATTCTAAGCCCGAGACAAAGACTATCATAACTTTTGTTATATTTTTATAATCTATATATAGAAGTCGTAAGTAAGTAATAAAATTGTATTTTCTATTCGCTGGCTTATTGATTGTCTTCAAGTGTCTTCAAATAATACTAAGGACACACCTGTGGTACTTGTACCATGTACAAGAGGACAAGAAAATTATTCCAAGACTATCTCTGATAAAGACAATAATCGGTACGGTACTCATTTCAAGATTCTTGTACCAGTTTGTCATTAGTATAAGTAGATAAGTCTTCAAATATTTTGAAAAGTCTTCAAAATGTCTTCACGAAATGTATGTCTTCACAAAGATTCAAATGTCTTCAAATTGAAGACATGTCTTCAAATCTGGCATCTCTGATTTGCATTTCTGTCATCAATGCACACTGGAAGTGGATTGTCCATTTTCTAATATACCTCACCCTCACAGTTTAGTGATTTTGTTTCAGAATACAGCATAGATGTTCCGATTAGAAGATCGCGGAAATATAAGTACGTTTTACTGAGAGCGCATGATAACATTCCTTTGCTAATCCTTATAGTATAAGAAAAAATATTCACCTGGAATCGGAACCTCTCGGCAATATATTGGGATCCAAGTACTAGAAATTCATTTGAGGCAGCGATCTGTAGTGCTGCATTCCAGGCATAGAGCACCTGTACCGAGTAAACATACTCTCAACCAGGGTTTCGACTTTTCATTTCAATGAGACCAAAGCAAGCGTTTTTCGGGCCAAGGGAAATTCTTGTTTCGTTGTTTATGTTGAGGATCATCTTTCACCCATCAATCTTTTCTCTAGAATTGGCATTGGAAGATAAACGAAAATCTTGCCTGTTAGATGAAAATCCTTTTTCGTTTCATTACTTTTACCTCTCACTCACTTTTCGCGAGAATTATCGCAGAACAATTACAAAATTGTATGGCCGCGCCAAGTTCGAACCCAGAATAGTAACAACAATAGCTGTGGGGATGCGCTTACTTTAGCCACACCACCACGCTATCTGTATGAAAGCGTTAAGTTATTTGTTCCACATAAGCTACTACCATTTGCATTGATGATGCCACGAAAAGACTCGAATATGAAAGAAAAAGAGCAAACCAACGTTTGGCGGCAATCGAAGTGAGCGAAAAATTGTTTTCACTCACCAGGCTGTTTTTCTTTCCCGAAAAGCGATTTCTCCCCGAAAACTTTCGTGATGGAAAATCATGTGCTCCTGAGATTGAGTGAGCATTACGAACCCTGCTCTCAACAGATTGGTGGACTAACCTTGCCACCTATTCAATATGATTCGGACAGGCTAAGGAGTTTAGTCTACACTGTGAGTCATAAAATATTCATATAACGGTAGTACATGTCACAATATACTCGATAATTATCGATAAATAAACGATAACGATAACGTTAATTAAAAATAAAACGAATAACGTTAATTCAACGCTCACTTTATCGTCAACGAAGCATTATCATACAACCGTTATCGTTATCGAAGTTGGCGTAAAATTAACGAAGATAATTAATCGATTCACTTTTTATCGAATAAAATAGACACCATTTAAGAAGAATTTCAATCACTGAAGGTCCTTAAATCGGGAGCCTACGAGATGCAGTTGAAATATCAGGATATAAAGCCTGTCCACGTTAAATTTCGGACACCCATCTCCAAACGCGATTTTTGAACATTTTCACTACTGAGACGATTTATTTACATGACAGCTAAATCTCTTCGCTTTACTGCTGCTTTCAGCATGTCTTAGCTCTTGTTCAAATTGATGGATTGACTACAAAATCAATTGAACATTGTCTATCTGTCCGAAATTTAACGTGGACAGGCTTTAAGTGGTACTGTTAGCGAGCTGGAACTGAAATGGTTCGCTTGAACAAAATAGCGCTGTCGAAAAACCCAATTTTCTTTGGAATGCCAAGGATGATGGCTCCATCGTGGATATTAGGCACCTTTTCTCATCCGACGAGGCTGAGCAACGCAACGCAGAGTCAATCTCAATTTTTTTTTCTTCGAATGAACGCTTTAAGGACCTTGTCAACAATCGATCTCATTCCGTCTGGACCTACAGGAAAACTCATGTTGATGGATGAGTTGACACCACGCGGTGTGGAGTTGCATCGACAAATGAAGTAAAGACAGGAACACCGTCTTCGCCCAGAGGTCGTACAGACTGAACACTTAATACCTAGCAGGAGACAACGGACAGGACACATATCACCCAGTTGGCCAGTGAAGAATTTTTCGATCACGAAAATTTCGTCCTTATCGGGGCGGAAATCAAACCCACTCTTCATAGCACATGAGTCAATGAAATGTTTGTTTGGCACATAACACAATTTCCCACGAACTTTAGTGCGGTAGACCAGCTTGAACACGTGATATTTAAGCTTGTACAAATCTATTCTGTCTGAATGCGCGAAGTCAGTAACGTTACACTGTTACAGGCAAAACTAAAAGGCCAAAACTGATTCGTTTGAAAATAAATGCACTACGTAGACATCGACGTTCTCCCGACATCCCATTGGCCAAAGGAACTATTATTACGAGCTTCCAAGTTGTTTCAGCAACAAAAAAATCTGAAGGGTTATGTACAAGACACGACCGCCCAACGTAAACTACGTAGAACAGTCTGGTGCATTGAATGTAGTCATATTTTAAGATAATTCATTCAATTACTTATGTCACTGGTTTGAAACAAAATTACCATAACTTAAAATATAAAAAAATGTTGGATACCGTAGTCAGGGGTGACGTCCGAGCCCTCACCGACAGTCTGGAGATCGGATAACAAAATCGTTCAAAAAGGTCACTTATAATTCAGTTTTATTGTTCTCAGATACATTAAATCTATTCTACAAGCATTATATGTAGTTGAAACAGTGACCCATTCTCACCCCCATTTGACCCGTTGTATCCCCGACGACGGTACGATAACTTAAAATTTTAACTTTAAAACCCCAAGTGGTAATAATGCTTTTCGCAATTCCAACTGTTGCATTCGATTTAGAGTAAAATTAGTAGGGATTCAGTTTCATTCCAAATTTTCGCCCACTATTCTAGTTTATTTGTAGTAATATATAGGTGGATATAGTGGAGTATGTTTATTAAATAATACTATTCTGAAATAAAAATAACTCACTAGCGTTACATGGTTATTATATCCCAAGCAGCACACGTTGAGCCAATCTTTTTGAAGTAACCATATTGTGAGAGAATTCGGGCATATATAAGTTACTGTGATCGATGTGCAATATGTTTGTTGCTGGGGGTGTATACTGGTGAGTGCGTGTACCACGATTTAGCGATTTTACGACAGACACAAGAATCTCTGCTCTGGCTACGGACAAACAGGTACCTCTGTCCAATGGTAGTCAGAGCATCGAGTCATCACTGGTGGAAGAATACGAGCCTTGGACCTTTGGCAGAATCTCAGCCTTCTGTTATTTGGAGTGACCAGGAATAGTTGGCAGAGAAGGGATAGTCGTATTGTTGAATCCGACAAAGAAGCGCGAGTCGATAAATCCCGGTTGCGCCAACTAGAAATCAACAAATACTAGCCATGTACCGTTTTGACTCAAATTCCGAACATGACTCATATTCCGAACTTTAGCTTTTAAAAGCCCATTTTAACTTTATTCGTGTAATTTTCTCCACAGGAGTTTGAATTTGTTTGTTATCTTGATCCTCAGTGCGGAAAACCAATGACAGTTTTAGTTTTAGGGCGCTAAAACGTCAGTGTTCGGAATATGAGTCATATTCGGGATTTGAGTCAGAACGGTACCAAAAACCAAGCCATTCGGTTGAGATGCACCAGAGTAGTAAACGCTGCGGACGGGAATAGGGTTTTTGTGCTATTTTATTACAATCTAACTCCCACTATCTGGCAGTGGCATTATGGATAACATATTCGTGCAACCATATTATTAATATGATTGCAAGAATCTTAGATCCGGGAGCAAGAAAGTAATAGTTCTATTGTAACCTATAGCCCGTTTCAATAAAGTATGCGTTCCGATGCTATAGCCGTATACAATAATCCCCGCATGATTGTACCCACAGAGTATCTGAAGTGCATTCAAACTTCCTGAATTAAGGCTCCCCCAGACCTAAGCGATTTCATCGCAGCGACGGCGACAACTAGTCGTCGCGATTCTATCGTTGGGTCGCTGCAGGCAATGCTCTATTTACGCTTCCATAGCAACGGCGACAGAATCGCTGTCGCCAAGCTATAGAATCGCGTCGCGACTGTCGCGTCGCGTGTGTTTGGGGGAACCTTTAAAATTGAAATCTTTTGATTTTGGCGCATATTTAATAATAAACATATAATTCACAATTTGCAGTTTATCATAAAATGGCTTACCATTTTCCTAAGTTATCTTTGAATCGAACATGTTTGTTCATTTGCATTGCGATTATCGCATTATGACATTGCATTGCCATTGCTAACAATCGATCATCCTATCTTTGCACAAATATGCGCTTGTATGTATATCGCCGACTGCGGTCACTGCTCTGGCCCTACTTTTTGTGGCAAACTGGTGCGAAGCACCGCACAAAAAGAAGAGCCCAAAAACCAACTACACTGAACGACGGCCGAATGAGACTCACGTTGCGAACGGGAAAAAGAGGTGCTGCCAAAATGGTCCAATACCCTACTTTAACGTTGATTATAAAATGTTTCAATATAACTGGAAACTTGGTGGAAAGTTTCCGAGTCGATTGATATATAAATCTCAAAAATCCATCGAAAGATGAATGCGTTATTAACGTTCAAAATCTTACATGATTTCGTGACGGTCTCGGATTTGGAAGTTTTCATTTGTCACCCTGTATCAGAGTCTTCCCCTTAGACGTAGTTTACGTCAAAAAAGACACAATGTAAAAAGGTTTATTATTAAGGACAAATAGACAGATTAGATTCAAAACAGCTTGGAGCTTCATTAGCCGGAACCTGACCTGGAGAAGCATAAGATATCAGCAGTAGAGGTCTACGGGCTAGTAGCTACTGAACCCGACAGCATTTGTAATATATTTAATGAGTAGCTTTGCATTGTTTGCCCTTCTTTGGCCACTTGCATCAACAGCGACCTAAACATCCATACATTTGGAAATCGAATCTCAACAAAATTCACTCTACTAGCCAATTTTGTTCAACTCCATCATCAGTTCTTTGTAATACTAATTATGGATATTTCCAACGAGATGATTTGCACTGGTGTGTACCCAACTGCCTTAAACTTGCTCGTGTAGTTCCCATATTTAAATCAGGCAGTAGAAGCGAATTATAGAACAGCTCCTCGCTGCTAGGATAACTGAGTTTCTGCAACTTTACAATTGCGATATTCGTACATCAATATGGATTTTGGAACGAATCTAGCACATTGAAAGCATGTAGTGACCTGGTGAGGTAGATGATATTTACGACACTCTAGACCACAGAAGAATAGCTGCTGCCCTATTTATCGACCTCAAGAAAGCGTTTGACGCAATAGATCACAGGTGGCTGATTGCGTAATTGGAAGTTTTAGGATTTAGAGGAGTTACCAATTCAATACTTGAAAATTACCCCACTAGGTGATGAACTTATTGTAAACATAAAAAATCACGATAATAAAGCATTAAAAAAAATTACCCCACAAACCGGTATCAGCTTGTTCGAGTGCGAGATAGTGAAAGCCTTCCTGGTTCGGTAAGGGGTTTCACAAGGTAACAACATGGGCCGATCCTATTTCTGATTTTCAACAATGAGATCTCAAAACCTTAAAAGAAAAACTTCGGCTTTTCGCGAATTTATTCAGTATTTGCTTCAGTATTTTATGAAGCTAGCGCGATAGAAGATCTGCAGAGACAGATAGAACACGTCGTAGCCCCACTGAAGAGTTTTTTTTAGTTCGAACCTTAACCTCAATAAAACAAAATACATAAACTTCCATTCACCCTGGAAACGTCTACCTCCACGTGATGGTATTGAAATGAAAGTACACCTGATTCTTTTTTTACACGGGGGATGCGTTCCGTGTAAAAAAAAGTTTTCAGTTCAAAATTCGAAAATCCGTGTAAAAAAGTTTTATGATTGCTCGACGAATCATACAAAATGGAGCAACTTTGCCAAAAAATTGCATGGGATTTTTTTTACATGGCCGTGTAAAACAAATCCGTGTAAAAACAGAATCGGGTGTATGTCAAAATGCGAAGGTGACAGAATTACTCGTTCTCGGACTCACGATGGACCCGTCTGGAAAACGGATAGCCCACATAAACAGGTTCAAAAGCAAATTGAGCTCTATCTGCGGAGTTTTCGAGAAAATAGCAAACATCTTACCGAGGAAGTGATTAGTAAGGCTATACCATGCACTATTTCATAATAGAATACAGTATCTTGTAAGAAGTGGAAATTGAGAATTGAGAAGTGAGAAGTGAAAAGTGAGGAATGAGAATTAAAAAATTCAAATCGAAAAATGAAAAGTGATAAGTAAGTAGAAGAAGTGAGAAGTATGAAGTGAAAAATAAGAAGTCTAACAAACTATTTTGTCGTGCCCTACGTTGAGCCCGCAAATATCTTTTCATTGCATATTGCGCATTTTGTCTAAAGCAATTAGTTCGCTGTATTCATAGCTGACCCTTTGTGTAAGATTTTTATCCTATTTGGGCACCCCTCGAATCAATTAATGCCATTTGACATCAACGATTCGATGTCTGTGTTTGGAGCAAATCACTACTTAGCATTTGATTGCCTACTTTAAGGCTTTCTATTCAAATCCAGACACAGAATCAACAACAAAACAGACACAATCTAATACAATTGAAAAAGTGAAGTGACAACAGAAGGACCAAGTTCCTTTCTTTCTTTTTCCTTTTCCTTCACGATTTCTCTTATTTCTTCTCCTTTCTTCTATTTACTTCCGCTTTCTTCTTCTTTTCTCGTTGAAAAGAAGTGAGAATCAGGTATCGAGAATTAAGAAGTGAGAAGTGAGTAGTAAACAGTGAGAAGAGAGAAGTGAAAAGAGAAATGAGAGAAATGGAAAGTAAAAGTGGAAAGGAAAAAGTAAGAAGAAATATGTGAGATGTGAGATTTGTGTAAAGAGAAGTGAGAACTGTTAAGTGATAATGAGGAGTGAGGGGTGAGAGATGAGAAGTGAAAATTGAGAAGTGAGAAGATAGAAATGAGAAGTGAGAACTGAGGACCGAGGAGTGAGAAATGGGTTGTGACTGGTGAGAGGTGAGATGTGAGAAGTGAAAATTGTGAAATTAATCCTTATTATTTCCAATTTCCTTCATTCCTCTTTTTGCTCCCTTTTTCCTTCATTCTTTCATTTCCCTATGTCTCTCTTTCTTCTTCCTCATTCCCTCTTCCTTCTTCTTTTTTTTTATCTTTTCCTTTTTTCTTTTCCTTATTTCTTCTTCTTTCTTCCCTCTTCCTTTTACTTCCTCATTCTATTTTCCTTATTCCTTTATCCCCATTCCTTTTTCGCTATTCCTTCGTCCATTTTTCCTTCTTCCTTCTTTTTTCTTCTTCCTTATTTTTTTTTACTTCTTCATTCTTACTTCTTCCTTCTTATTTATTCTTCCATCCTACTTCCTTCTTCTTTCTGTCTTATATTTCACCACTAGCTTCTCGCTTCTCAGCATCTAGCTTCTCACATCCCAATTATCATTTATCACTTCTCACCTCTTGCTTCTGTTTTTCTCACTACTCACTTCCTACTTTTCGCAACTATCGCATCTTACTGCTCACCACTCATTTTACATCTCAGTTCGAACTTCTGATTTCTCATTTCTCAGTTCTCACTTTTAAATGTTCACTTCAAAAACCTCACTTATCTCTGTTTCCACTTAATAAGGAAACAATTTTAGCTATTCGACCAAACGGCATTCGGCCAAATGACCCTTTCTTCAAAAAATGACCCTTTCGGCCAAATGGCATTCAGCCAAATGGCCTTAAACCATATTTCTACATGCTATGAAAAGTATTTCATATTATTGGAAAAAATATACATGTGTTCCTCTCGATACCTCCCTAACTTGATGATCCCTTCAATATCGAGTAAGAGAGAGTTCACTGTACATGTCATGCAGAGTAGATGTACACGAAAAAAAAGTACCTAGCGTTAAGTATTTTTAAACTTACTTTTGAGTATTTTCTTCTTTTCTCTTCTTCTGTTGTCAAAAACAAACGAAATGCATCGATGCCAGTTCGATACGGGAAGCCAACCTTGAGTCTGCTGCCTGACTCAAAATTGAGTGAAATAAATCTTCAGTTGAATAAATAGAACTTACGTTAGGTACTTTTTTTTACATTTTAGTAACGGCAACCTACTTCGACCTCATTTACTCAAATTTGGCTTTCCGTACGGAAGTGCGAAGTTGGGTGGATTGAACTCACTTTTGGATTGTTTAGTTCTTACGTGTAATGAATTAATTCCGACTCAATTCTTCCTGTTAAAGCGCGTTATGATTAGCAATTCCTAACGCATGTATGGAAAATTATCAACCAAAACTCAACACTATCACAATTCGTCCCTGAGGAGAGTATCAAGAGTTCGAATTTCGAGACATGACGGAATCCTGGTGATAAGTCGACTTAACAGGAAGTTTGGCAGGAACACAGCAATATCGGATGTGACTTTTCAACGAGCTACCTGCTGCGTGCAAATCATGGCCAAATATCAACTACTTCATTCAAATGAAATGCACTTCCTTTAAAGAGATACTAAATCTTACTGGAAGTGTATCCCTTCTTATATTAATGTACAATTGGAAAGAGGAGATTTTATGCTTTTGGGCGAAGCATTTTGGAATGTTTCCACTCACAAGAGTTTTTTCCTGCTTCAAACAAACAAATAAAATTTTAAAAAATATCTGAATTTCTACGAGTAATTCATACGAATTTGCACATACAAAAATTATCTAAATATCCACATTCATTCAATTTTCTACAAAAAGTCAATTAAAAATTTCCACAAAAAATCATCCATGTAAAGTTGTATGAAGTTTCACGAGGAAAAGTTTATTCGATTTTCCACAGATCTACACGATAATTGATCCAAAATTCAACAGAAATTCATCCACATTTCCATTTTTTTTGGTTATTAAATTCATCCGAATATCCACGGGACATTCATTTGAATTTTTACTAAAAATATCCAAATATTGCCAAGAAATTCATCCAAATGTCTACAAGAAATTCGTCCGAACTATGAAATTGAAAATATTCTTGAATAGCATTCGACATGCGGAAGATTTGAGTATTTCTGCGGAAGATTTTCTGTTTAGTATTTTAATAATTTTAATGATAAAAAAAGTTAGTTGGATCTGACCAGATTCTTAATGAGGTATTAATAAGAAAATTTTAATTATAAAGTTAAAAATAATATTACAATATGTAGTCGATGTCCTGCTGTACTAAAACATAACCCACAATTCTAAACTGTTTTAACGATGCATATTTACGATAAATGAATATTTCAATTTCTAAAACGAAAACACACAACAGGGTCCATTGCCCGTTCCACGGGAATTGCATCAATCATATTGCACCTGCGTTGGCCTCATCGTTCGATCGTATCAGTCGTTATTCCATTTGATTGCACTTAATGAAAAATTCAACTCGCCCTAAACGAGAACCCCCTGCTGTAATGACCTCTGCTGCTTCAAAGCGCAAAAACAATGCAACCGTGGCATATGGCAGCGTTCTCATATAAAAATCACGATGCCATCGTAATTCTACATATTGCCGGGAGCGCCGAGGGGAAACCGTCCGAACGAACGATCCTAGTGCAACAAAGTTTATGGTCCCTAAAAATCACACTTCCCGAAATCCCGACCGCTGCTGGCTGCCCGGAAGTTTATCGTAAATCTGCTCATAAATCATTCCACTCGATTGTAATCGCGTCGCGATGCAATCGCCAGTCAGACATAATAATGTTGCACGCGTTCCGCTTCCCTCCCCCCAGCCCAAACCCGGCACCCCACTCGAAACAATGCATACATCAAATTTGATTAGACAGGAAGTCGTACGGTCGGTCGGCGGGCACTTACCTAAACGTCGTCAGCAGGGGCGTCGAAACGGTCGTCAGACTGGGCACGTACACGTTGTCCGGTATGCTACGCTTGGTCGTGGTGGTGGAACCGTACGCGACTCGGCTAAAGACGGCCGCGATGCTCTTCTCCAGGTTCAGACTGCCGAAGCCATCGCCGCCGAAGACCTGCACTGGCGCCCCGGCCGGTCCCGTGCCATCCCCGTTCGGATCCAGCAGCACCGAGGATACCCGGACGGGGTGCAGCAGCACTAGGAGGGTGGTAATTAGGACTAACGCTAGGGAGGTGGTTGACCGTCGCAGTTCGGCGATGAAGGTCCGGTTGGGGTTTCTCACTCGGACTTTTTTAACGGTGTCCGGTCGCCGTTGTCTCCGCCGGCCGGATTTGCGGGTAGAGCTACTACTGCTACTGGTGCTAGAGTTGGGGTGACTTATGCTGGGCATTCGGCGGCAGCTGGGCAGCATGTCGTTGTGGCCGTAATCGCTAATGGAGTCCGCTTGGCAGGAGCAATCCAGCAGGTTCGGCCGAAGCCGTAGACAGCTGTCGATATCACTACTGATCCTACTATCAAGGCTACTGATGCAATCATCGTCCGATTGCGTTGGTTGTCGGGAGACCAGTAGATTCCGACCTATCCTGTTGGGGCTACTGCTGCGGTCATGGCTGGGTTCGTTGGCACGATTCAACGATAAAGAGATCTTGTATTTCTTGTGCAATGTTCCTTCGGCCAACATTGTGGAACGTGCAACACTCTCGCACGCACGTACGCTCCGTTTTCTGGGATTTGGAGCGATTATGCTAATGCACTGGTTTCACACTTTCAGTGCTTTTTGTTTTACGTATTCACAGAGCTTCCCACCTCTCGAGTGGAGGATTATCGATTTTCACCCCCGAAATGATGGAAATTATCCCAAACTAGAACAAAAACGCCTCGAAACACTGTCTAAGCACATCTCGGTCGAGTTTCGTCGAGGATTTTCGTCATTTTTTTCACATTCTTCTTGCCACTTGGTACTTGAGTGCTCTTCTTGGGACTCTTCGCTTTTCGGTGAACACCGCTTCGTTCACATTTATCACATGTCTGTTTCTTCTAAACTGGCATCGGCAGCAGATACATTCACAACTCCGGTCAACCCAGGGGCGAGGGGTTCTTTGCGTTCCTGGCGAGTGAATTCACCAAACACAAACGCACTCACACCGGCACAAATCCTGGATTCAGCGCTTTTTCAGACAAGACGACCTGAAGTGTATGGAGAATAATTCCAGGTTTCGGAGAACACACAAAGCACGGATGGACGGACGGAGGCCGTCGTCTGCTTATGCCTGCCTAGGAGCAGAAGACTAGAAACACCGAGAACGAACCCGACAGAGGAGGCTCACTCATTCCACTTAATCACCCTCCCCCGCACTCCACCCTGCTGGGCTAGCATAGAAAGAAACATAGACACAAGCACCGCACTCGTCTTCCCGAGAAGCATCAACAGCACTCCGTAGATTCTCTTTCTTTCCTGCCTGGCACAAACACTCGCTCACACGGCACAGGCGGAATATTTAATTATTTGCTTCTACCACTTCTTCTGCTGCTGCTGTTGCTGTTGCTCAACTAATTCTTCTTGATCAAACCCGACAGCGCGGATCAATTCGATGCACTCCGTAACGGGAACCACTCCGAATTTACGCCGAAAATCGTCGAACCGAGACCGTTCTATCGAAAAACCGAATAACGAATTTCCAGCCTCGAACTAGCGGCGCGACGAGCCTCTATCACTTTGATTGTATTATCTTCACCCGTTCGGGGTCCACTTCCCTTCCTCTTGCTTCTGGGTGGATGGGGCAGTACGCGACGATACGGTGTGACCTCGTTTTTCAATCCTCAGTGTCCCGACGCGCACGACAACCGGTTCAGAACTCTGCCCGATGGCAACTGATGGGCCTCTCGGCTCTTTCACCCATTCGGAGCAGCCTACGTGTGTGGAATGTCCTTGCTTGCTCGCTGACTGCTGCTCTCACTCACTGACTCACACGCTCGCTCTCGAAGTCGATTTCAGGCGAAACTGTGCGAGAGAAAGGATAATGCTGGTACCGAGTCGAAGGCTTTTTGCCTATTCCTGTTGAGAGAGCGACGATCGAAGAGTCCTGCAAAGAGAGAAAGGAAAAGGATATCGATGTTTGAGAAAAGTGGAAAATTAATAAACACACGGGGTGTGGGGAATAATGGGCAAAACTGCAAAAGCGGAAATATTTTGAAGAATAAAAGTGTTTTCAAATGATATTTTCCAAAAATAGAAAATTGTATTGTATGATTAATGGAAGTACAGCGATTTTTTAACAAACACTCTAACATAAACTTATGAGTCGTGCTTCTAAATAACACTTGGATAGTATTTAGAAAAAATACTTATAAGTTAGTGTTAGAATGATTGTAGGTAAATTGGTTGTGATGAATATTGAATAAGAAATTCATAAGAAATAAACGACTTGTTATTACCAGAAATAAAAAACTTGAATAAAAAATTGGAACTGCATTGTGCACCATCTTCCCCAACGACTGGGTCGAAGAGGTATAATAAAATAGTTGATGGAAAAGCATCGCTCAGTGGATTCAAATGGAAAAATTGGATTCGAAATTGGTTTTGATTTCTTTTGCCGTGCTGTTGGTCACTGCTGGAGGCAGTCAGCACGCAGCAATCAAACAAACGGCTTCGCTACAAGCGCCGTAGCTGCTGGATCTCGATTGGAAACGCAATGATCTGAATGGGGGTGACTGTTTTGAATTGTGGAGATAAATTGTCTTTGCAGTGTTGTTTTTCTGTTGTCAGAAGGTACCAAATTTCACATCATGAGGAATGCAAATCTGTTTCGTATGATATCAAATCTTCTCCTTCTTATTGGCATTACATCCCCCACTGGGACATTGCCGTTTCCCTGCTTAGTGTTCATTCAGCACTGCCACAGTTATTAACCGCGAAGTTTCTAAGCCAAGTTACCATTTTTGCATTCGTATATCATGAGACACGATGAAATTTTTAAGCCCAGGGTAGTCGAGACAATTTCCAATCCGAAAATTGCCTAGACCGGCACCGGGGATCGAACCCAGTCAACCAAAGCATTGTCTTGTTTTATAGCCGCGCATCTTACCGCTGAACCAATTGAAATATGGAATTCAAATATCGGATAGGTCACACGGCCTTCTTTAGCCGTGCGGTAAGATACGCGGCTACAAAGTAAGACCATGCTGAAGGTGGCTGGGTTTGATTCCCGGTCCGGTCTAGGAAATTGGAATTTTCTCGACTTCTCTGGCCATAAATGTATCATCGTATTAACCTCATGATATACGGAATGGTAACTCGGCTTAGAAACCTCGCAGTTGACAACTGTAGAAGTGCTTAATAAACACTAAGCTGCGAGGCGGCAATGTCACAAGCAAAAGGAAAAGAAAAGAAACACGTCACCCCGATTTGAATAGCACGTACAACACGAACAACAAATCACTCAAGATTGATTTTGTGAATCAGTAAAAGTAGGGTTAGGCGGGGCAAGATGGGTCACGGGGTAAGATGGGTCAGGGCCGTTTTTGAGCATCGTGTACATTTTAATGTGGATATTATGACTTTGTAGGAGGAATAATTTGGTTCTACTTTATTATCACTCGATTTGATGATACAATTTTATTTTGGTAGAGTATGGCAAAGTAAAATATTTTTCAGCATTGTTTCTTATGCGAAACACACTTTCTATAAAACGTGTAATCTCGTCGATCAATGTGAAATTTAAACATTTTTAGTAACATAGTGAACGTATTATAAGTAATGTAGGTGATGTTATACTAACTGCGTTGAAATAAATAAATTTGATCTAAAATTAGACATTCTAACGTGAACTTACAAATGGGGCAAGATGGGTCAGTACATACTGAAGGGCATAGTTCCTATTCAAAACATATTTTCCACTGCTTGTTTAATCATTTTAGGGTTACTTTTGACATAATTATGTTAATTTGTTTATTGAAAATGTCTATTTTTTGTTTTTAAGAAAGCTATACTTAGACGGCTTGTTTTCATAAGAATTTGCAGACATTTTTAAATGTAGAGCCATTTCTTCATCCATGGCTTAAAACTTATTTTTTATTCAATATAATCATTGGCAATAAAGCTATCTATCTGTGTGTAATTCAATATCGGGAATAAAAACAATATTAATTGCAGTATTTAAAGGTGACCCATCTTGCCCCGCTGTTTGACCCATCTTACCCCGCCATTTTTTGATTGACAGAAAAATAGACTTCTACTTTAATGACTCGAAATGGAATAAAAAGTGGAGTTTTTGTTATTTCATACCCCTGGCTTACAGATTATGAGCTATTTTTATAGATCCATGTTGAAAAGTTGAAATAAAATGTTTCTGTTTTGAGATATTCAGGGTTCGCCTTAGGCGACCCATCTTGCCCCATCATACCCTAATTTTGTGAAAACTAATAAAAAACAAGTTTTGCTGTGATAATAAAAAAACGGATAATAAAGAAAATTGTTCATTGGTCGGAATGTCACATGATTCTAGCAATGGATTATTGAGGATTAAACCCTCTAGCAGAATCTCACTCTCTCACTCATTCATATATCCTGAGCAACTCTAATAGTGCATAGGGCCAACGTAATAGATCTTTATCCTGGGCGGCTGCTCGCTTCCCGAGCAAAGATGAATAACTTCTTGATAACAAATTCTATTAACCGGTTGTCTAACATTTTGATAACTGAACTTGTTATCATTATGGCTGAATAAATAGCCATCATTGTTCCGAACACCTGGACGTGGAGGAAGGTCCGATTTCAATTTAGCCAATACAAACACCTGTTTGAGGTTATGTTACGCTTTTAGCTATAATTTTAATTGATTTTAGATTTTCCATACAAAAGTATTTTAATC
Source organism: Armigeres subalbatus (assembly GCF_024139115.2). Classification (NCBI taxonomy): domain Eukaryota; kingdom Metazoa; phylum Arthropoda; class Insecta; order Diptera; family Culicidae; genus Armigeres; species Armigeres subalbatus. Next base: position 353,472,838 of record NC_085141.1, on the reverse strand, counting down.
ACTGCGACCATTTGTTAGATCTATTGTAAAGTGACCAGACGTCCCGGATTATGCGGGACAGTCCCGGATTCGGCCTACGTGCATTTCCAGGCGTCCCGGAATACGTCCCGCATTCCATGAAGAATCTGTAAAGTCTGGACAATCTATGGAATCTTTATAGGAAATGGAATGTCAAATATATAAAATAAATCCCAAAATTCAGAAGAATGGGAGAACTTGGCAGTCCTGATGGCCTATTGAACTTGGAGGATGAAGGTTTAAATAATTTAGATAGTCTTTTTTTTTTCCTTTTCAGAAGTTTGGCATTTTGAATCAACAAAAGTTGAATAAATTTGTCACACTCTGGAATCTTACGAATCTGATGCATTTGAATAGCTTGAAAGGCCCAGAGAATGTCAAAATGTCAAGGTTTGTTATGAAAAAATTGCCGGACAATGGTATAACAGATGTTCCGAGTCTTCTACATCACTTACAATTTCATATTTTCATCACTAACATAAATCAGTTCTCGAACGTTCGATGTCAATTTTATTGAACTCCTATTCTGCGACGCGTGTTCCTAATTATTTTAACCATTTTTTTAGATTAGGCTTTAGATAAATTTAACTTGGAACTTACGGTTTTGACTGTTACTGAACTATCAGGTATGGTTGTCTAATAATAATAATGACACAGAATAATAGCCACCTGGCGTGGCTCACTTTCTTTCTACCTTTCATCCAACTGGAAATGTATCTCTCTTGTTTTAGCTTTTCTACAGGAAGTAGAACGCTACTTATAATACGCTTATTTTGACGTTAGTGAAGACGTTCGTCTTCAATCCCATCGGTGTTGTCATCCATCGCTTTACGCATAGCAGTGCTGTCAGCAACAAGCCATCATAATAAAAATGATACCAGAATTTTGTTCCTGAAATAACTAAATGGAAACAAATTAAGTTATCCCTGATACCAAGGTGATAACACAATTTTTTATATATGTTATTTACTCAAAAAACTAATTTAGTTAAAATTTAGTTATCAGCTATCACTGTTTTATCGACCAAAATAGTTAGATCTCTTTGCCTAATTTGAAACGCGAAACGAACTATCAAATCTAGACTTTCGCCTCTAATTCTATCATGAACATGTACGTCTAAGTTTGGAAGATGATATTAGCATTTCCATATCATTGTAAATCGTTTAACGTAGAAGTAATACACTCATCCCATTAATTATAAAATATATAAATACTAGGCCATCGTTCCCGACCTTGCTCAGGTTAGTTTTCTCACTGAAACCGATACAAATTTAAAAAAAACATTTATGTCTCCCCCCCTCGGATTATTTGCCCAAAAATAATATTTTGAGGAGGCAATAAAAAAACGGATGATTTTGAGGATTCTCAAAACATTCATTAACAAATCCGATGAGTTTTTTTTTTAAATTATTTTTTTTATTTTTTCATTTTAATATTTATTTTTTTATTCATATCAGGATGTTGAGTTTTGCCAAAAACTATTGATCTGTATCGAAGAAATAGAAAGATTCGGTGCCAATTTGTTTTAAAACAGTTTTTCGTTGTTTTGCAGTTTCTCAAACAAATGATTCAAATATCAAAATGATAATAAGGACGACAGCGTGTTATCAGTTTAATATCATTTCAGTTATCTGCCTTTGCTCGGGTTTAGTCTCGGCCTGGACCCAGGTCAGATTCCTGTTGATTTCCTTTATTTCTTTGCTGAGGCTTCATCGCCACGAGCATTTGGGTCTACCTCTGCTGCGAAGTCCTGCCGGATTCCAGTCCAGCGCTTGCTTGGAGAATTCGTAATCGCTCTTTCGTAATGCGTGGTCGACCCAGCTCTATTTACGCTCTCGAATTTATGTTGATATCGGTTTTTGATGGGATCGTCGATTGGGCAAAGCATTCAAAATGCAGTTGTGACGCCACCAGGTCCGAATTATAAAACGTTGACTTCGGTTGATGAATATTTGCAGTTTCTGCGTGATCTCTGCTGATACACACCAAGTCTCATTGACGTGTAAAAACACAAATTTTATTTAGAGTTGAATGTTCGATATTTCGTGCGTTGGTTAATTTGATTTGATCCTCATATATTTCGTAAACTCGCAAACGCAGCCCTAGCCTTCTTGAATCGTGCTCCTATGTCGATCTTGGATCCACCGTCCGACGCTAACTGGGTGCCAAAATATTAAAAGGTTTCGATCATCTCCACTGCTTTCTCGGTTACCCTAAAGTTGGAGGGGTTGTTCGTGTTGACATCCAACGATTTGGTCTTGTTGACAATGATATTGATGATGATTATCCGCCGTGAAGGAGCGTTCGGCCAAGTCTCCTCCTTTCAGTCAGCCTTCTTTCAAGAGGCCGGGAAGCCTCCTTTCAAGAGGCCGGGAAGCCTCATTTCAAGAGGCTCGGAAGCCTCCTTTCAAGAGCCCGGGAATCTTCCTTTCAAGAGGCCGGGAAGCCTCCTTTCAAGAGGCCTGGAAGCCTCCTTTCAAGATGGCTGGAAGCCTCCTTTCAAGAGGGCTGGAAGCCTCCTTTCAAGAGGGCTGGAAGCCTCCTTTCAAGAGGCCTGGAAGCCTCCTTTCAAGAGGCCTGGAAGCCTCCTTTCAAGAGGCCTGGAAGCCTCCTTTCAAGAGGCCTGGAAGCCTCCTTTCAAGAGGCCTGGAAGCCTCCTTTCAAGAGGCCTGGAAGCCTCCTTTCAAGAGGCCTGGAAGCCTCCTTTCAAGAGGCCTGGAAGCCTCCTTTCAAGAGGCCTGGAAGCCTCCTTTCAAGAGGCCTGGAAGCCTCCTTTCAAGAGGCCTGGAAGCCTCCTTTCAAGAGGCCTGGAAGCCTCCTTTCAAGAGGCCTGGAAGCCTCCTTTCAAGAGGCCTGGAAGCCTCCTTTCAAGAGGCCTGGAAGCCTCCTTTCAAGAGGCCTGGAAGCCTCCTTTCAAGAGGCCTGGAAGCCTCCTTTCAAGAGGCCTGGAAGCCTCCTTTCAAGAGGCCTGGAAGCCTCCTTTCAAGAGGCCTGGAAGCCTCCTTTCAAGAGGCCTGGAAGCCTCCTTTCAAGAGGCCTGGAAGCCTCCTTTCAAGAGGCCTGGAAGCCTCCTTTCAAGAGGCCTGGAAGCCTCCTTTCAAGAGGCCTGGAAGCCTCCTTTCAAGAGGCCTGGAAGCCTCCTTTCAAGAGGCCTGGAAGCCTCCTTTCAAGAGGCCTGGAAGCCTCCTTTCAAGAGGCCTGGAAGCCTCCTTTCAAGAGGCCTGGAAGCCTCCTTTCAAGAGGCCTGGAAGCCTCCTTTCAAGAGGCCTGGAAGCCTCCTTTCAAGAGGCCTGGAAGCCTCCTTTCAAGAGGCCTGGAAGCCTCCTTTCAAGAGGCCTGGAAACCTCCTTTCAAGAGGCCTGGAAGCCTCCTTTCAAGAGGCCTGGAAGCCTCCTTTCAAGAGGCCTGGAAGCCTCCTTTCAAGAGGCCTGGAAGCCTCCTTTCAAGAGGCCTGGAAGCCTCCTTTAAAGAGGCCTGGAAACCTCCTCTCAAGAGGCCTGGAAGCCTGCTTTCAAACGGCCCGAAAGCCTCCATTCAAGAGACCTGAATGTCTAGTTTAAGAGGCCCGGAAGCCTACTTTCAAGAGGCTCGGAGGCCTCATTTTAAGAGGATCGGAAGCCTTCATTTAAAAAGCTCGGAAGGCTTCTTTCAAAAGACTCGGAAAGCTCCTTTCAAAAGGCTCGGAAGCCTCCCATCAAAAGGCTCGGAATTCTACTTTCAAGAGGCTTGGAAGCGTATTTTCAAGAGTCTCAGAAGCGTTCTTTTAAGCCGCTATTGAAGAGGCTAGGAAGCCTCTCCTTTCAAGAGGCCCGGAAGCCTCCTTTTAGGAGGGTTCGGAGGCCTTCTTTCAAAAAGCTCGGAAGGCTTCTTTCAAGCGGCTCAAAAGGTTCCTTTCAAAAGGCTCGAAAAGCTCCCTTCAAGAGGATCGGAAGCCTTCCTTCAAGAAGCTCGAAATTCTACCTTCAAGAGGCTTGGAAGCGTACTTTCAAGAGGCTCATAAGCGTCCTTTCAATATGCAAAGCTTCTCTACAAGAGATACAGAAGCCTGTTATCAAGAAGCGCGGAAGCCTACTTTCAAGAGATTCATAAGGCCCTTTCAAGAGGCTCGGAAGTCTCCTTTCAAAGGGCTCGGAATTATTCTTTCAAGAGGCTTGGAAGCCTACTTTCAAGAAGGGGGTACCTCAATTAATGCAAAAGTTCGAAGGGGTACCTCTCACGAAAAAGGTTGAGAACCGCTGCTCTACAAAAAGTTTTTCGTTTTTTTAACAGTATTGTCGTCTGAGTTGAGGTCGATCGAATGTTCTATGGTGGTGGGCTGCCCCATGATTTCGTCGATGACGATGGGCAACAGTAACAGAGGTATAATAAATCCATCCTTGCCTCACTCTAGCGGCTACTCAGGTGAAGCTGACTCCATTGTGCAGGATTCTGGACTTTTTCTGGACCTCCCTTTCTTCGAGGGACGCCGTTTTTCGTGCAGACGATCAAATGCTTCTCCGTGGTCAATCAGTACCAAATGAAGAGACTCTTGAAATTCCTTGACCAGTTTCAGGAAGATGCAGAGAGTGACGGTATGGTCCTCACATAATATTACGGGGCGGAATACTGTCAGCTGCCGTCGGAGAATTGTCAACCTTGAAAAGTCATCAAAACTTTGTTCGAAGTGGACGAGCCAACGTTTCAACTGATCAATTCGATCGGTGAGTGACTGACATGGCGTTTCTTTTTCTGATATTCACGGATTTGTCCTTGCTCCAAATAGGTATCGTGAAATGTCGTAGAGGAGGCGAATACCGCGCCCGCTTTTCTTGTCTGCTGCCAGCAACGTTTGACTTGCTTATCTGGAGCCGCTTTTAGTTGGCCGGACTACTTTTCGGCTGCTCTGGAAATTGATTAGCTGAAAATGGAGAAGGAGCCTTCTTGATTCCGTAATGAACGCAGCGCCGACATCACGTTTGACTAACATCTTATTATTGGCGAGATCGGATTACGCATTGCTCGGATTCAGCGGCGGTAGGAGAAGCTAGGGCGGCGAATTAACATACACACTAAGTTTTTCTTTTTCAAGCTCGGCAAAATTGGGCACCGCTGTAACTCTGTAAATTTCAGAACTGAACTACGGAAGAAAGTTTCGTTTGTTACTGATTCTCAGCAAAATATTTACTGTATCTCAGTAACCGAAACGTCACTTTTACTGAAATCTCGGAAAAAATCATGTTTGCTGAAACTCGGCGGTGCCCACCTCGGGAAAATAAACAAAAAATGCTGAGATCTCGGCGGAAAAAAATAATTGTGTAGACGGACTAGAAGATCCGGCTGTGAAGAGATCATTCGTTGAAGAACTTGAAACTCGGGTAGTGGATATTCCGGAAGGTGGCAGCGTAGAAGAGAAGTGGAAGGCGTAGAATGCTTTTATCGAAACCGACGAGAACAACTTGGGTGAGCTGCGCTCTCAGCGAAAAGAATGTATTACAGATGTAACCCGACGGGAGATTGAGAAGCAAAGGCTGCGCATCGGGAAAAATCAGAAGGGGCCCTCAGGGTCGATCGGCTGTCGGCAGAAGTGCTAAGGACTGACCCTATGCTGTATGTACGATTGCTTGTAGCAACTATTATGCAATATTTTGCCCCGCTCCGCATTATTTTGGAGCAGGTCAACAAGTTAGTAGTTTATGTGGTATTCATTGACTACTGAAGAGCTTTCTGTTGTCTGAATCTCGAAAGTCTGTGTGGCGTTCAGGGATTCAAAGGATTTTCACTTTCAGATAGCGTCGGAGATTTGTCTTGTGTCACCATCAACGTCAAGGGGACCAGCTGGTTGAGTGCCAACGGGAATAGCCCCTCGATTAGATCGACATGGAAGCACGAGTCAGAAAGGCTGTAGCTACCTTCGCGAATTTTCGAAATATTTGGAGACCCAACCGGATTGATCCACGCACCAAAGTTCGAATGTACTACCTACTCTCTATCGTGAAACGTGTTGTGCATAGGCAAAGATAACGCAGATTATGTCTAAAATTTACATATAATTCGGACGGCCTTACAACTGAATATCGTGTGCCGAGCAACATAAAAGTAATTTCGCCCCCTCGATATTTTTGAAAAGCTATTTGAAAACGGTTTGCATTTCTGAGTTACACACAGAAATTGCCTAGCCTATATGGATTTGCTTTAAGCTTTGTTAAAATAAATTTAATATTTGTATAGGCCTAAATCATCACAGCAGAATCTGGAATTTTGGAATTTTCAGCAAGGTTCATCGAAATAAAATGAAAAACAACTTCTTCATATCACACTTTAGAAAAGCTGTTTCGCCGATTTGGCGTATGAGACTTGTATGCGAATATCCCTAAAAATGGAGAATATTGACCAAAATTTTGCTAAGGTAATAATTGATAAGGCTGGTAATTAATCAATTGGTCCTGTACACAACTTCAACTAATCTGGCGATATCGGAGTTGGGGCCCTCCCTAGCCGTGCGGTAAGACGCGAGGCTACGAAGCAAGACCATGCTGAGGGTGCCTGGGTTCGATTCCCGGTGCCGGTCTAGGAAATTTTCGGATTGGAAATTGTCTCGACTTCCCTGGGCATGAAAGTATCATCGTGCTAGCCTCATGATATACGAATGCAAAAATGGTAACTTGGCTTAGAAACCTCGCATTTAATAACTGTGGAAGTGCTCAATGAACACTAAGCTGCAAGGCGGCTCTGCCCCAGTGTGGGGATGTAATGCCAATAAGAAGAAGAAGAAGATCGGAGTTGCATCCACGGGTGATCAATCACCCCAAAGTGCATCACCATTTAGACAAATGATGGCTATCAAAAGACATCAACACTTAATACATCATGACCGTATTTTTTAGTTATGCAACAAAATTGATTGTTTGGCTTGGATTCCAATTCGAGAAAATACGTCACCGGCCTATCTCAGCATGATAACAATTTTAACAGAAAAACTTTTCAAAAGTGTTACCTGAATCCTAGAAATATGATTCCGACCACACCACAGGCTAACAGTTTCATTGCTTCAAAGCGTAATTTTCCGAGCCAAATAGTTTCATTTGGAAAATAAACGAATCACATCAATCGGCGGTTGTTCACGTTAATATCATAATTTACTTTCCCCGGCAGTAGTGTGGCCACTGCCAGACCGGTCGGTTACATCGATTTTGTTTCGGTTCGCAGAAGTAGGTAATGGCCATCGGCGTTCCTCCTCTGATTAACGTAATAATAATGATGATGATGATGATGAGACTACTCCACTGTTTTGTAAACATCCTCTTTGTTTGAAACAACCTCCCTGGAGGCTTATAATTAGTGGACACGTGTGCAACCGTGAAACTATTCAGTTCGCCGCCGTGGGGATTCTTTGGAAAACAATTAAAACAGATTTCGAGGGAACATGATGGTTCGTGTTTCATCATAGCGACGCGACTTTCCAATGAAAATTGGTGTACTTCATTAGTAATCGAATGCGAACATTTTCAACTGCTGTTGTTGGGTCAACTGTTTCGGAACGATTGTTGGCGTTTCGCTGGGGAGTACTGTGATGAATAATTTGATTATGCTTTTGTTGAAGTATTATTGAAAAGAAACTCGGGGATTATTGTCATTTTCTTTTGATACCCACAGTAGCCTACAATTGGCTACAGTTCATGTTAATCTTCTACTTGAGTTAGCCGAAAGAACAATCGAGTTAAAATGTAAAATAATTAGGTTAAATCCACCAACAATGTCATCTCAATACAACTCTGTTTTCTAAGCCGTTATATTTCATGCTTTCCTGAACAAAAAAATGAATAATTCACCTTGCGGTGTGGATACCTTTTGTGACTTCTTAATAATCCCCACATAGTATTAAAAATAGGTATTTTTGTCAGAACTTTTCTATAATTTTAGCTTATTTTTAATGAACAACAAAATGCAAAACAAGGGTGACAGGCAAAATATATTCGCAACATATATAACACAGTCAGTAGACTTTTAAAGGGGCTGCCTTCCTCAAGTAAACATGTGGCCTTTCGGTGCACCACACGATGTACGAGGAAGGCAAAAACCAGAACCATTCATCTTCTGCGTCACCAACTACTCCGGAGCAACAATGTCCCATTCAATGAAGGAAACACGCACCGCACTTTTGCATGCATAACCAACTTTTATGGAGTGGATTTGAAGACATTGTATTTTGATTCGAGAACACGAAACGAAACCACCCATCCGCTGCGTAGCAGCACTCAATTTGTGCATCTTTTGTATTTGGAATAACTTGAAACAGCTTGAAACATTGTGCCAAAGCCGTGGATGGAGGTGGAAAGTGACACAGCATTCAACCCCCGCCGCCGGCCGCCAGCCGACAACAACGCTCGAAACTCTGGAGGGACCGACAACGATGGCGACGACGTCGACCAAAAGGTTCTATGTACGTAGGCACCCATCAATAAATAGGTCAACCGAAGAACACACAGCAGAGGAGTAGCCAAACCCATAACAACGCTACGGCTGCTGGAGGATAAAGTTGTTGATGTTTTGCTCTGCTTCAGCGGGCTGGCGATTGCGATTGGTATTGCATCCATGCCGGGACACGTACACATGCTATCGAACCAGATGTCACCGCAGAAAACGACGTGTGTTGCGAACGGCGACACGGTGGCAGTAATTGACAGACACGGCACCCGGTTTGGATCGCATCAAGCTAGAGAATTTGATTCTGTTGAATGTTTGGGCAAAAACGCTTGCAATAATTTCGAGGGACTTTCACAATCTCTGTATATGAACCACGAATCTGACGTTGGTATTTGACCGGAGTGATGGTTTTTTTAAGCAATTAGGGAACGTCTACAAACTACGTAAATATGATATGTAAATATGAAATATGATGAACTTAATAGTGCTTAAATGTGCCTACAACTTTGTCAGGACAATGCAGTAAATATGTAATCTGAGGTTTGAAAAACAAAATGTCATTCAAATGACATTAACAAGGGATTTAATTTTTTGCGGATCTGAACAAGATTAACGAATTATTTATTATTAATAAATGTCCCATAACTCATTAATTGAAATTTCATACAAACATTTCAAGAGATGCCATAAATAGCCCTCAGAATTTCTTCCACAAAAAAAAAACTCATCCTCAGTTTGTCTAATTCAGAACTGCTCATCAGAATATATGTTCGACGCTTATTTTGATTTTTTAAAATTACTTTCGATTTTTGCCAAAGAGATCCTTTAAGAGTTGCTCAACAATGATTTTTTTTTAGAATTTGCCTTCAGTTCTTGCTTCTTTCTAGGATGTTGGGCTGTGGGCTTCTTGGCCATACGGTTAGTAACGTCAATCGTCTAGACGCGTGTGCTGTGGATTCGATAAGAAGAAAACTTCGTAAAGCGGAAAATCTTCAGTGGTCCACTGGGTGTAGTGCAAATGCCCTATCCATTATCTTATACTAGATGTTAAGTGTAAAGTTTGTGCGATCTCTGGTTGAAGACGGTGATCATGTCTTTGTCTTTATGTTCATTCATAGGGATCAGGGTAAGCAAAAAGGGTCATTGGATCGCGCAAGGGTAAGGCCGTAATGCCAAGCGTATGAACTTTTGCTGAACTCGTTCAATCCTACATAGGGTACATCATTTGGCATCCAGATAACAGGAGCGGTCTCAAGAATATGTCGTTCTAGCGCACAATACAGAGACATCAAGCAATATGCTTTGGTAAAAATTTTGTCAATAAAAAAAATGATTCGCTTTGGGAAATATCGCTATATAATTAGAGTTGAACCTCAACTTTGTATCCAATATGACTCCGAGATCGGAAACCTTCTCAACCCTTTTAAGTATTATCCTAATTATCCGATTATGGAGCAGTATCTCCTTCAATCGATGGAACGCCTTGACGGAACATTTTGGAATGCTGATAAGTCGGTTCCGCTGACTCCAGGCAACGAATACAGATCCAATGAGCCTTGGATTTTTGCAATCGCCAGTGGAATCGCTAAATAAATTTTCAGATCGTCAGCATAGATGATTTTGCATTCCAGTTTTAGTTTTGCACCGACATCGTTAAAGCATTTCGTAAACAGGAGTACACCACTTTAACTACAGTTTCCTCCCATTTAGGTAGGATTTGACCATGTTCGAACATAGTAGAGGGACTACGACGAAAAAGTTTGGCTAGCAACATATTGTGGACGATCTTATCGCAGGCTGCATTGAAATCAGTTAGATGACAGCCTTGGTTTCCATAGTTCACTACATCATAGTGTTGATAAAAATGATCAAGTTTGTAGTGACCGTCCTTCTTGGCCTAGAACCGTGCTGATAAGTTGAGATGTAATTCATTGACTAACGATTATTTCGAATAGCTTGTCATCGAGTCTGTGTCGATCATCGAGTAATCGGGAGAAAACAGGAACAAAAAGTTCGGCAAAAGCAGTAGAACAGAAAAAGAATAAAGCAAATGGAATCAGCTAATCTGAATTCTGGGCCCTGAGACAGGGAGCTTTTCAACTTCTTAGCGGCTACGATGACCATTGCGGATGTCACCACTGTTAAACTAATCAAATCCAATGCAACGTCTATCGAGGCGGATGCAGCTTCGGCGTCAGTGGCAGAGCTTTGATGGAATACGGATGACGTGACTCGTTAGACAGGATTTGATCGCCATTTCATTAACATCCAGAAACACGTTTGAACAGTCCCATCCCAGTCGATAACTTGAAGATGATACCAAAGTTGATCGTAATCAACTTTGCCAAAATCTAGACTCAGGTTAGTGTCTCCCATATGCGAGCCATACGCTAAAAATCCTTCAATAATTCAAATACTTTCGGGAGCTCCTCCAGGAGCTCCAAATAATTTCCATTGAACATTCTTCCAGGGATACCTCCGGAAAAGGCTGTATTAAACATCTCTAGAAGTTTCTATGGGAAATCCTCTGAAAATTCTAAGAAATTTTCCAAAGGTTTTCTAAAAGAAATATGGTGGAGGCAGTTCTGAAGAATGTTCTAGGGGAAATTCCGAAAGAATTATTAAAAGTCCTTCTTTGGACTTTCAAAGGAATATCTTGAGGAATTTCTCAAGAATTTTCTGGAATATTTTTTGGAGTAATTTCGTGAGGGTTCTCCAAAGAAAGCCCTGGAAGAAATTCCGAAAGAGAAATTTAAGAATTTTGAAAATTCTTTTACAAAATTCCATGGGAATTAATAAAATTATTTCTTAATGAATTCATGTAGGACTTTCTGAAAATATTACAAAAGGAATTTTTGGAAGATTTCCCTTAAGAGTCCTTAGAATTTCTGAACGAATTTCTAGAAGAATTCCTTACGGAACTTGGTTTTCCTGTAGAAATTTCATAATTTATTTTCTGAAGATTTTTTAAAAGAAGTTCTGTTGGAATTTTAAAATGAATTCCTGAAATAATTTTTAATTAAACACTTAGAGGATTCCCGAACGAATTCCTAAAAAAAATCAAATTAATCCACCTAGCAGTGATGGTGCCTTTCTCGTACGAATAAAATATAGTATTTTAGCCATAACCTCCTATCTGGCCAATTTTCAATTGGAAAAAATGGGATAGAAGTCTGCGTCGGATGCAACTTGTTGCGAGCAAATCGGTTGAGGATAAGTGCCCGAAAAACGAGTGACACTTTTGCTACATTTTGGTACGTGGGTGCGCACACACACACAGACATCACCTTAATTAGTCGAACTGAGTCGATCGTTATACAACACTATGGGTCTCCGAGCCTTCTATAAAAGGTTTGTTTTTGGAGCGATCATGTAGCCTTTACCGTATACTTAGTGAGGCAAAAATTGAGTGTAGAAATTTATGGATGACTTACCGAATTAAGTCCTGGAGGTATTTCGTATAGTATTTCGTATTTACAAAAAAAAAATGTCTTTCAAAAGCATTTCTTGATAAATTTATGAAATAACACCAGGATGAATATTCCAAGATTTTTTTTCGAGGAATTTCTGGAGGAACTTCTGAACCTAATAGAAAGATGGATTTAATCTCGATATTTTGGGCGATTTTCTTGGTCTGCTATCTTAATTTCAGTGTCAAAAAGGGATTTCGTTTAATTTTTGTACTGGACAAATTAAGAATGAATGAATTATGTACGTCAAAATTGCTGGTGAACCAACATTACCACAACTCTGGCACCGCCAGTGCTAATTTGCAAGGGTACAGATGATCTCCTAAGTCATAAAAACTTAATCATTTGCCTAAACTGAAGAGAGATCTGCATGAATTTGAGAAAACTTGACTACCAGGTACATCGCCAACTGGATTTACTCAAATAAGTGCAATCAGTAGAAAGGATCTAGTTTTTTTTATCTGTACAGTCTCGCTCTTATAGTCCTTTGCGAAGCAATCCAATTTAGGCATTGCATTGGACTCGGTCTAACGTTATCCTTACTTATTGCATAGTGACTGATTGTCATTGGAATATTTCCGTCTTTAAAATAGGTTTGTTTCTAACTATTAAGCCCCTATTTACTCAAGCAAATGAAGGGCCTTTATAGATTTTTTATTGATGATAGTATTTAAAGTTTAAAAATTCTATAATAAATAATTTTCAGACTTGCACCAAATGTGCTATTTTATGGGAACTTTTTCCTAACATGCGTGCTCACTCCTGAACAATAAGAAACTAGTCAAGGAGCAATAGCCCTACTAGTAGTACTAGTAGTCGTTCAGTACCAATCACAACTTAACATATGGTCAGTCATATGCCATGACTCGTACTCATCCCGGTATCAAATGGATTTATGAAACCAATCACTTTCCATGAATGAGCAATCCAAATCTCTCTGGGCTAATTTTATTCTTCTTCATCTACAACCGCTGCCATCGCTGCCTCAGCCATCATCGGCCTCTAGCCGTGAACTCTGATCGATGCGATGGACGATCGATGCTACTGCATCCGACCATCATCAAGCACAGAATGACAAAAAATTGCACCCTCTTCTTCCATGCATATTCGCAGACCCTCCAGCAGCTCTGCCGCTGGCGACTGCATGCTGTGTAGGTAAACACAGCAAACGAATGAACGAAATGAAAAATGCGCGAGCAAAAAGCACGTCAGTACGCGCTGCTGTCACAAATTGTAATGACTCGCACACTGCAGGCACTGCTTCTTTCAAACACAAAGAAAATCTTGCGGTGAACCCAAAGGCCCGTGACTCACAGAATTCTGATATCCGTGTTAGGAATGCACGGGATTAATTACAAATTGTTGATGACTTCGACAAGAAAAAAAAATTTCAATAACTTATCGTTAATAATTTTATGTTTCAATGGAATTGGAAAACTCCTGGAGAGTATCCGAGTCGATTGATAGGG